>NC_012875.2:28843678-29200445 GCF_000003195.3 Sorghum bicolor
TGGAGGCGGGACGTTACAGAATGGTATCAGAGCCGACCAACGCGATTCACGGGCGCGTGTGTCGCAGTTGCGCAGGCATGGTGTGCATGGCCGGATGAGGATCCGGAGTGGTCACACAGCATGGCATATGCGCTGGCACTGGATGCACGGACGTGGCCAAGAGGGGACGTTCCTGGCTTGGGGTTGATCGACGAGGACGTCGATCTCTTAAGGGGGTGAGGATGTAACACCCGGCCCAGGGCTTAATAGGATTAATAGGAGACTCATACCAACAAGTTGCAACTTCTTTTCCGGAAGCCCATCTCCAAAGAACTCTAAAGTTAAGCGTGCTTGGCCTAGAGCAATTTAGGGATGGGTGACCGACCGGGAAGTACTTCCCGGGTGCGTACGAGTGAGGACAAAGTGTGTAGAAAAGACTAGTGTTGGTCTGTGGGGGCTGATATGTCCTAGAAAAGCTGCCAGATGTAAGCGGGCCCGGCCTCGTGGAGGCGGGACGTTACAGTGGTAGTGGTGCCTTACACTCATGAGCAAAGTGTCCTTCTTGACCACACTCAAAACATCTTTTTGGCTTTGGCTTGCTTGCTTGATCATGAGTGGCTAGAGACTTGATGAGCTTTGTTTGATGAGCCTTATAGCCAATCCCACTCTTGTCCATCTTCATGACGGTGTTCATGAAAAGCTCACTTTGAAGTTCCTTCCCCTTTGTGAACTTTGCTAACCCCATGGTTAGGTGTTCCTTCTCTTTCTTGAGCTTGTTGTTCTCTTGAGTTAGCTTCTTGATGATTGGGTCATTGTTGCTAGCTAACTCATCCAAGATGAATGTCTCATCTTCTTCTTGCTTGTCATACATCAAACCAAGCTTGAGATATTGATTTTCTTCCTTGAGCAACTTGTTCTCATATGCAAGCTTCTTGTCTTGATCAATTGACTCAATCACATTGGTCTTGTGCTTGACTTGTTCTTGCAACTCTTTCTTGAGCATGACAATTTCATTCTTGAGCTTGATAGTGTCCTCATAACTCTCGGCCACTACCACTTTCTTGCCCTTGCAATCAACACATTTGCTTGTGCTCTCCACAAGTAAGTCATCACAAGATGTGGCTACATCAAGCTTAGCAACATTGTTAGTAGCAACATGTGTTTCATCAATTGCAAGTTCATAAGCAATCTCAAGGTTGTCATAGTTTGCTTTTAGAGTTGTTAGTTCTTCTTTCATTGCTCTAAATCTAGTGATAAGCTCATCATGAACACTCTCAAGTTTATCATGTTTTTCTTTGAGCTCTTTTAGAGAGAGTTTGAGCTCCTTGAGCTTAGTGGTCATGATCTCATTTTGTTCTCTAAGCTCATCACTAGAGTTAAGCTTTGCTAGAAGTGTATCATTTTCAAGTTCAAGCTTTTCATTTTCACTTCTAGTCTTTCTTATGACTTTTGTGTATTTGTTTAGCAATTTTACAAGTTCATCATAACAGGGTGATTCATATTCACTATCACTTTCACTACTCTCATCCTCACTTTGTACCTTCCGGTCACCTTTGGCCATAAGGCATAGGTGTGTAGAGGATGTAGATGGTGGTGAAGATGATGGTGATGGAGCATCGATAGCGATAGCGGCAACCTTCTCATCATCACTTTCATTGCCGGAGGAGTCACCACTTGAGCTTTCAATGTCGGTGAGCCAATCACCAACAATATAAGCCTTGCCATTTTTCTTCTTGTAGTGCTCCTTCTTCTTGCCACCTTTCTTCTTGTATTGCTTCTTGTCATTTTTCTCATCATCACTTGAATCATCTTGCTCTTTGTTCTTTTTCTTGTACTTGTCCTTCTTGGGCTTTGGACATTGATGAGCAAGATGCCCAAGTTCACCACAATTGTAGCAATCCATCTCGGAGATGGGCTTCCTCTTGCTACTTGTGAAGAATTTCTTCTTCTTGGAGTCAAAGTTGACTCCATTCTTGTTGAGCTTCTTCAACATTTTTGTGGTTCTTCTCACCAAGAGGGCAATGGATGCATCATCATCACTTGAAGTTGATGACTCAACTTCAATCTTCTTGGCCTTGCCCTTGTGAGAAGCCTTGAGAGCCAAGTCCTTCTTTTCTTTCTTGGCCGACGAGGAGCCATCTTGAGGGTTCATGTGCATGTACATCTCATGAGCATTGATCTTCCCCAATATGGTGGTTGGTGTGGCGGTGGAAAGATCGCCTTGATGAAGCACGGTTACAATGTGCCCATATTTCTCAATGGGAAGCACACATAGTATCTTCCTTGCTACATCCGCCGTACTCATTTGTGTAAGCCCAAGTCCATTTAGCTCCTCTACAATGACATTCAAGCGAGAATACATTTCATTAGCATTTCCTTTAGGAAGCATTTCAAATGTATTAAGCTTCTTCATCACTAGGTGATAGCGTTCCTCGCGTTCACACTTAGTTCCCTCATGGAGCGCACAAAGTTCCTTCCAAAGTTCATTGGCGGTTTTGTGGCTCCGAACACGGTTGAACACCTCTTTGCAAAGACCTCTAAAGATGTGGTTTTTGGCCTTTGCATTCCACTTCTCGTTTTCTTGCTCTTGTGGAGTAAGAGCGGTGGCTCTTTCCGGAGGGGCAAACCCTTCGGTCGCGGCTTTTAGGCACTTTACATCGCATGCCTCAAGGTATGACTCCATCCGTATTTTCCAATACGGGAAGTCATCCCCATCGAACATGGGTGGCGGTCCATCCCCGTTAGACATCTGTCTCTAGGCGGTGAATCCTAAAAAGTGAGCACTAGGCTCTGATACCAATTGAAAGGATCAAGATGCCCAAGAGGGGGGTGAATTGGGCTTCTCTAAAAATTTAAGCAACCTATAAGCTCCAATTCAACCCCTTGTGCCTAGTGTGACTTAGAGAGCTACCGAATAAAAGTTTTGCAACCTAGTTCCAATCCTATTCTAGCATGGCAATTCTAAGAATGTAAAAGCACAAAGTAAATGCTAGAAAGTAAAGGAGTAGTGGAAGAAAATGCTCGGCGATGTTTTGCCGAGGTATCGGAGAGTCGCCACTCTCCACTAGTCCTCGTTGGAGCACCCGCGCAAGGGTCTTGCTCCCCATTGGTCCGTGCAAGGACGAAGTGCTCTCTACGGGCTGATTCTTCGACACTCCGTCGCGGTGAATCGCCCAAAACCGCTCACAAGCTTGACACGAGCCACCCACAAGAACTCCGGGTGATCTTCGTGCCTCCAATCACCACCGAACCGTCTAGGTGATGGTGATCACCAAGAGTAACAAGCAAAGAACTCTCACTTGACCCAAACAAGGCACTAGAGAGTGGTGGATGCACACTTGACTCTTGGAACTCACTAGAGGAGGATTCTCTCAAGAAATCACTCAAAACTCAATCCTCTCTGGGCTCTTTGCAACGCTCTTGCTCCACAACAAGTTTCTCTGAAGTTCAAATGGGCAAGAGAGGTCTCATGGACGAGGTGGAGGAGTATAAATACTATCCACGAAGTCCAAAGGTCGGCCAACCGTTTTCCACTGAAAACGGGGTCACCGGACGCACATTATGTTGCACCGGACGCACAGCACCGAGCGTCCGGTGCTTAATAACGGCTACCTGCTCTTTTCTCTGACAGGTCACCGGACGCTAACTCTCAGCGTCCGGTGCACCGTCCGGTGCTCGAGGAAACTTTACATGCTCCCTGCGCATGGGACCGGACGCTACCCGGTGCGTCCGGTGCTAGCATCCGGTGCTCAGGGGAACTTTGCAAGCTCCCTAGGTAAGGGACCGGACGCTACCCGGTGCGTCTGGTGCTAGCGTCCGGTGCCTAACCCTAAGCACGACACTTTTCTAACGGCTAAGGACCTCACCGGACGCACTCACAGAGCGTCCGGTGCAGCGTCCGGTGCCCCTTTGGGCACCCAAACTTCGTCGAAACGCGAACGCTCCAAAACGAAGTTGGTTCCTCTCGATCTAAGGACTATCTCTGAGCTGCCTAGTGCTAGGTTTACCAAGTGTGCACCACACCTAAACCTAGAGCCTTGCCTAAGTCAAGCTACTAGATCAAAGCCCCTCTTAATAGTACGGTCAAAGGAAAACAAAGTCCTAAACTACTCTAAGTGCCCTTCTTCACCATATGGCACTTAGACCTAGTCTAGTCTTGACGATGTCCATCCATCCTTTGAAAACCGAAAACGATTTCCACTATTAAGTAGGCATGTACGTCCCTGTCCATCGAGTACCTATATACCATGACCTTACCTATGACTTTGCCTCTGCAAAACACACGTTAGTCATAGTAATCAATAATGTCATTAATCACCGAAACCACTAGGATCCTAGATGCTCTTTCAATGAGTACTTACTCAATCCATAGTCTGGCCTCGTCACAGTTGCTTGCTATGTAGTGCCTCATCCTCAATAACTCTTCTCTGCCAATTACCTCCAAAACAGATCCTCTCTTGCTGAAATCAACATCGCTAAATACGCTGAGCGCAGATGGTGGCTCATTTACAGCGGCACTTTCATGACGATCAGCTTGATTCCATTTGGTATCAACATCTTGTAAGAAACGAGAGCAAAACGTCAAGCACTCCTCAGAGATATATCCCTTGGCTATCGAGCCTTCAGGATACGCTTTGTTCCTCACATAGCCTTTAAGAGTACGTAAATATCTCTCGACCGGATACATCCACCTAAAGCTGACAGGACCTCCTAGTTTAGCCTCTTCGGCTAAGTGAACCGGCAAATGCATCATGATATCAAAAAATGCAGGTGGGAATACCATCTCAAGGCGACAAAGAGTCTCTATGATAGAACTGCTAAGCTTATCAAGATCTGCCGGCAGTAGCTCCTTTGAACAAATTGCATTGAAGAACTTACTAAGATCAATGAGTGGGACCACAACATCTTCTGGCAAAATGTTGCGTACAATCAAAGGTAACAACTTCTGTAGAATAACATGATGGTCGTGGGTTTTTAGTCCGAAAACTTTGCAACCTTTAATGTCAACACATCTCTTTATATTGGAGGCAAACACACTAGGCATCTTCACGCCTTCTAGAAAGGTGCATAACATTTCCTTCTGATCCTTGGATAATGTGTACAAAGCGTGTGGCATATCATATTTAGTATTCCCCATCACAAGATGTTGATCCTTCCGCACACCAATATTTTGCATGTCCAGCCGAGCCTTGTCACTGTCCTTACATTTACCTTCAATTTGAAGCAAAGTTCCCAAAATGCTATCACTGATGTTCTTCTCAATGTGCACCACATCCAAATTATGCCTTATAAGCAATGAGTCCCAATAAGGCAATTCAAAGAAAATACTCTTCTTCCTCCAATTGTGCCATCTAGTTTCCTCTTCACGTTGCTTCCTTTTTCTCGAGCCTTTCCCAAAGACCACTTCCTCAAAAGATTCAAATTGTTGCCTCACTTGTTGGCCAGTCAATGGCAGAGGAGCCTCCCTCAATTCCATTCTATTATTAAAGCTTACCTTGTTCCTACGCCACTTATGTGTTGGTGGCAAAAAGCGTCGATGCCCCATGTAGCAATGCTTGGACCCATATTTCAACCACAAGAAATTTGTGTCCTTGTTGCAATATGGACATGCAAACTTCCCTTTGGTGCTCCAACCAGATAACATTGCATATGCAGGAAAATCATTGATTGTCCAAAGTAAAAGAGCACAAAGCGTAAAATTCTTCTTTACCTTCGCATCCCATGTTTCAACACCATGTTCCCACAGCTCCTTTAGCTCATCTATGAGGGGACGAAAGCACACATCAATATTGTTTCCAGGAGACTTGGGTCCTGGAACCAACATCGACATCATCCAATAAGGTTGTTTTATACAGCACCAAGGCGACAAATTGTATGGGATTATGATTACAGGCCAAACTGTGTATGTTGTGCTTATCATCCCGAATGGGTTGAATCCATCCGATGCTAGAGCAAGCCTAACATTACGAGGATCTTTTGAAAACCACTTGTATTTCTCATCCACGTGCTTCCATGTCAGTGAGTCTGCTGGGTGACGCATTCTGCCATCGCTAGGCAATTGTTCTTTGTGCCATCTCATCTCTGTTGACATGGTCTCCCGCATATATAGTCTCTGCAACCGAGCAATTAGAGGGAAATAACGTAGGATCTTACGTGGAAATTGCTTCTTTGGTGTATCACTGGTGTCACTAGTATCATCACCCTTTGCACCACCTACATCATCCTTCCACCTAGACTCCCCACATACTGGACAATTGTCCAGTTTTTCAGTTTCCTTCCAGAATAATACACAATCGTTCTCACAAGCGTGTATCTTGTCATAGTCCAGACCTAGTTCTCGAACTACACTTTGCACTTTCTCCAAAGTGTTTGGGACACAGTGGCCTTCTGGTAGCACAAGTGAGAACAGATGTAGGATGCTCCTCAAGCAAGCGTTACTCATACCATACATGCACTTAATCTGAAATAATCCGACAATAAAAGAAACCTTAGTGGCCTCCATGCAGCCTGGATACAATTCCTGTCTTGCCTCCTCTAGTAATCTATAGAACTTCTTGGCACGCTCATTTGGCTCTTCATCTGCACCTTGGATGATGTCCCCATGTATACTACCCCTGATTAATGCTCCAATCCACTCCTTGCCACTTTCAAGATCATTATTACCTGCTTCTCCTTCACCATCATCGTCAACGTCTACTGATCCCCCAAGCAGGACATTTTGTTCTCGTTCTTTGATAAAACCCACATCAAACCGATTGGACAGAACATGACAGTGAATATCACGTCAGGTTTTGTAGACCATGCAACAACATCTAGCGCAAGGACACTTTGCAGTAGTTGTCCCAACAAATATGGTGTCCAGAAATTTGATGAACTTCTCTTGCCAAATAGAATCCGACCGGTCCATTCGCATCCAACTTGTACCATATTGTCGTGACATTATCTTCTTCTCCTAGCAAAAATGTGCAAAACGAATTATGACATATATATGTACAACTTCATCACAAATATATATAATCCAAGATTATATTACAAACCAATAATTATGGAAAGCATTAATATCAAGTGCGTCCCTGCACGCACCTAGTTTTGTTGCCGCGGGACGTTGATCACCGGCTTCCACTTGCTAATTATCAGTAATGATGTTCAATCCTTGTCCTCACGGCGCTGGACTAGATGCCCTCCTATTGATCGATATCTCAATTGATGGAGTAGCGTCAAGTAGGGTTGAAAGGCTAGGTCATGTAGGGTTGATGATGGGCCAGCTGGGCCATTTTAATTTTCATATAGTAATATACCAAACGACCACCGTGATTTATTTGCAACCAAACAGATTCGTGGCAAAATGACACACTTTTGCCTTGCCTAGAACACTTGTGTTGCATTTAACAAGTACCTATTGCAATGGGCATGAGTTCTTATTACAACGACCCAAAAGTGTGGCAATTATAGCTGATATCGCAACAGTTTCTTTATTAAGTTGCAATAACCAACAGCCTAATTGCAATGGTCCTGAGCAAGCTTGCAACGCTTGGCCATGCAGTCCCTCAATAGCAACTCTATACTTAATGGTTGCAAGAGCATCAGATAGTTGCAACGCTGATCAGCACTAATACCACGAAATGTCAGCATGGTAAAAGTGCAAACCTGTTGCCACGGTTTAAAAATAAAGGTTGCTATAGGAGTAACATATTGCCACGGTATCGGAAAATGTTGCAGAACGTCTCCCTTTTACAACACAATTCCAGGCGTTGCACAGAGGGGCATGTGGCAAGAAGGTACGAATTTAGCAGTGGAGAGAAGATAGATATACACGAAGAGGAGGCGCCGCCGGAACCACCATCCAGCGAATCCTAGGACGACTGAGAAAACGGAGAGTCCCGTTCGGAGGACTTAAAAACACCGAACGCCTTGCCAAGAGGTAAACTTGGTAGTTATCCTTTTCTCTTCAATTATTTAAAATAGTTTGCTTAGTTAATCAGGTTCATATCATCTCAAAAAGAAAATAAAAATGTTAAAAATAGTAAGCCCCATGTGAGTATGCTCATGGCATAAAACCCATAAGTACATTCACTGTGGTGGCGCAAAAATAAAATAAATATATTCCTGTTGTTGACACCATTTTTGGACACGTACCCAGGATTGGTAGAGTATAGATCGGCAAGGTAGGGTAACAGTAACTGGTCTGCAAGGGAGTTGCCGATGAGGGTGGTTGCCAATGAAGGGACAGCTGAATGTGACTAAGTCCATGAGTGGTGATGTGTTCATGCCGATGATCAGTGTTAGCCTTTGTCGATAGCTACGATGAGGAGTCTGCCGATGACACGGAAGGAGAACATGAAGGTTGCCGATTGGTCCATGGTGGTGTCCTAGTTTGTCACGGGAGGATAGTTTAGTGCTTTCCTTAGTTATTTAAATCGTTTTGTATACGGATTCTATTTAATTTGGAATTCGAGTCCTAGTTGTGTCTGATTGTAGCTCTTTGAGAAGGGTATAAATGTAGACCCTAGGGCCTTGTAATGAAAAATCAATCAATCAATCAAACACAAGTTTTTACTCATATTTCAGCATCTACTTTTTCGACGACTTCGTCATATTTTCTTTTTCATTACGAGTTCTTAGGAGTTCATCGACTTAAGCTCAGCGTATTCTCGAGTTCCGCGTGAATACCTCTTGGCCGTGGCATCCGGGCGCATCGCTGTTGTCGGGACCAAAGTATTCGACTTATCACCTTTGCCGATAGTAAGGTCAAATCGGCTGGCACGCCTTAACGTTTGAATCAGGTATTAGCCCTTTGTGTTTACAGATCAGTTTTTGCATCAACACATCTTTTGGCACGCCCAGTGGGACCAGATTCAAAACCAAGATCGACATGGCGACTAGCGATTTCGACTTGGAGAATGTCATCCCTGTGACGGAAGCTAATCTCAAGGATGAGCAAAAGCAAGCTCTTGCAAAGGCTATGGAGAATTACAAGCAACAATGTTTGAAGTCCTTCAGCGTAAACAGGAGTGGCGAGGTGATCTAGAAGGAAGCACTGCCGATGCCTCGGCAGGTTACTTTTGAAGCCAATCCTGGTAAACTTCAAGACATGGTTGATGGTGCTGTTAACCGTGCCTTGATCAATCAAGCTGGTGTGCTGTCCAATACAGTTTTCAATGCCGTGGTTAGAACTTTCAAAGAAGGACAGTTGCCACCAAATTATGTTGGCCCTTCTCATCATCAGCCAGGATCACTGGTGGTCACGGCTCCATCGGCTGCAGCGGCCACTGCGGGCACAAAAACTACTGTTCCTCCAAGTACGTTAGGAGTCACTAATGCGCAATCTACGCTGACGACGACCAATCCATCGACTTCCAATGAGCAGGTCAAGCTTGCTACAGATCTATTGGCATCGGCGATGTCAGGATCGGTCCCTCCTCCTAACTGGTGGGGTTATGGTATGCCTCTAGAGTTGACATTGAAGACACCTAACATATCTCAGACGGCTGATGTGAGAGGCAAGGGTCCTATGGCATCGGCGTCTCCAAATATGCCGATGAATCAGAGTCCCCAGTATACTACAACTACTACTGCAAGGCCTTACACTGGGAATTCTCAAGCTCCAACGTTCCAGATGCCTAATGCATCGACAGATTCAGTGCCGACGCAACAGAGGTTTATGACTCAGTCAGGGTATGTCAATTCAATGATGATGCCTAATTACCAGACGTCGGTAGGATCTATGCCGATGAATGCTAATAGTGGATGGCCTGGGCAGCAAGTCTTTCCACAAATGTCCCAATAGAATCATCAGGCTACAGGGTTTCAACAAGGCCAGATCTACCCCGGGTTCCAGAATCAAGGGTTGCCTAACCAGCCGATGAATCTTGGTCAGCAGTTTGGTGGTCAGACAATCAACCCCATGTTCCATGCAGATCGTGCGCCTCAACGACACGTGGAAGTGTATCAATAGGCACCAGATCCACAACCACCCCATCGGCAAGATGCTGATGCTTATTGGGCCGATAAGATTGCCAAAGTAATGAGGGACCAATTTGGGATAAAGCCCAAAGTCAACACTTACTCTTATCGGACACCGTATCCTCCTGCATACGATTTGATTCCACTTCCAAATCATTATAAGGTACCAGATTTCACTAAATTTTCTGGAAAGGATGGCATATCAACCATGGAGCATGTCAATAGGTTTATCATCCAATGTGGGGAAGCTGCTAACAGGGATGAATTGAGGGTTCGTTTGTTTCAATCTTCTTTGTCTGGATCGGCTTTTACCTGGTTTATTTCATTACCTCCCAACTCGGTGATTACTTGGGCCGATCTAGAGAAGCAGTTCCACAAATACTTCTTTTCTAGAGTTCATGAGAAGAAGATTACCGATTTGGTTAGATTGAAACAGCGTAATGATGAATCGGTTGAAAGTTTTGTGCAGAGGTTGCGTGAAGTCAAGAACAAATGCTATAGTCTGGTTTTGGAAGATCGGCAGCTAGCCGATTTGGCTTTCCAGGGTTTGTTGCCACATATCAGGGACAAATATGCTTCTCAAGAGTTCGAGAGCCTGAGTCACTTGGTCCAGAGGATTTCCAACCAGGATATTAAGCCCTTTGAACCTAAGAGGGCTTGGAACAAAAAGGTGTCATTTGTTGATGAGGCAGCAAGCTCAGATTCCGATGAGGAACCAGTCATCGGCTTGGCGGAATGGGTAAAGAATAAGAAGTCGATGTCTTGCCCTTTCAGGCATAAGGAGCCAGAGAAGTTTGCATTTGATATCACCAAGGCCGATAGGATATTTGACTTTCTACTTCAGGAAGGCCAGATCAAGTTTTCGCCCAATCATGTGATTCCATCGGCTGAAGAATTGAAGAAGATGAAGTACTGCAAATGGCACAATGCAACTTCTCACAGCACCAATGAGTGCAAAGTTTTTAGGCAACAGCTGTAATCGGCTATAGAATCTGGGAGGATCAAATTTGACACCTCCAAGAATTAGAAGCCGATGAAGATTGATCAACATCCTTTCCCAACAAACATGCTGGATGCTAAGGGAAAGGCCAAGGTCTTGACATCGGAAGCAGCTGAAAGGAGTGCATCGGTGGACCCTAAGCATCAGATCACTACTACCGATGCAAAAGGGAAAGGCTTGATTCAGGAGGGAACTAACTCGGGAAGGCCTCCCCGATCTGGTATTGTGATAACTCACAGAAGACCTCGGGAAACTTGGCAGCAACGTGATGATCGGTATCGGCGCCAACAAGAAGACTATCATCGGGAAGAAGAAAGACGCCGACACGAGTGGAATCGGCACAAGGATCACTGGAACTGCCCGTTCTTTATCCATTGCTGGGAGGAGAACATCAAGTGTCCCACTGTTAGAGTTTGTCCTGAGTGCAATGGTTATGACCGGTATGACAGATCAGATCGGCGCTATCACAATGATGATCGGCGGTTTAATGGGCCGATTAGGGGGAGAGCGTCCGTTTATGATCGGCTGGGGGGCAGGCTCAGTGTGCACGATAGGCTTGGTGATCGTGTTGAGTATTTTCCCAGGAACCAGGAAGAGCTTGGAGAGATGGCTAATGCACGAGTCCCCGATGAATTCATATTTTGTAGGGACGCTAACACTTATCGGATGGAGTCAAGGGAGCATCGTCGTCCATCAGCTAGGCAGTCACCACTTCCACCATGGTGTCCACAGAGGTTTTCTAAAACACAGAAAATAAGACTGCAGCACGAAAGACGAGAAGAGTTAAGCGAGGGCGAGAATTCTGGCCAATCTGGTGATCAGCAACGATTAGATACTAAAGGGAAAGGGCCATCGGCAGATGTCAACATGGTATTTATGTTGCCAATGGAATTCCTTGCACCGTCCAGCGATGATGAGGAGTTGGAGTTTCCGACCAGATAGCTCAGTTGCCTCTAGATCCGATGACAGCCATCTTTGAAAAGCCAGCCGACAATGAAAGGCAGCATCTTAAGGCTCTATTTGTCAAACGAAGGGTTGATGGTCAGCCAATGACCAAGATATTAATTGATGGTGGAGCCGCTATCAACATCATGCCGTATGCAGTATATCGGAAGCTTGGAAAAGGGGATCAAGATTTGACCAAGACCGATATGATGTTGAAGGACTTCAAGGGAAACGTGTCTCCGGTTAAGGGAGCAATATGCGTTGAGTTGACCATCGGCAACAAAACATTGCCGACAACTTTCTTCGTGATCAGTGGAAAAGGTGCTTATAACTTGCTATTAGGGAGAGATTGGATTCATGCCAATTGTTGCATCCCGTCTACAATGCACCAATGCTTGGTTCAGTGGGTAGGTGACAAGATTGAGATTGTCCCAAGAGACTCTTCTTATGTCATCGCATCGGCAGAAGCAGATACCTATGAAAGAACTAGGTGTATCTCGGGAGAGATTTGGGAGAAGGATTTCCTCAAAGTTGCCGATTATGAAATTCCACCGATCCAAGCAGTCGGTTCTGATGAAGAGTTTTAATGGATAGGTTCGCCGATGATGGAAAGTTAGGCCAGGGGTTCACATCGGCCGATGATTTGGTAGAAGTAGATATAGGTAGTGGTGATAAGCCTAGACCTACTTTTATTAGTGCTAAGTTAAATTCTGAGTGTAAGCAACAGTTAATTGATTTGTTAAAAGAGTATAAAGATTGCTTTTCTTGGGATTATACTGAGATGCCTGATCAGGACCGATCAATTGTTGAACATCGGTTGCCTATCAAGTCTGGATTTCGGCCACATCAATAACCAGCTCGCCGGTGTAATCCTAATATTCTTCCCGATATTAAGGCTGAAATAACCAAACTTATTGAAGCTAAATTTATTTGGCAGTGTTGGTATGCCGAGTGGATTTCCAATGTTGTTCCGGTTTACAAGAAAAATGGGAAGCTTCGGGTCTGCATTGATTTCAGAAATCTTAATAAAGCTACACCGATGGATGGCTACCCAATGCCAGTTGCCGATCTACTAGTTGATGCTGTGGCTGGACATCGGATCATCAGCTTTATGGATGGCAATGCAGGATACAATCAGATATTCATGGCTGAAGAGGATATTCCAAAGATTGCATTTGGATGTCCTGGTCATGTTGGGTTGTTTGAATGGATAGTCATGACCTTTGGCTTGAGAAATGCTGGTGCTACTTATCAGAGGGCTATGAATTTTATATTTCATGAGTTCATCGGCAAGCTGGTGGAAATTTATATTGATGATGTGGTGGTTAAGTCTGGAGACTTTATAAAGCATCTTGCCGATTTGCGAAAGGTGTTAGAATGCACAAGGAAGCATGGTTTAAAGATGAATCCCAATAAGTGTGCACTTGGTGTATCGGCAGGACAATTCCTTGTTTTCATGGTGCATCAAAGGGGGATTGAAATTAGTCGGAGATCCATTGATGCTATCAACAAAATAGTTGCTCCTACCAACAAGACTGAGCTCCAATCCTTGATCGGCAAGGTAAATTTTATCAGGAGGTTTATATCTAATTTGTCTGGTAAAATTCGTGTTTTCAGTCCTTTACTTAAGCTAAAAGCCGATCAAGAGTTTGTCTGGGGGACAGAGCAACAATTGGCCTTAGATGAAATCAAGAACTATTTGGTAAATCCTCCAATTCTGATTCCACGTCAACAAGGGAAGCCCTTCAGATTGTATTTGTCTACCGATGGGGTGGTCATCGGTTCGGCTTTAATTCAAGAATTTGAAGGGAAGGAACGGGTGATTTATTATTTAAGCAGGAGATTAGTTGATGCTGAAACCAGGTATTCGGCCATTGAAAAGTTGTGTTTATGCCTATATTTCCCATGTACTAAATTGAGGCACTATCTACTATCGGCCGAATGCACGGTTATATGCAAAGATGATGTGGTCCGATATATGCTGTCTATGCCGATTATGAGTAGCAGGATCGGTAAGTGGATTTTGGCACTGTCGGAATTCGATTTGCGTTATGAATCGGCTAAAGCGGTTAAGGGACAAATTATGGCAGATTTTGTAACACAACATTGCGGTACAGTGGAGACTTTGGAAATTGTGCCTTGGACGCTCTTCTTTGATGGATCCACGTGTGACCGGGGGGCAGGGATCGGCATAGTGTTAATTTCCCCTCGGGGAAGGAAGTATGAGTTCTCCTTGCCGATTGTTGCCACATCAACAAATAATCAGGCTGAGTATCAAGCTTTGATAAAGGGGTTGGAATTACTAAGGGAGTTCATGCTGATGCTGTTGAAATCTTCGGGGATTCTATGCTGGTTATAAATCAATTGGGTGGAAGCTATGAATGCCGAAGTGAAGTCCGGATAACTTATCATGAAAGGAGTATGCAACTGTTAAAGGAATTCAAGGATTTCCGATTAGAGCATGTTCCTCGATTGCATAATGAAGAAGCCAATCGGTTGGCTCAGCATGCCTCGGGATATCAGCCCATGATAAACGTAGTATCGGCAATCAGTGCCAATAATTGGAGAAAAGAAATCATTGATCACTTAAAGGATCCATCCAAAAAAGTTGAGAGACGTGTTCGGTTTCAAGCTACCAAGTATGTGCTCCTTGAAGATGAGTTATATTATCGAACTGTTGATGGGGTTCTTCTCAAGTGCTTAGGTGATGATGAGGCTAGAAGTTTGATGGGAGAGATCCATGAGGGAGTGTGTGGAGCACATCAGTCGGCATTTAAGATGAAGTGGATGATCAGGAGAAACGAGTATTATTGGCCGACTATACATGGGGATTGCTTTAAGTATTTCAAAGGGTGTCAAGGATGTTAGAGGTTTGGCAATGTTCAAAGGGCACCCGCATCGGCCATGAATCCCATTATTAAACCTTGGCCGTTTCGAGGATGGGCTATTGACTTGATTGGCCAGATTTATCCGCCATCCAGCAAGGGACATAAGTTTATCTTGGTTGCCACCGATTATTTCACCAAATGGGTTGAAGCTATTCATTTAAAGAAAGTTACATCGGCCAATATGATCGATTTTGTGAAAGAGCATATTATTTACCGATTTGGAATTCCTCAAACAATTACTACCGATCAGGGTACTATGTTCACATGAGGAGAGTTTGATGAATTTGCAATCGGTATGGGAATTAAAATATTAAACTCTTCTCCTTATTATGCTCAAGCTAATGGGCAGGCCGAAGCATCTAACAAAGGAATTATCAAGCTTATTAAATGGAAGATTGAAGAAAATCCTAGGAGGTGGCACACGTTGTTAAATGAAGCTTTATGGTCGTATCGGATGGCTTGTCATGGATCGACCAAGGTTTCACCTTATCAGTTGGTGTATGGGCATGATGCAGTATTACCTTGGGAAATTAAGACTGGGTCTAGGCGACTATCTTTTCAAGATCAATTGGCTGCCGATGATTATGCTACTTTGATGACAGACGAGTTGGATGATCTAGCAGGGCATCGACTAAGGGCTCTGATGAGTATAGAAGAGAATAAGAAGAGAGTTGCTAGATGGTATGATAAGAAGGTGAAGGCTAAGGAGTTTGCCGATGGAGACTTAGTGTGGAAGCTAGTCTTATCGATTGGGACTAAAAGTTCAAAATTTGGGAAGTGGTCTCCCAATTGGGAGGGTCCCTATCGGATAAATCGATCTGCTCCTGGCAACGCCTATATCTTAGAAACTCTCAAAGGAGTTGAATTTCCCAGGGCATTAAATGGCAAATATCTAAAGAAATATTACCCCAGCATATGGGTCGATGCATAAAAGTTTAAATGCCGATAACATTCCTATCGGCTGGATTAAACTATGTCTGGGGCCGGACTTGATGTTTTAAAAGGTGCCGATAACAGTCCTATCGGCTAGACCAAAACATTAGGAGTGTTCAAAACAAAAGAGCAAATATGCCGCCGATGAAGAATTCAAATGTTTAACAAAGCCTGGATCGTCGATATGGCACGCAGGCGGATCTGATTGGCTGCTTCTATCTCCTTTATGTCGTCATCGGTAGAGCCCTCCACCGGCTTCAGCTTCTTCTTCATCTGTAGTGCTTTGCGGGCTTGGGCATTTCGCTCTTGTTCAAGAATCTTGATCGTCTCAGGCAGCTGACTTTCTTCTTGTTGGGCTTGGGACAAGGCTTCTTCTACCTGTTTGAGTTCTGCCAGCAGGGCTTCCCTTCTCGCCGATAGATCAGAAATCTTTTGTTTCAGCACATCTCTTGAGGACTCCAGAGTGCCGATGTTCTTATGCTTCTCATCGGCAAGGAGCTTCACTTTCATCATCTCCTCTGAGAGCTGAGCATGAGCAGCTCTATCGGCAAGGCGTTGAGCAGCCCTTTGATAGTGCAGTTGACGGCTCTCTTGGTGTGCAGCTTGGAAAAGGATTTCTTCGGCATCGGCGGGAATTTGGCCTCTGAGGGTCTTGAACAAGGCTGTAACAGAACCGTCCAATTTATAAGAATTCAAGTGAATTAGCGACCACGGAAGCAGTCAAGCTAATGGACTTGAACCCATATAAACCCGGTAGTCCGACGAAATCTCAAGAGACCTCGATTCAACCAACATACAACCAAGATCGTACATGATCAATCATCACCATCACAGATTACAACATTCATTACAGAACATAGTTTTACATCACATTAGAGTTTAAAGTGGTTAATACAAACCATAGCAGTAGCGGAAACAAAGTAGTTTTGAAGCAACACCAACTCAGTTTATAATACATGCCAGTTCCATGGACAAGTCCCAACAAAAGCACAACTGAAGATAAAGGAGGTGATCACGCCCATGATCTATTCATCATCCGCAGCAGGGTGATGACATTTAGCACAGTAGCCGTGGTAAACGACATCATCTGCAATAGGGGTAAATAAAACCCTGAGTACGAGAATGTACTCAGCTAGACTTATCCGTCAGAAACCAAAATAAAGTGACACCAAGGAGTATGCAAGGCTGATCTTTGTGGACTGGTTTAACTCAACTTTTTGCATAAAAGCCTTTGTGGTAAGTAACTCATTTATCAAATTTCAGCAGCAGGTTCATTACTTAACAGCTATCCACTAGATTAGCACCTAGTCTAAGCATACACTTGGTTAATTAAGCATCCCAGTAATAACCATATCCAGATTTTCACATAGCTATCATCATTCTCATCATAACCATTAAGTTCATTTAGTGAGTTCTACGTTGCCGCTGCCCAAATCAAGTTCTCACTATCCGGGAGAGACGGCGATTCGAATCGATTCCTATCCAGCTGGAGGGGTATTCCTAACACTCACCCAAGCATACTTCATGACGGCAGCTCGGATCACCTTTAGCACAACTCCGGACCAATTCGCGGGTCCGTACGGCGCCGCACCCCTAGGGACCGCCAATCTGCCAGGGTCAGGACTCTAACCTGACACCTCGGTCTTACGCCATTGACTCCCCGCACATCCTTACTACCAATCGGGGTGCGCACTTAAACCGAACGGGGTATCCTGCTGGAGATGCACTCGTAGGCTTCGCGGTCGGAACGACTTATCCAGCCAACTAAGTGATAGGCATGCGTTCAACATGACACGGGGACGTACAGCGATTCGGTCCTTAAACGACACAGACGGAGATAGATTCACACCCAAGACCTGCATGCCTTGTTGCTGCACTATCGTCATCCCGCCCGGTCTCAAATTCATTACTAACACATGGTTATTTCCACGATAGCAAATATAGCCAACTGTGATCATCATCCACCAAACTCTCGCAGGTGACAGGAAATCACCCGGCTTGTACCGAGCTAAGCATGGCTAAGCATTACTTCGATCCTGGACCTACTTTGGTGAGGTATGAGGTGGACAAGGTAGTCATTATGCAGCAAGGGTGTCATATCAACGCCTACCACTTAATGCAACAATATATAACCATAGTCAATTGATAGCTGAACACAAATAATAAAATAGTAGAAGGCTTATAATGCTCCGGGGCTTGCCTTCGACGTAAGTAGAGGGACGATGGTCAGGACACTCTGGCAAGTCCTCCTCCTCCTCAGCTCCTTGAGGTAGCTCCCCTTGCTGTCCTTCCGGCTCCGGCAACTCGAACTCCAGCACCGTCACTCCCTTGGGTACACCTATGTATGTATGACAAGGAGATGAATATGGAGAATGCACATATGGTGTATGATGCCAATATGAGGAGCCAAAGGGACACAAAACAAGGTATAACATGAGCATAAACTTCTAAGAATAAGTGAGTCATGGAATAACAAGTAAATGCATACTTCTTCTCTGGTAGAGAGACTAAATAGACAAGTTAAACAAGTCCTAGCTACTCCTACCCAGTCACTGGCTTAGTAGACAAACCAACCTGTCATAAGTTTCAGCCATAAATTAAGCATCAGTTAACCAAACTAAGCAAGTAAATACTTTCTAGAAAGCTTCACAAATTGTCTACAATTCACTTTTAGACATCCTAGCCAGATTCCCATCCGAAATGTGCTAAATCCTACAAAGTTGGCTGGCTGTCCTGGAAAATCCAGAGAGCAAGCACTTTGCAGCAGCTACTTGCAACATGCATAACTTTCAAACTACTCAACAAAATGCCAAGAAATTTGGACACGAAGTAGACCAGTAAGTTAGCTACAAGTTTGTTGTAGACAAGTGTCCCAGAAGACATCATCTTCAAATAGTTCTTAATCATGTGCTATCAGCTGTACAGAAATGCTCTAGGAAAGGCATAAATAGCCAAAAATAATATTTTGCACATATTGAGAATGTATCACAGGGACAATCCAATTGCACCAATAGATAGAACATGACTAAAAAACACTAGAAAACATCATGGAAAGGTCTAAACTCATTTCTATCATCACCTTTTTCATTTATTTAATTATTAAGGTGATTTAATGAACATGCATTCCAAGTGTTCCAAAAATCCTAAGAAAATTACAGCAAGCTACTTATGCTAACATAAGATTACTGTAAAATTTTCAGAACACTTGCACGTACATATTGTGAGATACAAAAATAACAAGCTAGCAAAGGCATGCAAGGCATAAATGTGAAACCCTATCAAAAAGTGTCAAACAACAGATTTCTGATTTTTCCTAGCCTTGTCTACATATAAGTACAACACTCAGCAAGTTTCACCACAAAAGGAGTTACAACTTAATTATTAAAAATACCACAAGAAACTCCTATTTAAGCAAGAATTATTTTTAACTCCACACTCAGGCTTCCAAAAATCATGATAAATTTATCAGAGCCTAGTCATAACATAAGTGACAACTCCCTAAATTTGCATGGCCAGCAGATTAATAGATTTCAAGATATAATTACCTCCCAAAAGTCCAAGATTAATTTATATCTATTTATTTCTGCAAAAACATGGCATGTTTCATATTTTTATTAAAAACTAGACTTATGCTGGAACCTAGCAAAATTGGAACCATGTCATTTGGTTCTCTAAACTCCAGATATGAATTTTTCAAAAACAGCACAGGCTCTGCAAAAACAGTGAACTAGGGGGAGTGAGAGGGAGAGGCTGACACCCGGGACCCGCGCGTCAGTGAGACAGTGACAAGGGAGAAGCTCGCCGTCGGCAAAGCTCAACGGCGAAGAGGTCTCCGCCGGATCCAAGGGCATCTACGTGTTCCTCTCATCAAGGCAACTCTGTTGACCTACTGTTACCTGTGCTCTATTGGACCCTAAGGTGCTCGCCGTCAGGAATGGCGGAGCGGCGGCGCTGCGCGGCGTTACGCCGGCGGATCCAGGCAATGGCGACGCGGTAGAGGTTGCGGACGAGCAAGAGCGGCTCAAGGCGAAGCTATAGGAAGAAGAATCACGGCCAGAGGTGAACCAGAGAGGTCTGGCCACGTTACCGGTGATCTCTGTGAACTCCGACGAGGTGGAGCTCGCGACGGAGATGGCAATGTGACCTCACCGGTGCTCGGCTAAGGGAATGGAGTGGACGTCGAGGTAGAGGACGTCGAGGCGGATCTCTGGGCGGACTGGCTTGGCCGGAGACGCGGTGGAACGGCCGGAGGAGCTCGCCGAAACACGGTGGAGCTCACCGAGGCGACGGCGGAGCGAAAATGGGAGGCACTGAGCGAGCGGAGGCCGCATCTGGGGCGTCCACTCGGTGCGTGGCGACTTGGAACGCCGTGGGAGCTGACAGGCGGGGTCGTCGACGGCGTACGGCCGACAACTAGCCGGACACGCGGCGGCAGACGGTTTCTGTCCAAACTGAATCGGGCGATTCAGTCGCCGTGGCCAGTGACTGAATCCCGAAGTTCGTCAACGTTTAACTCTCAGCTCACTCGGTGGTTTTGGCTGGGATTTGATCCTCTAGATAGAGCTACAAGAGTTCTACAACTTTGATTACAAGATCAAAGCCTAACTCGATCTGGATTTCAAACTACAAGGCTCCCAACAACCCTATGTCGAAACTGTGTGACTCAACACTTAGCCAAATTTGGCTAAGTGTGAAACCAGCCCTGATTTTTGGCTTGTGAGCAATTTTTGGATGTGTTCTAAGTTTTTTCATAAAAAGTCATCAACATATCTTTTGTAGCTTATGAAATTCTCTACAACTTTTTGTCAGGTGTCAAAGACATGCAAGGTTTCTAACACCAGTTTCATAAAACATCTTTTAAAAGAGGTCTAGGGGGTCAAAAAGGTCATTCTAGGGTTAACCATGACTTAGGGGTGTTTTTGGACAAAACCTTCAACATGAACTTGGTTCAAAATGATGTTCTAAACATGATTAAAGTAATTTGGAAGACAATGTACAATTGTTTGCATTGGCTACCCCTTATAGTCACTCAATTCAATTCACAGAAGCAATTTACTCACACATGGTATACATGGGATGACATGTGATCATGATGGATGCTTATGAATGAGCATGATGATGCTTATGTTAATGCAATGCTCATGGTTAACATGCAAGCTAACACTAGGAGTGTTACAGCCCTCCCCCCTTACAAAAATCTCATCCCGAGACTTGAAAGACGTACCATTTTTCGTAGAATGAGGGATAAGTTACTTGTAAATAGTCTACCCTATCCCAAGTGGTATCTCTCTCATTTTGACGGTTCCACAAAACTCTAAAAAGTTTGATCACCCTCCCACGAATAACTCGTTCTTTGACATCAAGAACTTGTACAGGCTTTTCTTCATAGGATAGGTCTGACTGCAACTTGATATCTCTTGTTTCAACTTTCTCTTCAGGCACACGAAGACACTTCTTAAGTTGAGATACGTGGAACACGGGAAAAATAGTCCTCATTTCGGGAGGTAGTTGTACTTTGTAAGCTACCTTGCCACTCTTTTCAATGATTTTGTAGGGACCCACATACCTAGGGGCAAGCTTTCTTTTAACACCAAAGCGATTTACTCCCTTCATGGGCGATACCTTTAGGTACTGTCGAGGGTATCAACAAGGGGTACCCTCACCAATGCATATAACAAGGTTATCCGTACGTAGGACGAGGCCCTCGATTCGACGCTCCATCCGTACGTATGCGCAGCCATCGACGGCCACAGCCTCGAAGACGGAAATAGCATCGAGCGAATCAATCAGGCGTCGAGCTCTGGTTACCGTCGAATACGGAACAGGCTCACGCGAACTGGGAGGCGTCGAGCGCAAGGATGCCGCCCGCCGCCTGACGCGCGCACGCGAGCCGGGGCATTAAATGCGCCTGATGCTTCCCCACCTAACACACGGGTCACGGGAGGCGTGATAGGGAACAGGCATCCGTCCCATCGATCTTTTTGCAGCCTTCCCCACCAAACGGCCCAGAGCGTGTCAGGACGTGGGAAACAGAGATGGCACGTCTAATCAAGACCCCCTCGAGGTAGCCAAGGTCAGCGCTCCGACATCAGGACGTCGTACGGCGTCCGACCCTCAACTTAACATGGTTCCTTCCTGGGGACGGGTCGGACGTCGACTGGCCACGCCGCAACCACTCCGCCGGATTTGCTGCCAAACCGTACGAGCATGCGACCGTTGAACCAGTACAAGACAGCGCACAGAGCAGAATGCAGGGCACGCGTAATCATCACCAGGCTACTAAGACGGGACGGCTCGACGCCATGCCGGTACAGAAGCCTCGAGTAGGCCAGCGCTCCATACTGCTATCGACTCCTATTCTGACGCCTATACATGTACCCTGGGTCTCTCCTTGGAACTATAAAAGGAGGGACTCAGGAATAGAACACACGAGATAACACCACGCTCATACGCAGTAGAACTCCACACTTCATACCACGCTTGTATTCACCCCTGTACAAGCACTTAGGTGCAAGATAATACAAACTCTCTCCCCCCGCTGGACGTAGGGCCTTCTCTTGCCCGAACCAGGATAAATCTCTGTGTCTTCTTGCATCACCATCTAGGAAAGGGAGCACGCATACAAATTTACTCGCAGGTGAGACCCCCCGTGGGGAAAACAACGACAGTTGGCGCGCCAGGTAGGGGTCCTGCGTGTTTTTCATCGATTTCCCACTCCTTTCTAGATGGCTACTCTCGCCTCGCCGATTCTGCGCTCCACGGTGATTTGGTTTGGGAGTCTCGAGTTCATGTCTACGGGCTCCGGCTACGACATGATCTTGCTCTCAGTCAGAGGACCAGGAGGAGCCCGCGTTGCGCCAGCACGGTTGAGGGCCCCGAGACGCCCTCACCACCACGCCTCCCCGCCTAAGAAGAGGCGCGGACAGCACCACCGCGGCCCCTCTGCTTCATCACGACCAACAACTCATGCGAAGCAGGAAGCGGGCCACAAGTCGGCAGCACCATGTGTCGAAGCAACGAGCGCGACGGCTCAGCACCGCACAACAACGAGAGGGGACGCATCCCACGCGCTCTCCCCCACCGCTGCTAGGCTGCTTCCACACGGGTTGTTCACTCCAAGAAGGGCACTGCCATTCGGATTGGACAACGCCGCGGCGTCGCTCGCCAGGGCGATATGCCCAAACGCCCAGACGTACGTGGAAAGACCAATGGTCCTCCCACATGACACTGAAGCGCAGCGGCCGGCGTCCGAGCTGCCGGATCTTTCCCGGGTACGAGGCCTCCGTCGTCTAGGCCCCGGACGATACACGATCACCTAACTCAGGCAGCGGCTGCTGGAGGAGGGACGTGGATGTTTATACGCCGCCGAACCGGACTCCGACTCCGAAACTGATAGCTACGACCCTACAAGGGAATGCTATCACATCGACGGGGCGGTAGAAACTACTGACGAGACGCAAGATTCTGGTGAGGGCGGTCGGGCCCCCGCGGCACGAGAAGACCCCAGGACGCCTGGGAACGACGGGCAGGTCGACCCCCCTCCACAACAAGACAAGGCTGCACAGCTAGCGCAGCTGCGAGAGCTCAAGATGAAGCTTGACGAAGACCGAGAGCGCCTCGTCCTGCTTGAGCAAATCCTTGAGCAAGACTTGCCATATCCGCCGGGCGGAAGTGTTCGCAGGCGTGCTCGAGAGGTGCATCGACAAATCGTCGGAGACGCAGAGCCAGAGCAGCCCGTCAGCCGCTTCCCTCGAGCAGGCCAAAACGTAGTGGCGGCGACGATGCTGCTGCGCAACATGCCAGAGCCATCGAACTCCTAGGCTCGACGCATTCGAGACGAGGTACAGACCCTGCTCCAGGTGGCGGCAGTTCAACAAGCCGAAAGCTCAGCTTCTCGACGACGAGGAGCTGCCACTGAAAAGCGTGACGAGCAGCCTCAAAATGAAAAGGAGGTGTCAGTCTATCAACAGCCTCCACCTCGAGGCAGAAAGACCACTCTCGTTCTCCCCGTCGACAATCAGCGTCGACACGACGCGCGGCATGACATCGAAGAGAATCGACGCCGCTGGCACGGAGACGCGGAAGAACGCGGTTACAGCGCACATCGCGGTGGGAGGTACAACAACGACGAAGATCGGGTGGCCCCGGAGCCACCGGGCCCACGAGTGTTCAGTAGGGCGATCCGCAGCACGCCCCTGCCCAGTCCGTTCCGACCCCCGACTAGCATCGCGAAATACAACGGCGAAACCAAACTAGAAATGTGGTTAGCTGATTTTAGGTTGGCCTGTTAGTTGGGGGGAGCTCGAGGGGACGATCGAGCCATCATCAGGCAGCTACCGCTCTTCCTCTCCGACACCGCCCGTCGATGGCTCGAAGAACTTCCCGCTGATCAGATCCACAACTGGGTTGATCTAGTCAGGGTTTTCGAGGGTAATTTCAAAGGGACCTACATACGGCCCGAGAACTCGTGGGACCTCAGCAAGTGCAAACATAAGTCTGGAGAAACTCTTTGAGAGTATGCTCGATGCTTCTCGAAGCAGCGCACTGAGCTGCCACACATCCCCGACCATGACGTCATCCTGGCTTTCGTCTCTGGTACCACCAGTCGAGACTTAGTGCGGGAACTCGGCCGAAATCGCCCTCAGACCGTCGATGAGCTGATGGACATAGTGGCAAACTACGCGGCAGGGGAGGAGGTTGTCGGCGCCTTCTTCAGCTGTGAAGGGGGGGAAAGGCAAGCGGCCTGCCAATGAAGATGGAACCCCCAGTCGGGGCCTCAAGAAGAATAAAAAGAAGCAGAAAGCACGGCAGTTCCAGCGGGAGGATTCCGACGACAACCTTGTCGCCGCCATGGAACGAAAGAAGCCTCGAGGCCCTCCGGAGGGAGGCATCTTCGACAAGACGCTAGAAGAGCCGTGCCCTTACCATAAGGGAGGCGCCAACCACAAGCTCAAGGACTGTCGTATGCTGAAAAAGCATTTCGACGGTCTAGGGTTCAAGAAAGATGCGCGTGACGACTCCAAGAAAGAGAAGGGCGGCAACAAGGAGGACAATAAAGACGACGACGGCTTCCCCGCCGTCCACGACTGCTACATGATCTACGGCGGGCCCTCGACTCAGTTAACCACGAGGCAGCGCAAAAGGGAGCGTCGCGAGGTCTTCGCGGCAAGAATGGCGATGCCCCAGTACCTCAGCTGGTCAAGCACTCCCATCACTTTCGATCGAGAGGACCACCCCGACAAGGTCGTCGCCCCAGGTGTCTACCCGCTCGTCGTCGACCCGATCATCGTCAACACACGGCTCTCAAAAGTGCTGATGGATGGTGGCAGCAGCCTCAACATCATCTACCTCGAGACCCTCGACCTCCTCGGCATAGATAGAGGGAAGCTCCAACCAAGCGCCGGCGGTTTTCATGGCGTCGTGCCAGGGAAAAAGGCGCTGCCAGTAGGTCGAATCGACTTACCGGTCTGCTTTGGCACAACGGCCAACTTCAGGAAGGAGACCCTCACCTTTGAAGTGGTTGGATTCTGAGGCACGTACCACGCCATCATCAGACGCCCGGGCTACGCCAAGTTCATGGCTATACCCAACTACACCTACTTGAAGCTGAAGATGTCCGGTCCCAAAGGCGTCATCACCGTTAGCTCCTCCTTCGAGCACGCGTACGAGTGCGACGTCGAGTGCGTCGAGTATGGGGAGGCGGTTGAAAACTCCACCGAGCTCGTCGCGAAGCTCGAGGCCCTGGCCGCTGAGGCTCCAGAGCCCAAGCGCCACGCGGGCAGCTTCGAGGCGGCAGAGGGAACCAAGAAGATCCCACTCGACCCCAACAACTCCGACGGCAAGGTGCTGACGATCAGCGCCGATCTCGACCCCAAATAGGAAGCTGTGCTCGTCGACTTTCTCCGTGCAAACGCCGACATGTTTGCATGGAGTCCCTCGGACATGCCAGGCATACCGAGGGAAGTCGCCGAGCACTCCTTGGAGATTCGAGCCGGTTCCAAGCCACTGAAGCAGCGGTTGCGTCGATTCGACGAGGAGAAGCGCAAGACCATTGGCGAGGAAGTCCACAAGCTTTTGACGGCTGGATTCATCAAGGAGGTTCATCATCCCAACTGGTTAGCAAACCCTGTATTAGTTAAGAAAAAGAATGGGAAAATGAGGATGTGTGTCGATTATACTAGTCTAAATAAAGCATGTCCAAAAGTTCCTTTTCCATTGCCACGTATTGATCAGATTGTCGATTCTACCGCGGGATGTGAAACCCTTTCTTTCCTTGATGCGTATTCTGGTTATCACCAAATAAAAATGAAGGAGTCCGACCAGCTCGCGACCTCTTTCATCACGCCTTTTGGGATGTATTGCTATGTGACCATGCCGTTTGGGCTTCGAAACGCGGGAGCTACATACCAACGTTGCATGCTCCACATTTTTGGTGAACACATAGGGTCGACAGTCGAGGCCTATGTCGACGACATTGTCGTCAAGTCAAAGCGGCGAGGGGACCTGATCCAGGACCTCGAGATCGCTTTTAGCTGTTTACGCGCCAACCAGATCAAGCTCAATCCCGAGAAGTGCGTTTTCGGCGTGCCTCGAGGCATGCTCTTGGGCTACATTGTTTCGCAGCGCGGCATCGAGGCCAACCCTGAGAAAGTCTCGGCCATCATGAGAATGGGGCCGATCCGGGACATCAAGGGTGTGCAGAGAGTCACGGGATGCCTGGCGGCTCTAAGCCGTTTCATCTCGAGACTAGGAGAAAAGGCGTTACCATTGTATCGACTTCTGAAGAAGGTCGAGCGTTTTTCTTGGACCCACGAGGCCGAGGAAGCGCTCGAAAAGCTGAAGAAGACGCTGACCTCAGCACCAGTCCTGGTCCCACCTCAACCTGTAGAACCGCTGCTCCTCTACGTTGCGTCGACGACCCAGGTCGTCAGCGCAGCGGTGGTGGTCGAAAGGCAGGAGGAGGGACATGCGCTACCAGTACAGAGGCCAGTCTATTTCGTCAGCGAGGTGCTTTCGGAGACCAAGGCACGTTATCCCCAAATCCAGAAGCTGATCTATGCCGTAATCCTTGCCCGCCGTAAGCTGCGACACTACTTTCTTGGCCACCCCATCACGGTGGTCTCGTCTTTCCCCTTAGGCGAAATAATCCAGAGCAAAGAGGCCACGGGAAGAATAGCAAAATGGTCCGTTGAGCTCATGAGTGAGACTCTCACTTACGCGCCTCGCAAGGCCATCAAATAGCAGGCCCTGGTAGACTTCGTCGCGGAATGGACAGACTCCCAGCTTCCCCCGACTCAGGTCCAGGCGGAGCTGTGGACGATGTATTTTGATGGGTCACTCATGAAAACAGGGGCCGGTGCCGGCCTGCTGTTCATCTCACCCTTGGGCGTCCACATGAGGTATGTAATCAGGATTCATTTTGCCGCGTCTAACAATGTCGCAGAATACGAGGCCCTCGTCAATGGTCTCAAGATTGCCATCGAGCTAGGAGTCCGACGCCTCGACGTCCGAGGTGACTCCCAACTCGTCATCGACCAAGTAATGAAAACCTCGAGCTGCCACGACCCAAAAATGGAGGCGTACTGCAAAGAAGTCCGTCGACTCGAGGACAAATTCCATGGTCTCGAGCTTGTCCATGTCGCCCGACGCTACAACGAGGCAGCCGACGAACTCGCCAAGATCGCATCAACTCGAGGCAAGGTGCCGCCTGACACGTTCTCGAGAGATGTCCACGAGCCATCCGTCGACTTAGGCTCGGGGGCTGGCATCGACGCTGCTCCTGCCCAGCCAACCAACACCGTCGACACACTCTTGATGGCGGCTGAAGTGATGGAGGTAGAACGGCAGCCTGGTCGACCATTCGACTGGCGCACACCATACCTCGACTGCCTAATCCGCGGCGAACTGCCAGAAGATCGGTCAGAGGCCCGTCGTATCGCTCGACGGGCCAAGTCATATGTGATCTATGGCGAAGACAATGAGCTATATCGACGAAGCCCGATGGGGGTCTTACAGCGTTGCATCACCGTGGAAGAAGGCTGAAAACTCCTCGAGGACCTACACTCGGGGGCTTGCGGCCACCATGCTGCTCCACAGACCCTCGTAGGAAACGCTTTTCGACAAGGTTTCTACTGGCCGACGACCGTGACAGATGCCATCGAGCTCGTACGCTCGTGTCACGGGTGCCAGTTCTACGCCAAGCAGACGCACCTGCCCGCCCACGCTCTTCAGATGATCCCCATCACCTGGCCGTTTGCTGTGTGGGGGCTCGATTTAGTAGGACCTCTACAAAAGGCGAAAGGAGGGTACACCCACTTGCTGGTGGCCATTGACAAATTCTCCAAATGGATCGAGGCTCGACCCATCACCAACATCCGCTCCGAGCAGGCCGTCCTTTTCTTCACCGACATAATCCATCGATTTGGGATTCCCAACGTCATCATCACCGACAACGGCACTCAGTTCACCGGCAAAAAGTTCTTGGACTTCTGCGATCAGCATCACATCCGTGTGAACTGGTCTGCAGTAGCCCACCCTCGAACTAACGGCCAGGTCGAGCGTGCCAACGGCATGATTTTGCAAGGACTCAAGCCAAGGATCTACAATCGTTTGAAGAAATTCGGCAAGAAATGGGTCGAGGAGCTTTCCTCGGTCCTATGGAGTCTAAGGACAACACCAAGCAGGGCCACAAAGTACACCCCATTCTTCATGGTCTACGGCTCCGAGGCTGTCCTCCCCATAGACCTCGAGTATGGGTCACCTCGACTCAAGGCATACAATGAGCAATCCAATAAGGAGACTCAAGAAAACGCGGTCGACCAACTCGAGGAGACTTGAGACATGGCCCTCCTCAACTCCGCCAGATATCAGCAGAAACTTCGACTCAACCACGACAAGCACGTGCGCAAGAGGGACCTCAACGTGGGCGACCTTGTCCTACGACGCCGGCAAAGCAATCAAGGACGCCACAAGCTGACTCCACCATAGGAAGGCCCGTATGTGGTGGCCGAGGTCCTGAAGTCGGGAACGTACAAGTTGGCGGACGAGAAGAGGGCAGTCTTCACCAACGCATGGAACATCGAACAGCTACGTCGATTCTACCCCTAGAAGTTGTAAACTTATGTTCCTACGTACATTTTGTACCAAGACTTTGTAAACGAATGAATGAATAAATAAAGTCTTTCCCTCGAGCAACTTCTTTTTGCGCCAAAAGATTTACAAGTCATAATCTCGACGTTAGAAGGGGGTGCCGACTATGACCCATCATAGTCAAAACCCCCTCGGGGGCTACCATGGGGACGAGCCCCCCCCAAGCATCGAAAAAGCCAAGAAATTTTCTTTTCTTACTTAGTAAACCTTGCACGGTTCGAGTAGCTAAGGCGCCTCGAGCCCCTCAAAGGCCGAGGGATAACGAGCCGGAGAACTCCCACGCCCCCGGGCTACGGAAACTCTACTCACTTCCTCACCCTTGAGGTGATCAAGGTTGTTTTTGACGAAAGATCGAGCAAGGGATACAAACGTAGGAACAAAGAGAAACAAAAGAACCTCGAGCGGAAAGACAAATAAGCATTTAACAATCACAAAAAGATACTGTATCACCTAACAGCAGAATTAATAAAGTATCATACAAGGGGCCCCAGGCGCCCTGAGCAGGCTCGCAGGCCTCAGTCCGCGGTACGATCCTCACCACCCTCGCCTCCGCCCGAGCCAGCTTCAGGAGGAAGCACCTCAGGCTCAAAAAGCTTGGCCAGCCTCTCTCCAGGAGCCTCCGCGTCGTCAATCAAGGCGTGGAGCCACTCTTCGTTCTCCAGGTCGGTCTTGGAGATGTCGGTGACGAAGCCGTGGGACACCACCTCCATGTCATAGGAGAAGCCCGAGCAAACAACTACCATCGCCCGCTTCACCCCGATGTGGAGGGCGTCCCGCACTTGGTCTCTCAGCGTCGCGCCTAAGTAGCACAGCTGGTCGACCAGTGTGTCGCCTCGAGCTCCCTTCCTCGACTCGTCCATAGGCTCGACCTCCCACGAGGTCGAGAGGTCGCTTATCGCCGTCCGCACGTGACGGTTCAAAGCGACCTCCGCCTCGAGCTGGGCCTTAGCATTACGGGCCTCGGCCTGGGCGGCTAGGAGTTCGTCCTTGAGCCCTGTAAATGCCAATACAAGGAAGCTTTAGGAAAAACTCAAGCACACCTCGAAAAAGAAATTCGACAAAGGAAACATACCTCTGATGGTCTCCTCCAGGGCCGTGTTCTCACCGACCAACCTGGTGTTGGCACGCTCGATCTCTCTATTGGAGCGCGCTAGCTCATTATTGGCAACGCGGAGATCTTCGATCACCTTGCCAGCCTGAGCAATGGCTCCACTCTTTTCCAGCAATTCTCCCTTCAGACGCTCGACGTCGTCAGAGAGACTGCGGGATCGAGCCCGCTCCGCCTCAAGGTCTTCGAGGGCCTTCTTCTTTACGTCCTCGGCGGCACCCCTGGCGACCTCACTGTCCACGTACGCCACCTTCATCTTCTGGAAGGAGTCGCGGAGGGAGTCCAGGTCGGTCTTGAGAAGGCCCTTCTCCTTGTCCAAGTCTGCAATGATGCTCTTGCAGGACAGGGCCTCCTCCCGGGCTTTGGACGCGGCCTCATCGACCGTAAGAGCCCGCTCCCGCAGCATCATCGTCTCCTCCTCCGCCCTCCTTGAGGCCTCTCGAGCCTCGACCAAGGCAGCCTCCCTCGCTTTCTTCTCCTCCTCGAGCGCTATGAGGTCTTTGTAGGCCTGAAAGAGCTTCTCCTGCGACTCGAGGAGTTGATCCTTAAGGAGGGGGAGCTGCTCCCAGCCACCTCTCGTGGCATGAATGAAACTAGACTTGATGCGGGAGGTCTCTTTCGTATCCTGCGAACCAAGGATCGAACGGTTAGAGCACCAAACCGAAAGGCTCCATGAGGATTGAAGATCGAAAAACACTTACGAAATAAGCCGACCCGAGCCCGTTGTTGATAACGTCTGCGAGGAGCCCCACCACATGCTTCATCCAAAGGCAGAGCTCCTCGACGTGTTCCCACTTCTCCGCCTCCTTCCTATCGTCCAGGAAGATGTTAGGCTCGGACGGGTCGTGGGAAGCCCGGATGCGGATCCGATCGGGGCACCAGTGCTCCATCTCCCGGTCGGCCCGTGCCTTGACGCCGCGGATGAGGTCCTCGACGGTCTAGAGGGAGCCCCCATGGCGCAGGAACAGGTCGACGAGGCATGGGAACCACCCGTCGTCGTCCACTGTCTTCCAGGTTCCGTCCTTGGTCCCCGACGTCCGGATCTCATCCTCCTCGGAGGGAAAGCGGTCCTCCCATGCCCGACGCTCCCGAAGGAACCCTGGGGCGATCCCGTCCATGCCGTAGATCGTCCTCTTGATCTCGGACTCGGGGTCGGTGGGGGTGCGCATCATGCAGGCGAGCGCCACCACTCCATCCGCTCGCCCCGGCTCTGCCCGGATCGCGGCAGGTGCCCTTGGGAGGAGCCACGTTGGGGTCGGGGGGCCGTACACCGGCAGATCCTCTTCCTGCTCGCCGGGCCCTTGCGGCTCCAGCAGTACTGGCTGGGCCGGACCTTGGGGCGGGGGCTCGAGCAGTCCCTCCTCTTGGCCCCCCTGCTGCTGCTGTTGTTGTTGCTGCTGTTGCTGTTGCTGTTGTTGAGCCTCATGCTCCTGCGGCTCTCGCCCGCGGCCCTGCTCCTGCGGCAGCCGCGCCGCCTCACGCTCCCGCTCTTCATCTTCCTCCCTCTTCTTCTTCTGCTCCTCGAGGGCGCAGAGGCCGGTGGGCTAGGGAGTCGGTCCCGCGACGTGAGAGGTCGACGCTTCCTCCTCCATAGGGCGGGCGCCTCCAGGCGTTTCGTTACCATCAGACGTATCACTGATGGTGATGGGTTCCCCCTCGACCCCCAATCGAGGAGGCTCGGGGGCTCCCTCCGGCACTTGCGTCTGGGGCGCCTCACCACACGCCGGCAGCGACGGGGTAGGCTCGGAACGAGGCGGAGCACTCTCAGCGCCTACTGGAGGTTGGAAGTCGGAGGAGCCTACAAAATAAAGAATAAAGGCCGGTGACTATGATGGTTAGCGCAAGAGCATCACAGATCCCAAAAGTAAGCCACAAACCTGGCTCCTTGGAGGCGGCACCCGCTTTGAGCCTGTTCGCCATGGACGGCTGGGCCTGCTCGAGGGTCCGCTTTATCCTGAGAAAAGAAAGAAATGAGCGCGAAAAAGATCAGCATATGAGGAAAGGCGGAAGAGAAGGAAGACAAAAGCCACAACATCGAAAAGGCTTACCCCACAGGGAGAACAGCTCGCCTCCCGCCGCCCCGACCGGTGGGCCTCGAGCCACCCCGCGTCAGGGCTCTAGACCCCTCGAGGGCAGGCGCTGGCCCAGGCGCGTCAGTTCCCGCCTGGCGGGCGCCCGGACTGGCGCTCCTGCGACCGGCCTCTGCTTTGTCGGAGGCCGCGGCGCGACCACGAGTCAGTGGCCCCGTCGCCTGGGACCTAGCGTGGCCACCCGTCTTGGACACGGGAGGAGGGCGCGGGGCGACCTTACCAGCCGCGGGCGCAGGAGGGGTGTCGGCGCGCGGACGGTGGGATCTGCCTGGACCCCCCGTCAGAACTTCCGTCCGAGGAGCGTCGACATCACCTCAAGGTGGACCCTCGAGGATTCGGTCAAGGCGTGACGCCATCCCCTCGGAATCGTCGCTGTCATCGTCGTAATCATCATCGTCGTTGGGGGATTCTTCCTCAGGCTCCCCCCTCTGCCTGGATTTGGCTCGACGCGCCTCTAAAGCTTGACGGTCGAGGTTCTTCTTCTTCTCCCCCTTCTTGGCAGAGTCCTTGGCGGACTTTAGCTTTTCGGCGGATTGGCACCGTTTGTCGCGATCGACCTCGTCCTCCTTTACCGGAGGCCTCGAGGACCGGACGTCAATCCGTCCATGTCGAAATAAAGGCAGACTTAGAAAAGAAAAAGAGAGGGGAAGAAAAGAAACCCAGAATCGAGGCTGCGCGCATGGAGAAAACAAACCAGATCGATCGAGCCAGCATCTGGCCTCATGGGGAAGCCGTTAACATGCTCCGGCTGAAAATCACCGGCAATTGCAGCCCTGACTCGAGCCGCGACTTCGTCATCCGCCGGAGCCTCGTTGGACATCCGGCACGCCTCGAGGTCCCGAGATGAGACGCCAGGGCCCATCTCATCCATCCTCAACGGCCGAGACATCAAAGGGAGAACTCTCCGGTGATGGACGGCCGAGAGGACGAGGGCGGCGGTCAAGCCCTCCGAGCGCAGCTTCTTCATGGCGTCGAGGAGGGGGTCGAGCCAAGATTGATGAGCTTGGACGACGCCGTATGTCCAGTCCGCTGGACGCTCCATGATCAGACGGCCCGAGTAGGAAGGCAGGAGGTTGTCGTCGTTCCGCAGGTAAAACCACTGGGAGTCCCAGCCGGCGTGGTTGGTCGATAACCCTACCGGGATGTACTCCCGCGGCATGTCCGTCTTCCCAGTCTTCTGCACAAGGTTGAGGCATCCCGCCCGCACGGGCTTCCTTACGCCCGTGGTTCCGGTGGGGGCATGGAAAAGCTCGCCCCTGTAGAGGTGGAGCCACAACTCCCAGTGTGGCATCATCCCCAAGTAGCCCTCACACACGGCGGCGAAGACCGCCGCGACGGTGATGGCGTTCGGGGAGAAGTGCTGGAGCTCCACCCCATAGTGGAAGCAGAGGGCCCGCATGAAGCGGCTAGGGGGCGCGCCCAGGCCGTGGCGGTGGAACTTGGCGAACGACACCACGTAGCCCTCGGGCGGCTGGGGCTCCCTGTGATTCGCCGGCGGCGCGATCCACTCTGGCGACGATAACGAGGTACGGCGGCGCAGCAGTCCCTCTTTGTCGAGCTCTAACAACCGGCGCTCCGTCATCGACGACGGGCGCCAGTCGTCGGTGGCGACGAGTCTTACAGGCATCACGACCGGAGGAACGGTGGACCCTCTACTGCTCGAGGAGTCGTGTGCGCGTGAGACGGCGAGAGAGCTAGGGCGGCAAGAAGGCTAAGGCAAGAGTGAAGATGGGAGGTGGAAGAAAGAACGGCGGCGGTGCCGCGGCGTATTTATAAGCCAAGATCCGCCAACGGATAGATCCGAGAAATGAGGTAACGTCCCCCCATAAATGCGCTACCTAACAGTTTTTCCCCCTTCGCAGGCCGGGCGCTCCGAATTCCACGCCGATACAATGTCATAACGTCACCCGCCTAAAAAGGTGCGCCTAACGGGCAAAAAGGCGAACCACCATGGCCACTTCCTTCCCTTGTGAGCCATGGGGCATACCCGCGAAAGCCTCGAGAGGTCGCAGGCTGGCCCACCGAAAGGGTTCGACAGCCGATCTCGAGCACCAGAGTCAGGGATCTCCAGCGAGCGGTCGAAGATCGAGGCCCGCCTCGAAGACTCGCTGGCGATGTCCAAGGTAGGGTCGAGGCAGTCGAGAGGAATCCCCCGATGGGAGGCATCGAGCCACTGGACTCTATCGAATGAGACCGGTATCCCCGACCACGTCAACCCAGCTTTATGAGAACGCCTCCGGGCTATAGCTGAACCCCTCGAAAAGGGCATAGGTTCTCACTTGGACTACCCGCTAGGAACTCAATCTGGGATGGAAGACGCTCGCTCTATCGAGAGTACGTCGAAACCCCCTCGTAAGGCAAAGCCGATCAGAACCTTCCACCACTGGTGTCAACAGCGTTTCTGCGAATTTGGCAAAATAACCCTCGAAGGAGTTAAAAACTCCTTCGAGGGCTCAGGGGCTACCCCCGCGGGGTCGCTCGCGCGCCCCCACGGAAGTTCGACCGCAAAAGCAAAAGTCTCCACTCGAGCGCCAGCACTCGAATGGAGACTCGGGGGTTACTGTCGAGGGTATCAACAAGGGGTACCCTCACCAATGCATATAACAAGGATATCCGTACGTAGGACGAGGCCCTCGATTCGACGCTCCATCCGTATGTATGCGCAGCCATCGACGGCCACAGCCTCGAAGACGGAAATAGCGTCGAGCGAATCAATCAGGCGTCGAGCTCTGGTTACCGTCGAATACGGAACAGGCTCACGCGAACCGGGAGGCGTCGAGCGCAAGGACGCCGTCCGCCGCCTGACGCGCGCATGCGAGCCGTGGCATTAAATGCGCCTGATGCTTCCCCACCTAACACACGGGTCACGGGAGGCGTGATAGGGAACAGGCATCCGTCCCATCGATCTTTTTGTAGCCTTACCCACCAAACGGCCCAGGGCGTGTCAGGACGTGGGTAACAGAGATGGCACGTCTAATCAAGACCCCCTCGAGGTAGCCAAGGTCAGCGCTCCGACATCAGGACGTCGTACGGTGTCCGACCCTCGACTTAACATGGTTCCTTCCTGGGGACGGGTCGGACGTCGACTAGCCACGCCGCAACTACTCCGCCGGATTTGCCGCCAAACCTTACGAGCATGCGACCGTTGAACCAGTACAAGACGGCGCGCAGAGCAGAATGCAGGGGCACGCGTAATCATCACCAGGCTACTAAGACGGGACGACTCGAGGCCATGTCGGTACGGAAGCCTCGAGTAGGTCAGCGCTCCATACTGCTATCGACTCCTATTCTGACGCCTATACATGTACCCTGGGTCTCTCCTTGGAACTATAAAAGGAGGGACTCAGGAATATAACACACGAGACAACACCACGCTCATACGCAGTAGAACTCCACACTTCATACCACGCTTGTATTCACCCCTGTACAAGCACTTAGGTGCAAGATAATACAAACTCTCTCCCCCCGCTGGACGTAGAGCCTTCTCTTGCCCGAACCAGGATAAATCTCTGTGTCTTCTTGCATCACCATCTGGGAAAGGGAGCACGCATACAAATTTACTCGCTGGTGAGACCCCCCGTGGGGAAAACACCGACAGGTACACAAAGTCACCTACTTCGAACTCGATTGGCTTTCTTCTTCGGTCAGCATAGCTTTTCTGTCTAGCCTGGGCAGCTCTTATGTGTTGCTGGATAATGAGAACTTGCTTTTCGGCTTCCTTGACAAAGTCAATTCCGTAGTACCTCCTTTCACCAGGTTCAACCCAGTTTAGAGCAGTTCTACACTTGTGGCCATACAAAGCTTCAAAAGGAGCCATTTGGATGCTCTCTTGATAACTATTATTGTACGAGAATTCAGCTAAGGGTAGCCATTTCTCCCATGCACCCTTGGAAGATATAACACAGGCCCTCAACATATCCTCTAGAATTTGATTCACACGCTCAGTCTGACCGGAGGTTTGAGGATGATAGGCTGAACTGCGAACCAACTTTGTACCAAGGAGTGAGTGCAGATGCTCCCAAAAGCGAGCAGCGAACTAAGGACCTCTATCAGAAATAATAGTGCGAGGCACTCCGTGCAATTTAACTATCTGAGAGAAGTACAACTCAGCATAGTCAGATGGTCGGTATGTAGACTGTACAGGAATAAAATGAGCTGACTTGGTCAAACGGTCAACAACCACCCATATGGAATTGTGTCCTTTTTGAGTAAGGGGAAGTCCAACAATGAAATCCATGCTGATTTCTTCCCACTTCCAACCTGGAATTGATAACGGTTGCAATAAACCTGCAGGTTTGAGGTGAACTGCCTTTACTCTGCAGCAAGTATCACACCTAGCATCATAAGCTGCTATCTCTTTCTTCATTTTGGTCCACCAGAAACGAGGTCTCAAGTCTTGGTACATTTTGCTACTACCCGGATGAATGGACAACTTGGAAGAATGAGCTTCATCTAAAATTTTGTTGCATAGGTCACGGTCTTTAGGTACAACTAGTCGATCGTCGAACCATAGTACACCTTTCTCATCTACCCGGAAATGCTTGGTGTCTTGCTCTTGCATTTTTCTCTTGATATGAAAAATACCAGGATCAGATTTTTGGAGCTCTATGATTTGACTTTCTAATGAGCAACTGACTATGATGTTGTGCAGGACCACAGGATGCAACAAATTGAAGCCTTCCTCTAGGAGAGGTCTAACATGTTGTTTCCGACTGAGAGCATCAGCTACAACATTGGCTTTGCCTGGATGATTGTGCACTTCTAAATTGTAGTCTTTTATTAATTCCAGCCATCTCCTTTGTCTCATATTCAGCTCGGGTTGTGTGAAGATATATTTGAGGCTCTTATGGTCAGTGTAAATGTGACAAAGATTACCCAATAGATAATGTCTCCAGAGTTTCAATGCATGTACAACTGCTGCTAACTCTAGATCATGAGTAGAGTAGTTGGCTTCATGTTTCCTCAGCTGCCGAGAAGCATAGGCAATAACTCGGCCTTCTTGCATAAGCACACAACCTAGTCCAGTGCCAGATGCATCACAAAAGACATCAAATGGCTTTTCAATGTCAGGTTATGCCAGAACAGGAGCGGTGGTCAGCAAATGGCGTAAAGTGGTGAAAGCAACTTCACACTCCTCGGACCACACAAACTTCACATCTTTTTGCAGTAGCTTGTTCATAGGCTTCGCTATTTTGGAGAAGTCTGGAATAAAGCGCCGATAATATCCCGCTAGACCGAGAAAACTCCGCACTTCGTGCACTGAAGTCGGGGCCTTCCAGTCTAGAACCTCCTGCACCTTGGATGGGTCAACAGAAATACCCTCTTCGGATAAAATATGGCCTAAGAAAGGCACTTTCTTCAGCCAAAACTCACACTTGCTGAACTTGGCATAGAGCTGATGTTCTTGCAATCTAGTGAGTACAATCCGAAGGTGCTTCTCATGTTCTTGTGCATTTTCAGAATACACCAATATATCATCGATGAACACCACCACAAACTTATCCAGTTCAGGCATGAACACCGAATTCATCTGGTACATGAAATGAGCAGGGGCATTAGTCAGACCAAAGGACATGACTAAATACTCATACAACCCATACCTGGTAGAGAAAGCTGTTTTAGGAATGTCTTCGGGTCGGATCTTGATTTGATGATAACCAGATCTCAGATCAATCTTGGACAATACCTTGGCCTTGGCTAATTGATCAAACAGGATATCGATGCGAGGCAATGGATACTTGTTTTTAATGGTCACGACATTCAGCGGACGATAGTCTACACACATACGTAGAGACTTGGCCTTCTTCTTGACAAGGAGAGCTGGACAACCCCATGGAGAAGAACTAGGCCGAATAAGACACTTCTCTAGGAGTTCTTGCAATTGCTTTTTCAACTCTGCCAATTCATTGGGTGGCATTCGGTATGGCCTACTAGAGATAGGTGCGGTACCCGGAATTAGATCAATTTTAAACTCAATGTCCCTGTCCGGCGGCAACCCGGGCAGATCCTCTGGAAAGACGTCCGGAAACTCACACACTACCAGAATTCCTGCCACACTGAGTGGTCGAATGGCATTGGCAACATGACGAATGTCATCATTCTTGGGAAGCTAGACTAAGAAGGCTTCTTTGCTATCAGGCTCTCGCAACATAACCACCCTCGTGGAGGTGTCTATTAGTACCCCGTTATTTCTCATCCAATTCATCCCTAAAATAACATCTATGCCCAAACCCGGCAAAATTACAAGATTTGCTGAAAAGTTACGACCCTCAATAGCAATATTCACATCCTTCACTAATTGGTTCGTGGAAATTTGGTTCCCAGCAGCACTAATGCAAAACTTGCCACTGTCAAGATCAACTACATGCTGTCCATGCTTAGATGCAAATGCTTGACTCATAAATGAATGCGAAGCTCCAGAATCAAACAAGACAACTGCAGGGTGTTGACTTACAAGGAACATACCAGCGGTGACTGCTTCACCCTCAGGGATTTCTTCAACCGTGGTGTAGTGCACACGACCAATACGGTTATTGCCTCCAGCTGTAGAATTTCTCTTAGGATAAGGGCAATCTCTCGCCCAGTGACCAACTTGCTTACAATTGAAGCAGGGGCGGTTATCAGGAGGAGTCTTGGGACCTCCTTGACGCGTGGCACCTCTTGGAAGAGCAACTGTGAAGGACTTGCGAACTCCCATCTTCACATTTGACTTTTTCTACGGCGGCCTGTACCTTGTCACAGCATTGGGTGGGCGATAGGCCGGTTTGGTTGTCACTGGAACCTTGGACTATGAAGCACCTGCCTCATAGGCCCTCTTGCGGTTCTTGGACGCGGCATACACGGCATTGGAGTTCTCTTGAGTCAACACATCACTTACAAATTCATTAAAGGTGGTACTCTTATTACCAGCCATGTTCTTGGACAACTTGGGTCCCAACCCTCTCTTGAAACTAGCGAGCATCTTGGCTTCGGTGTCAACCATCTCAGGAGCATAGCGAGACAAATTATTAAAAGCATGAAGATACTCCGTCAAGCTTTTAGTGCCTTGCGTCAGGTTTATGAACTCGGTGTGCTTGATAGTCATTAAGCCTTGGGGAATGTAAGTATTCCTGAAAGCAGTTGTGAACTGATCCCAGGTTACAACAGCATTGGCAGGCAAGCTGGTCCTGTAATGACTCCACCAGACACCTGCTTTGCCCTCCAACTGGTGGGCTGCATATTCTGCCTTTAGCTCTTCGGTCACCCTCAGCAAGCGGAACTTCTGCTCGAGAGTGTTGAGCCATTCATCAGCTTCCAAAGGTTCAACAGCCTCATTGAAAAGCGGCGGCTTTGTGTCTTGGAAATCCTTGAAACTGCTGTACTGATTTGCTTCTCCGCCTTGGCGGGCATGGCGACCACTCCGGTTCTGCTGCGCTATAGTTTGCATAGCCTCATTGAGCATTCGCTGGCCCTCAACAAGAGCTGCCAATAGCTCAGTAGGCGTAGGCGGGGGAGGAGGTGGTGGCGGCGGCACCTCGTTATGACCGGAGCGAGTATTTCGAGCCATCAGCACAAGGCATACCAACTGACCGTTTAGGACAACTAATATAATTGCCATGAACTTCAATTGCTGCCATACGAAATTTAATGAAGTAAATTCACATAATTTAAGGCACAATAATCCATGTACAATAAGAGATTATCATCCATAACACTTGGTTAATCTCGCGATCATTCACAACCACACTCCACAAGAATTAAAGTCACTGCAGAAATTTATTTAAGCACAACATAAACATGGAGCATCACAATTGAGTGCATAGGGTTACACAGAGTCACTGCCACAACTTAAGTTTTACAGGAGGGGCACCATGGCCAAACACATAGAGTTTCAACTAAAATTCAGATTACATGTCCATTACATAAAGAGATGGAACTGATACACGATCATGGAATTATTGCTAGGCTACATATCTTCATCAGATTCTCCATTAGAAATGATGCCATCATCCTGATCTTCCTCACTAGGATCTTCTTCATGATTAAAAGGGGCTGGATGTGGAATAGGATTTATGATATTATTTAAGCGATGGACATCTAACTGCAGCTCAACAATCTAGTAATCAGCTCTTCCTCTCTCATTTCAGCATGGAACAAGGCTCTAACTCTAGCAGCTTCTCTATTTTCAGCCAAGCGCATAGCCTCATCTCTCTCTCTAGTCATTTGCATCATGCGGGCTTGTGCTTCATTGCGCTCCCTAACTGCATTCTCAACTTGGTTGCGGCGGGCTTGCAAAGTGGTATGATAGTTTTGGATTTCAGCTTGTGCATCCATGAAAGCCTTGCGATGCTTGCGCACTCGCTTGCACAGTTTGCGCTGCCCAACTTGAGCTTGTTGAAGCGCTAGCATGGCGTCTATGTAAGTGTCCTGTCGTACATAGTACAGCTTAAGCACCGCTAGCATGGCACTCATGGCAGGGCTAGAGCTATATCCTAGCAGGGTTTCTCTCATCTCTAAAGGCTCATTCCCTATCTGAGACACAAATGTGTCAGTCACACTCACTCTGGGGATAGATCTCGCTGGGCCATTCACTAGCTCATCACCATAATCTTGGCATATCCCTAGCAAAACCTCTAGGGCTGCTACTTGGGCACCCTCCCAAGGAGTTTGGCCATTACACTCAACTATCCAACCTAGCCACTGTGGGTTATTTGGACAAGGGGGAACTGTAATTTGGACATCTACCCAAGATAAGGCTCCTGCATGCTCAGACTCGGTCCAAGTGTACTTAGGTGGTTTCTCATATCCAACTGAACTTAGCACCCTCCACAACAAAGTAGGAGTGCCAAACATGTCCAGGAAAGTCTCGCATGCGTGCGGGGCTGCCATCTGTAGAAAGACCACATTTGAGTAAGGGAGATTAATTACAAGGAGAGATAAATAGATATAATTTCAGAATTAAATACCCAAGTAGTGTATAAGAATGTATGAATGATTCATGATGCATGCACGTTCCATACGTCCTTTCCATTCCTAGAAGAAAGTTCTAACGTTATAGTCGGTGGCATACATACGTGCACTCTTATACGCAACTACACGGTCTACACGTTTCGTTGTTAGTGTACCTGCAGAATATTTCATTTCAGCCCAACCCCACAATAGTATAAGTGCAGAAATGTAAAACCAATCATCAACAATCAAGCTAGGTACTCCGATATATATTCCCGAACATATATCGCAGCACACTACCCATTTTGGATACACCCACATATACATCAAATATGTATACATGGCTGCACCTACTACCCACAATTAAGTACCTTCATATATACATGTGTGAAACATGTAAATATTCTAGTAACCACAGCTAACACTCCCCTAGACCGACGGTTGGACGGTCATGCTCTCACAGCTCACACTTACCGTAGCGTAGAGGCATATAGATCCATACATTACCACTCAAACAAGTGGCATCCATACAATTTCACGCCATATGGACGACGAAAGAAAACAAACAATGCTTACCATGGCGTAGAGGTATGTGATCCATTCATTACCACTTAAGTAAGCGGTATCCATATAATTGCACGCCATATGGACGACGAAAGGAAAAACCCCCCATGTTAGTAATGTTAAGCCACCTAGAAGTCCTTATATGGGCATAAAGGGCATGACCACTGGCATGGTATATGTTATCAAAATGTTTTAAAACAGCCCTATGTATAGTCTAATTTTGCCAAATTGGTTTGAGAAAACCAAATTCTTTTGTTTTCAAATACATCTATGATGGTTAAATGCCTAATCTTGCTCTGATACCAACTGTAACAGAACCATCCAATTTATAAGAATTCAAGTGAATTAGCGACCACGGAAGCAGTCAAGCTAATGGACTTGAACCCATATAAACCCGGTAGTCCGACGAAATCTCAAGAGTCCTCGATTCAACCAACATACAACCAAGATCGTACATGATCAAGCATCACCATCACAGATTACAACATTCATCACAGAACATAGTTTTACATCACATCATAGTTTAAAGTGGTTAATACAAACCATAGCAGTAGCGGAAACAAAGTAGTTTTGAAGCAACACCAACTCAGTTTATAATACATGCCAGTTCTATGGTCAAGTCCCAACAAAAGCACAACTGAAGATAAAAGAGGTGATCACGCCCATGATCTATTCATCATCCGCAGCCGAGTGATGACATTTAGCACAGTAGCCGTGGTAAACGACATCATCTGCAACAGGGGTAAATAAAACCCTGAGTACGAGAATGTACTCAGCTAGACTTACCCATCAGAAACCAAAATAAAGTGACACCAAGGAGTATGCAAGGCTGATCTTTGTGGACTGGTTTAACTCAACTTTTTGCATAAAAGCCTTTGAGGTAAGTAACTCATTTATCAAATTTCAGCAGCAGGTTCATTACTTAACAGCTATCCACTAGATTAGCACCTAGTCTAAGCATACACTTGGTTAATTAAGCATCCCAATAATAACCATATCCAGATTTTCACATAGCTATCATCATTCTCATCATAACCATTAAGTTCATTTAGTGAGTTCTACGTTGCCGCTGCCCAAGTCAAGTTCTCACTATCTGGGAGAGACGGCGAATCGAATCGATTCTTATCCAGCTGGAGGGGTATTCCTAACACTTACCCAAGCATACTTCATGACGGCAGCTCGGATCACCTTTAGCACAACTCCGGACCAATTCACGGGTCCGTACGGCGCCGCACCCCCAGGGACCGCCAATCTGCCAGGGTCAGGACTCTAACCTGACACCTCGGTCTTACGCCATTGACACCCCGCACATCCTTGCTACCAACCGGGGTGCGCACTTAAACCGAACGGGGTATCTGGCTGGAGATGCACTCGTAGGCTTCGCGGTCGGAATGACTTATCCGGCCAACTAAGTGATAGGCATGCGTTCAACATGACACGGGGACGTACAGTGATTCGGTCCTTAAACGACACAGACGGAGATAGATTCACACCCAAGACCTCCATGCCTTGTTTCTGCACTATCGTCATCCCGCCCGGTCTCAAATTCATTATTAACTCATGGTTATTTCCACGATAGCAAATATAGCCAACCGTGATCATCATCCACCTAACCCTCGCAGGTGACAGGAAATCACCCTGCTTGTACCGAGCTAAGCATGGCTAAGCATTACTTCGATCCTGGACCTACTTTGGTGAGGTATGAGGTGGACAAGGTAGTCATTATGCAGCAAGGATGTCATATCAACGCCTACCACTTAATGCAACAATATATAACCATAGTCAATTGATAGCTGAACACAAATAATAAAATAGTAGGAGGCTTATAATGCTCCGGGGCTTGCCTTCGACGTAAGTAGAGGGACGATGGTCAGGACACTCTGGCAAGTCCTCCTCCTCCTCAGCTCCTTGAGGTAGCTCCCCTTGCTGTCCTTCCGGCTCCGGCAACTCGAACTCCAGCACCATCACTCCCTTGGGTACACCTATGTATGCATGACAAGGAGATGAATATGGAGAATGCACATATGGTGTATGATGCCAAGATGAGGAGCCAAAGGGACACAAAACAAGGTATAACATGAGCACAAACTTCTAAGAATAAGTGAGTCATGGAATAACAAGTAAATGCATACTTCTTCTCTGGTAGAGAGACTAAATAGACAAGTTAAACAAGTCCTAGCTACTCCTACCCAGTCATTGGTTTAGTAGACAAACCAACCTGTCACAAGTTTCAGCCATAACTTAAGAATCATTTCAGCAAACTAAGCAAGTAAATACTTTCTGGAAAGCTTAAAAAATTCTCCACAATTCACTTTTAGACATCCTAGCCAGATTCCCATCCGAATGTGCTAAATCCTACAAAGTTGGCTGGCTGTCCTGGAAAATCCAGAGAGCAAGCACTTTGCAGCAGCTACTTGCAACATGCATAACTTTCAAACTACTCAACCAAATGCCATGAAATTTGGACACGAAGTGGATCAGTAAGTTAGCTACAAGTTTGTTGTAGACAAGTGTCCCAGAAGACATCATCTTCAAATAGTTCTTAATCATGTGCTATCAGCTGTACAGAAATGCTCTAGGAAAGGCATAAATAGCCAAAAATAATATTTTGCACATATTGAGAATGTATCACAGGGACAATCCAATTGCACCAATAGATAGAACATGACTAAGAAACACTAGAAAACATGATGGCAAGGTCTAAACTTATTTCTATCATCACCTTTTTTCATTTATTTAATTATTAAGGTGATTTAATGAACATGCATTCCAAGTGTTCCAAAAATCCTAAGAAAATTACAACAAGCTACTTATGCTAACATAAGATTACTGTAAAATTTTCAGAACACTTGCACATACATATTGTGAGATACAAAAATAACAAGCTAGCAAAGGCATGCAAGGCATAAATGTGAAACCCTATCAAAAAGTGTCAAACAACAGATTTCAGATTTTTCCTAGCCTTGTCTACATATAAGTACAACACTCAGCAAGTTTCGCCACAAAAGGAGTTACAACTTAATTATTAAAAATACCACAAGAAACTCCTATTTAAGCAAGAATTATTTTTAACTCCACACTCAGGGTACCAAAAATCATGATAAATTTATCAGAGCCTAGTCATAACATAAGTAACAACTCCCTAAATTTGCATGGCCAGCAGATCAATAGATTTCAAGATATAATTACCTCCCAAAAATCCAAGATTAATTTATATCTATTTATTTCTTCAAAAACATGGTATGTTTCATATTTTTATTAAAAACTAGACTTATGCTGGAACCTAGCAAAATTAGAACCATGTCATTTGGATCCCTAAACCCTCAGATATGAATGTTTCAAAAACAGCACAGGCTCTGCAAAAACAGTGAACTAGGGGGAGTGAGAGGGAGAGGCTGACACCCGGGACCCGCGCGTCAGTGAGACAGTGACAGGGGAGAAGCTCGCCGCCGGCAAAGCTCAACGACGACGAGGTCTTCGCCGGATCCAAGGGTATCTACGTGTTCCTCTCATCAAAGCGACTCTGTTGACCTGTGCTCTACTGGACCCTAAGGTGCTCGCCGTCGGGAATGGCGGAGCGGCGGCGCTGCGCGGCGTTACGCCGGTGGATCCAGGCAATGGCGACGCGGTAGAGGTTGCGGACGAGCAAGAGCGGCTCAAGGCGAAGCTATAGGAAGAAGAATCACGGCCAGAGGTGAACCAGAGAGGTCTGGCCATGTTGCCGGTGATCTCTGTGAACTCCGGCGAGGTGGAGCTCGCGACGGAGATGGCAATGTGACCTCACCGGTGCTCGGCTAAGGGAATGGAGTGGACGTCGAGGCGGAGCTCTAGGCGGACTGGCTTGGCCGGAGACGCGGTGGAACGGCCGGAGGAGCTCGCCGAAACGCGGCGGAGCTCACCGAGGCGACGGCGGAGCGAAAATGGGAGGCACTGAGCGAGCGGAGGGCGCGTCTGGGGCGTCCACTCGGTGCGTGTCGACTTGGAGACGCCGTGGGAGCTGACAGGCGGGGTCGTCGACGGCGTACGGCCGACACCTGGCCAGACACGCGGCGGCGGACGGTTTCTGTCCAAACTGAATCGGGCGATTCAGTCGCCGTGGCCAGTGACTGAATCCCGAAGTTCGTCGACGTTTAACTCTCAGCTCACTCTGTGGTTTTGGCTGGGATTTGATCCTCTGGATAGAGCTACACGAGTTCTACAACTTTGATTACAAGATCAAAGCTTAACTCGATCTGGATTTCAAACTACAAGGCTCCCAACAACCCTATGTCGAAACTGTGTGACTCAACACTTAGCCAAATTTGGCTAAGTGTGAAACCAGCCCTGATTTTTGGCTTGTGAGCAATTTTTGGATGTGTTCTAAGCTTTTTCATAAAAAGTCATCAACATAACTTTTGTAGCTTATGAAATTCTCTACAACTTTGTTTCAGGTGTCAAAGACATACAAGGTTTCTAACACCAGTTTCATAAAACATCTTTGAAAAGAGGTCCAGGGGGTCAAAAAGGTCATTCTAGGGTTAACCATGACTTAGGGGTGTTTTTGGACAAAACCTTCAACTTGAACTTGGTTCAAAATGATGTTCTAAACATGATTAAAGTAATTTGGAAAACAATGTACAATTGTTTGCATTGGCTACCCCTTATAGTCACTCAATTCAATTCACACAAGCAATTTACTCACACATGGTATACATGGGATGACATGTGATCATGATGGATGCTTATGAATGAGCATGATGATGCTTATGTTGATGCAATGCTCATGGTTAACATGCAAGCTAACACTAGGAGTGTTACAAAGGCCTTGGTCGGATCAGAGTCATCGACCAATTGGGTTGTGTCTTGATGAAGGAGGGCTGATAACTCTTCTCATTTTGCCCTGATTTCTGCCGATGTGATTCCAACTGCTCGAGAGGAACTTGCCTCCTCGCCTTCATCTTCAGAGATGTCGATGGCAAAGGAAAACAAACTGTCAGGGGAGTCCTGTTCCTGAAAAGGAAATGAAATAAGTTATTCTATGGTCAAGTATTGATAAATAATGCAGATAGAGATTGGGTAACTTACTTGTTTCAAGGCAATCTCTCGCCTCTGACTAGAAGATGCCGATGGAACCACGGGCTGATCGGCTGGGGTTGCCGATGAGACTATGTCAGCTGAAAGATTAACAGAAGTAATTATAAGACGGGAGAAGTAGGTTCATCGGCAATGATTTCATAGAGAATATGTTACCTTGAGGAAGTACGGTGCTTGTCTGGATAGAGGAAACTACCAATGTTATGATCAGGCTTGCTAGATCGGCAGTTTCCTCGTGCACGTCAGCCGATGTGTCTTCTAGCTGAGGGTCCTCTGGCAGGATTTCTTCTGTGTGGGGTTCTTCTTGTGGCTAAGGAGAAGATGGTGCTTGTTGTATCTGGACTTCTGGAGAAGAGGGAGAAGATTCCACTGGGATCGGTGACCTTGGAGGGGGAGAAGGTGTTGCTATTCTCTGGCGCTTCGCTTGGGTTCTGGTACTCTTGGAGCTTTTCCTCTTTGGTTGGCTAGACTGGGGGGCATCGACAGTCACACCTCTGGTCTTTGCCGATGCGCCGGTTTGCTGATACAACAATGGAAATTTGTGAGTATAAGTATAGCAGATGTAAGAATGGAATCGGTATGGGTAAAAGAATTTGAAAATTTACCTTGAAAGCTTGTGCTAAAGTAGAGGCAGCTACCGATGGAGATGCCTTCGTCCGCTTGGTGGTGACTTTCTTGAGACGTACACCCCGATGCATTATAGTAGCCAAGGTGGGAGCGTTATTGCCAATCGAGGAGATCGAACCTGATGGAAAAAGCTCAATCGGCTTGCCACTCCTGCGGACCGATGGTGGTGTGTCGTCAACCTGTGTGTGACAAAGAAAGGGGGTTACCGATTGAAAAGGACAGTGAAGAAATTGAAACATTGCTATTGAAATACTTACAGTATTATCAAGGACTCTGTACTGGGGATCGCTCATGCCACGGTATGTGAGAGCCGATCTACAAAACAGATGTTCTTTCCATTCTTCCCACCATTGTTTATATGCCTGAGTAATGAAGAGAGCTGGAACCCAAGCCGATAGATCGACATCTATATCGGCATTCGGTGGCAGTTGAGCTATACTGATCCACTCGAGAAGACTAGTGATGGTTCCGCTGGGTTTTATCACATCGGCATAACAAAGTGCAATCGGCAGCTGACCGAAAGCTAGTTGACGAGCTAGTGCCAATGGGTTGTAGAATTCGTAGGTCTAGATGGAAGCCTTTCCACCACCAAAGAAGTTAACTGGTATGGCTCTTGGGGTGATGATTGCCATCATCACATCGTGATCCTTGTTGAGAGCATCATTAAACGGATGGAAGACCAAAGGAAATCTGGTGTCCGGATCTTCATAAGGCATCCATGCTCGCTGTTCTCTGGTCAGGCCTTCGTATAAGGTCTGAAAGAATCGGCTAACCTGGTCTGCATTACCACCTGTACCAGGTAAAACTATGGCAGCCTCACCAAAGTTTAGAGGAGGACGAGTTGCCGATTCTTCTTCATCCAATTCATAATCCTCGGCTATGTCCCTGGGGAAGCGTTGTGCGAAAAGGTTGAACTCAAGACACTTGTGCATATGGAGGCTAAGCCACATATTAATGAACCACCAGGGACCCCCTAAGTTGCCGATGGGTTGGCCGACTAAGAGTTTTCTAGCTACTTGATGGAGGAGGTGGTAAGCCGAGCTGAGCAAGTATCGGCCGAGGGAAAATCGGCCACCATTAGCTAATCTTTCTGCTGCTGCTAAATAGACATAAGTTCGTCCTGCCGATCGGCCACAGAATACAAATTTGTCTAGCCACATGTTCAGGAAGGTGGTTTGCTCCTTTATGTTGACAGGCCCTGTTCTACGTTATTTCTAGATGTACCCAGACCAACCGCCGATAGAGCGGGTTTCCACTTTAGCACTAGGTGTGGTGTCAAATATGTGACTGCTATCGGCAGTGGATACATCTAAGCCAGTAAGCATGAGCACATCGGCAAGAGTAGGAGAAGCCGGGCCATGGCCGAAAACAAACGCATTAAGTGTGTCTGACCAGAAATATGATGCAGCTATCAGCAGTGATTCGTTCCTATGCATATCGGCAAGAGATAGTCTAATGCACTGGTCCATTGAACTTCATTTGAATGGCTAACTCTCAAGAACCAATCCTTCCATCCCTTGGTAGGGCTGGGCCAAGAGCGGAAGGTATCTTTCCACAGATCTAGAGAAAAGTTTTTGGCTCTGAAGGGGATTCTGTTTGTCTCTGCGTTGATTAAATCGGTAGGATCTGGGTTCCCTAGTGGACCTAGACATTGGAGGTGTGGTTGATCGGTAGGGATAACAATTCTATAGGACAGATCCTAATAGGTTTTGGGGGCAAAAAGAAGAACAAGAAAAAAAGGGTATTCAGTAAGATGAACTGCGGATGAACAGGAGTGCAGTAAAAGTACAAGAGAGAAGTAGAACTGACCTCAGGCACGATGAAGTTGACGGCCATCTCCTAGTAGGAGAGAAGATTGAGGACTTGAGGGTTGTTGGAGGAGGTTCTTGTTGAAGTTCTCGGAGCTCTCGAACAGCGCCGCCGCCAGAAAAGCAGAGTTGGGGCTGTAGAATGATGCGATGGAGAAGGAGTACCCGAGAAGGAACTATTTATAGGACAAAACGGGCAAGGGCAAATCTGAGTTATCTCTTTGCCGTATCCGTGAAATCCGAGGGTGCTCAGGCAGATATGGTAACTGTTCGCACGGTAATCAAGGGATTGTGCAGGTGATTTGATAGGAAGCGGTCATAATCTGGAGATATTTCACTGTGCGGGATTTCCTGGTCGGTCCATCGGCAGATTCTTCTAACGGTAATATTGCCGATGGGCGAATATGGTGGAGATGTCCAGTTCGGGAGGTTGAGGAATTCAAGGAATCTGTAGAAGAATCGGGCCAGAGTTGTTCGGCTTCTACGGTTGGTTACCAAATTGAGAGGATTAATTGCGGAAAGGCATCATTATTGCAGAGAATTTTGGAGCATTAATGATTTTGACACCGTTTTTGGACACGTACCCAGGATCGGTAGAGTATAGATCGGCAAGGTAGGGTAACAGTAACTGGTCTGCAAGGGAGTTGCCGATGAGGGTGGTTGCCGATGAAGGGACAACTGAATGTGACTAAGTCCATGAGTGGTGACGTGTTCATGCCGATGATCAGTGTTAGCCTTTGTCGATAGCTACGATGAGGAGTCTGCCGATGACTCGGAAGGAGAACATGAAGGTTGCCGACTGGTCCATGGTGGTGTCCTAGTTTATCACGGGAGGATAGTTTTGTGCTTTTCTTAGTTATTTAAATCGTTTTGTATATGGATTCTGTTTAATTTGGAATTCGAGTCCTAGTCGTGTCTGATTGTAGCTCTTTGAGCAGGGTATAAATGTAGACCCTAGGGCCTTGTAATGAAAAATCAATCAATCAATCAAACACAAGTTTTTACTCATATTCCAGCATCTACTTTTTCGACGACTTCGTCATATTTTCTTTTTCATTATGAGTTATTAGGAGTTCGTTGACTTAAGCTCGGCGTATTCTCGAGTTCCGCGTGAATACCTCTTGGCCGTGGCATCCGGGCGCATCGCTGTTGTCGGGACCAAAGTATTCGAGTTATCACCTTTGCCGATAGTAAGCTCAAATCGGCTGGCACGCCTTAACGTTTGAATCGGGTATTAGCCCTTTGTGTTTGCAGATCAGTTTTTGCATCAACACCTGTCCTATAAAAATAAAAATATAAAAATAAATTTATGATCCTACTAAAGAGAGTAACATTTATTAGGAGGAATCTCAATATGATAAAGGCTAAGAGATTTTATGCTAACACTTAACCAGTTCCACAAAGCTTTGTTGTCTATTTGAGCTCCATAGAATTCAAGGATCAAAGAAGACTAGCAGACAGAGGACATCCTAATCGCTGTCACGGTGCTGCCGACATTCAAATACACCTCCGCCACCTGCTAGCTACATCAGAAGAAATTACGTCAAAATCCAGATTGGGGGAGAGCACCCCCATTTATCCAGCTAAGTGTTCTACTCACGTTTATACTTTACTCAAATAATAAAAAGATGCATAATCATAAAAACCCAAATAAAGATTTTGTGCTTATATATATCTTTGCTTAGTTTGCTAAATACATAAATAAATAAAGTTTGCTATGAACCCTCATGATAAGCTCTCACATGGAAATGATGAATAGTTGCTCTGCCATGACTAGTTCTCAAAATTGAAATCTCTCTCAAGTTTAGGCATGACTGTTATGAATTAAGATTTGCCCTAAACCTGAACTTGTGGGAAGAGTACCTGATCAAAAGTCTAAGTCGTTAACGGATACGATATGGGAAGGTTGAGCTGCTGTTTATCTGTTCCTAGAGATGCTAGAATTCTGGAGAATTTTATCTTTGAAAATCTTTAAAATATTGCATGATGAGTTCCTGTATGATGAGAGTTTAAATTCCTACCACAACCATATATACATGCTTGCTAGACTTTGGGCCACACATTTATTTTTTTACTACTTATGAGCATTGAGTGTGGTCAAGCTGTGTAGACTCTTAGGAGCTTGTCATGCGGTTAAAATCAAGATTCACTTGCTTGTTCACTCATACATGCTACTTCTACTCCGGAAGTACGCATCCACATAGATCCACTCATTTCCATCCCCAGAACCACCCAAAAGTATTCTACTCCTAATCCGGGAGAGAATAGCCAAAAACATTTCTATTTTTCCCCTGTGAAATAAATGCTCGAGTTATCTTGGTTACTGCCACTTGCTGTATTATTTCAGGAGATGAGTGCTCTAAAAAAACAAGAAAAAGATATGAGGAAATAAAAAGGGGCAAGTGCCCGGAACCTCGAAAAAAAAGAAAAAGTGAGACGAGAGGTAAAAATGGACAAGTGTCCGACAGTAGAATTAGGGGTACAAGATACCCACCTGAGAGGAAAGAAAAAGAAAATACAGAGCATCTCATTCTCCCAAAAAGTTTCAAAAGAGCAAGAAAGGTATGTACCTCCTAAAAAGAGCAAAAGTAGAATTAGACTTTCACCATTGTTATTACCATCATCACCATACACCATTCACTCGCTACACATGCACATCTTGATTCGACTTATTGACTTTTTCTTCTGGATCAATGGTTTGACTATGCAATAAATGTCTTATAAGTATATATTAGCTGTCTTCCACCTATGAGCTCCAGATATCAAAACCTTATTAGACTAGGGTGAGAGAGAAGGCAATACTACTATGCCTCATACCAAAAAATACCACATACTTTGAGAGAAGGCATATACCATTACTGCCTTGGAAAGGATCCAGAAATACCACAAAAAAGAGATTTGAGAGAGTCATACAAGGAATCTCTGAGTTTTATTTGAAAATCTGCAAAAACTCCAGAGCTATAGCTGATCAAAGAACAAGAGACATGGCACTTGACTTGACCATTCTATCTTTTAACTGCTCAAGACACAAGTGATGGTTGCAAGCCCCATGGTGAAAGGTAAAATGAGTAAGTTTTAATTCTTAACAGTTTACTCTAACTCAGAGATAAGATCTTGCTTGAACGCATGTGTACTTTTAAGGCATGAAACCACTGTAAAAACTCTTGAGTCCATCCTTGCTCAGGGATGAGCAAGAGGTAAGCTTAGGGGAGTTGTTGATGGTCCTTAAGTACCAAATATAATCATCAAATATATAAAGAAAAGGATCCAAATGCAACCAACACCCAGACTTAGGGTTTGATCTGACAGAATTCCACAAGTTTTGGTGTTTATCTATTTCTGCAGGGGGTTATCAGGAAATATGTATGAAAGGCCCACACGTTGGGTTTACATAGAGATATTAACGTGCCGCGCAATTTTCTATGATCTAGAAGACTCCAGAAGCCATAGGAACGAACGGGAAGGCGATCGGGCCCGGGGGCAGGGCGCTCGCCCTCCCCCCTTGGGCGCCCGCCCTATTGCAGAGAATAATCAGGTCCCGTCTCGCGGATTATGCTCCACCGACCTAAAGGATCAAGGATAACCGTTCATTCAATATCGGTTTGATCCGACGGCCCACGTTCACCTGAGGGGACTATATAAGCAAACCCCCTGGCCCCTGGAGGAGAATAAGTTCATTATAGAGTTGAGAGGTGCCCTCAAAGGATAACCTTTCCTCTACATAGACTTAGGGCTTAGCATCCAATGTGAGAGTAGACTAGTTCTACTAGATTGAGAGAGATAGAGTGTAGGTGTAGATCGGAGGAAGCCCGGTTTGTCGGTGTCTACTCCGAGGTTGTACCTGCGGGATCAAGTCTTCTAACACGAGGCTTGCTCCTAGGATTCTTCAGTATTTGGACTTCTAAATTCTAGTAAGTTCTTTGTTTTATTGTCCATTGGTTTATGAGTTTACTTTGATCTCTTCGCGTAGAGTTTAGAGTAATCATCTCTAGCGTAAACGTGGTGTTTGGGCTAGGATACTCATATATATCCCCTGACTAGCTGGACCATGGTAGTAGCGAGGAATGTGACATTTCCGAGTTACCTTTGTAGCCCATATCCCGTTAGTAGGATCGATAGGGTTTATAGGTGCGGGTCAAACATCCTCTATGGTGTCTAGATTCCGTGAGCCTCCCCAATAGAACAGTAGATCATACTTACCATGGTTAGAACGAGAATGCAGTTGTAGTCTTCTCTATACATCACTCACATCGAGTCACATTCTTTGTAGCCTAAAGGGTAGTAGCAATAGATTTGGTTAGTCAGATGCACGGTTTCTCCCAGTGGTAAAAATATAAATACGATACTCTGGATAACCTCTCGGGTGAAGTGCTCACCGATATCCGTGCGCTTGCGGATCAATTCCTGATGGTGTTACCAAATATCAGCAACATGCATACACTTCATTCATTGAGAAAATGTTCTACTTCTACAATAGGAGTGAACACTAACAATATATGTCGCCATCCTATCCTTTTTCCGTCATTCAATAAAGCTCCAGTTACTTCAGTTGATACTCCCTACTGATACAGTTCCATCAAGAGGCTTGGCTATTCTTAAGAAATGAACGAGCGGCCCAAGTACTCCTCAATGTTTCTAGAGTTCTAGATAAGGGAGGTATATATCCCCAAGGAGCAAATGTAGAATTAGATTTTCACCATTCATATCACTCATTTCACTCCTCTCATCCACATGCACATATGATTTAATTGTATGACTAGTTCCTCTGGATCCATGGTTTAACTATACAATATATGTCTGCAAGTATGTTTGAGCTATCTCCCTACCTATGAGCTCAACATAAGCCTGTTAGATGTAGGGTGAGAGAGAGAAGGCACAATGCCACTATGCCTTAATTCCACAAATACCACATACTCTGAGAGTAGAGAGAAGGCATACATCATTCATGCATTGGTAATGATCTAGAAATACCACAAATGAGAGACTTGAAAGGGTCATACAAGGAAACTCTAAGTTTTATTTAAAAATCTTGCAAAAACTCTAGAATAATAGTTGATCAAAGAGCAAGAAATATAGTGCTTGACTTGGCCGTTCTGTCTTTCAACTGCTTAAGACCCAAGTCATGGTTACAAGCCCCATGGTGGAAGGTAATATGAGTGAGTTTTGAGTCAGAATAGTTCACTCTAATCCGGAGGAGAGTTCTTGTTTGAACGCATTGTTGACGGTCCTTAAGTATCAAATTTAATTATCAAATAAATAAAGAAAAGGATCCAAATGAAATCAATATCTAGACTTAGGATTTTATCTGACAGAATTCCACGAGTTTTGGTATTTGTCTATTTCTGTAGGGGGTTATCAGGAAAAAAGGAAGAAAGGCCCACACGTCGGGATTACATAGAGATATTAACGTGCCGCGCAATTATCTTACATCTAGAAGACTCCAGAAGCCACGAGACCAAAGCGGAGACGAAACGGGGCCAGAGGCAGGGTGCCCGCCCTGTTCCCCTGGGCGCCCGCCCCCTCCCTGAGTCCAATCAGGACTCTGCTTCGTGGGAGATCTCCACCGACCTAAAGGATGAATCTAAACCATACAATATATGTCGGTTTGATCCAACGGCCCATATTCACTTGAAGGGACTATAAAACCAGACCCCCTGGCCCCTGGAGGAGGGAGCCTCTCAACCCTAATTCATTATTTCTCAAGGGAGAAGAAGCCCCTGATCAAGATTAGAGCCACCACATCAATTAGACATCTAGATTAGCATAGCTACATAGGATTAGAACTAGAAGGAGTCAATCTTCGATTGATTTCTAGATCTGTCAGGAGGATTCTTGGTAATTCTCTAATTGTTCTTCTAATTGTTCTTCTAATTATCTTTGTTCTTCAATATTATGAATATGACTTTGTTCTACTTCAATATATTGCTTATGACTTTGCTCTACTTGCTTATATTCAAGATTATATTGTTCTTAGTTTATCATAGTTATGTACCTGGCTTACTTAGATTGGATCTATATACATGCTTAGGATCGTATAGCGTTTATCCATTGGATCCATGGGTAAATGATAGATATTGTGTAGGCGTGGTGCTTATACCGTATTTATCTGCAATTGTACCCAATATGCCAGATCGTGGGGTAGTTTGTGATAGTGACAGCTTCATCGATTCTTATATAGTCCCCCTCTCGTGTATTGGGCTCGCAGAGCAACATTATTACAGGGGAGTGATTGCTATGTTTCTCATTTACCTTGCTAATATCACTATGCATGGGCATAGTCTTGTCTCACAATGATTGCTAAGTATGCTTGCACTAACTATGATAATGCTAGACTATATAGTTGAGAATAACTTAGGAAATATTCTTGTAGTTCGTTCTAATACCATGCTAATGACTTTCTAGAGTATCTAATTAAGGAGCTTATCATATTTATTTGTGGCTGATCAGATTAATTATCCTTGTCACTATTCATTATTTCACATATCTTTTATGTGACGCTTATCTCTGTATGAAGAGTTAGATAAATGTTCTCAATTACATATGCAATGATAGATGCTCAATCTCATATTCTATTCTGTAATCAATATTGATGATTGTTAATCCCTTCCCAGTGGTAAAAATATAAATAACGATACCTGGAATACTTCCCGGTTAAAATGCTGCATCGGTATTAATCTGTGCGCTTGCAGATCCCATTCATTATTTATTTAGAAGAGCAATTGCATATTTCAATACCGCGCCTCTCATGTCATGCTGGGGATGACAACTTGGCTTAAGTGGTATGTGGGATAGGTTTGGCATTTTTGGCACCGTTACTAGATTTAGAGAACTTAGTCTACTTTTGGTAATGATGTTAAGAATACCCAACACGCATGTGTACTTTTGAGGCGTAAAAGCATTGTAGCAACTCTTGATCCATCACTGAGTTTATCTTTGCTCAAAGATGAGAAAAGGGTAAGCTTGGGGGAGTTGTTTATGATAGATAACTCCTAATTTTAACCATCAACTAAACATGAAAATGGATCTATATGCAAACAATTAGTAGATATAGGGTTATCACTAATGGAATTCCATGAGTTTTGGTGAATGTCTATTTCTGCAAGGTAATAGAGTTATCGTTCATAGCATAAGCATGGTGCTTCGGCTAGGAAGACTCATCTGGATTTGTGGTAACATTTGGGGAAGTGACAGTCTCCTTGGTATTTCCATAACACATCCTGTTGATGCAAAAGTGGATCTACAAACACAAAGGGCTAATACCCGGTTCAACGTTAAGGCGTGCCAGCCGATTTGACCTTACCACTGTAACAGAACCGTCCAATTTATAGGAATTCAAATGAATTAGCGACAACGAGAGCAGTCAAGCCAATGGACTTGAACCCATATAAACCCGGTAGTCCGACGAAACCTCAAAAGATCTCGATTCAACCAACATACAACCAAGACCGTACATGATCAAGCATCTCCATCACAGATTACAACATTCATCACAGAACATAGTTTTACAACACATCGAAGATCAAATAGGGTTATTACAATCTAGTTCAGTAGCGGAAGCAAAGTAGTTTGAAACCACACGCACTTAGTTTAATTACATGCCAGCTCCATGATCATCCCACCAAAAGCACAACCGAAGATAATAGAAGTGATCTTGCCCGAGATCTACTCATCATCCGCCGCCGGATGGTGACAGTTAGCACAGTAGCCATGATACACGACATCATCTACAACAAGGGTAAATAAAACCCTGAGTACGAGAATGTACTCAGCTAGACTTACCCGTCATAAACCAAAAATGAAGTAACACCAAGGAGTATGCAAGGCTAACATTTGTGGGCTGGTTTGACTCACATTTTGCATAAAAGCTTTAGTTTTTGAGTAACACATTTATAACATTTTCAGCAGCAAGTTAATTACTTAGATCAGCTATCCACTAGATTAGCATTGTTCTAAGCATACACTTGAGTATTAAGCATCACAATAATAACCATATCCAGATTATCACATAGCCATCATCATTCTCATCATAACCATTAAGTATCTTTAGTGAATTCTATGTTGCCGCTGCTCGAGTCAAGTTCTCACTATCCGGGAGAGACGGCGAGACGAATCGATTCCTATCCAGCTAGAGGGGTATTCCTAGCACTCACCCAAGCATACCTCGCGAGGGCAGCTCGGATCACCTTTAGCACAACTCCAGACCAATTCGCGGGTCCGTCCAGCGCCGCACCCCCAGGGACCGCCAATCTGCCAGGGTCAGGACTCTAACCTGACACCCCGGTCTTACGCCATTGACTCCCCGCACATCCTTGCTACCAACCGGGGTGCGCACTCATATAGAACGGGGTATCTGGCCTGAGTTGCACTCGTAGGCTTCACGGTCGGAACGACTGTTGGGTATTTTAAACACAAACAGAAAAATCCGCAAGCGCACAGATACCGATGTAGCCTTCACCCGGGAGTATTCCAGACTATCGATTTTCCACAGGGAACGTGAGTGTACTAATTAAGATTCAAGATCGCCCAAGGATAACTATATAATTATTTTTGGTGGGAAGAGAGGAAGTTTCCTCAGAGTTCTCTAGTTGATCTAAGAATCAAGAATTACTTCAAGATTATCTATTTCGGGACATCAGAACACTAACCACAGAAAGAGATGAGAAGGGGGCTAGGAAGCTCTGACTACGGTCCTACAAACACCTATCCGAACGAGGTGGAATACGTCGACCGTTAGGGCTGTCACTACCCTAGGGCTACCACAACAATCTGCAGGATTAGGTGCAATTCTAGGTAATTGCAAGACTAAACACCACGTCTAATCTATTAATTACTACTCTAGCATTATAAAGACTAGAGCACTTGATGCAAGCGAGAATCCAATAAGTAACTTGAATGTAAATAAAAGTAAGTAAAGAACTCAGGAATTATGAATTGAAGAACTTGGAGAACGATGACGAACGAACCAGTTGCAGCAAAAGTATAATGTTGAGGAAGATCCGACAGATCCGGCTCCTCCTCCACTCTCCTCTTCTCTCCCTATTTTCTAGATTACAACTAGAATGAACTAGAACTAAAACTAGAGGAACTAGAACTAGATGAACTAGAACTAGAACTAGATGAACTAGAGGGATCCTCTCTACTTGGATGAAGAATTGAAACCCTAGCTTTGATTTTGTAGAAGAGGTATGATCTCTAGGGGCCAGGGGGCCTTGCTTATATAGTCTTTTCAGATGAATCTGGGCCGTCGGATCAAACCGACATTAATCGCACAATTTTCCTTGATCTCTTAGGTCGGTGGAGCACGATCCGCAAAGTTGATCGTGATTGGTGGAAAAAGGTGGGTGGGCGCCCTAAGGAGTAGGGCGGGCGCCCTGTCCCTGAGCTCTCTCGGCTTCCCGTTCGTTCCCATGGCTTCTAGAGTCATCTAGATGATAGAAAATTGTGTGGCACGTTAATATCTCTATGTAAACCCGACATGTCGGCCTTTCTTCCATATTTCCTGATAACTCCCTGCAGAAATAGACAAACACCAAAACTCGTGGAATTCTGTCAGATAAAACCCTAAGTCTGGGTGTTGGTTGCATTTGGATCATTTTCCATGATTAGTTGACGGTTAAATGTGAGCATTAAGGACCGTCAACAAGCTCCTCAAAGCTTGACCTTTGCTCGTCCCTGAGCAAAGATGAACTCAAGTGTTTCTGAAGTGGTTTCATGCCTTAAAGGTACACATGTGTTCAAACAGGATCTCATCTCTGGGTTAGGGTAAACTGTTAAGATTTAAACTTACTCATTTTACCTTCCACCATGGGACTTGTAACCGTCACTTGTGTCTTGAGCAGTTAAAAGATAGAACGGTCTAGTCATGCGCCATGTCTCTTATTCTTGATCAACTATAGCTCTGGAGTTTTTGCAAATTTTCAAAATAAATCTCAGAGATTCCTTATGACTCTCTCAATTCTCTTTTTTATGGTATTTCTAGATCCTTACCAAGGCAGTAATGGTGTATGCCTTCTCTCAAAGTATGTGGTATTTTTGGTATGAGGCATAGTGGCATTGCCTTCTCTTTCACCCTACTCTAATAAGGTTTTGATATCTGGAGCTCATAGGTGGGAGACAGCTAATACATACTTACAAGACATTTATTGCATAGTCAAACCATGGATCCAGAAGAACAAGTCAATAAGTCAAATCAAGATGTGCATGTGTGGTGAATGAATGGTGTATGGTGATGATGGTGATAACAACGGTGAAACTCTAATTCTACTTGTGCTCTTTTGAGGGGATACATACCTTTCTTGCTCTTTTGAAACTTTTTGAGGAGAATGAGATACTCTATATTTTCTTTTTCTTTTCTCTCAGGTGGGTATCTTGTACCCCTATTTCTACTGTCGGACACTTGTCCATTTTTACCACTCGTCTCACTTTTTCTATTCTTTCGAGGTTCCGGGCACTTGCCCCTTTTTATTTCCTCGTATCTTCTTCTTTTTTTAGAGCACTCATCTCTTGAAATAATGTAGCAAGCGGTAGTAACTGAAATAACTTGAGCATTTATTTCACAGGGGAAAACAGAAACAGGAGAATGTTTTTGGCTATTCTCTCCTAGATAGGAGTAGAATAATTTTGGGTGAATCTGGATATGGAAATGAGTGGATGTATGTGGATGCGTACTTCCAGAGTAGAAGCAGCATGTGTGAGTGAACGTGCAAGTGAATCTTGATTTAACCACATGACAAGCTCCTAAGGGTCTACACAGCTTGACCACACTCAATGCTCATAAGCAGTAAAAAGTAAATGTGTGGCCCAAAGTCTAGCAAGCATTGTTGGGTATTTTAAACGCAAACAAAAAAATCCGCAAGCGAACGGATACCGATGTAGCCTTCACCTGGGAGTATTCCAGAGTATCGATTTTCCACAGGGAACGTGAGTGTACTAATTAAGATCCAAGATCGCCCAAGGATAACTATATAATTATTTTTAGTGGGAAGAGAGGAAGTTTCCTGAGAGTTCTCTAGTTGATCTAAGAATCAAGAATTACTTCAAGATTATCTATATCGGGACATCAGAACACTAACCATAGAAAGAGATGAGAAGGGGGCTAGGAAGCTCCGACTACGGTCCTACAAACACTGATACGAATGAGATGGAATACGTCGACCGTTAGGGCTGTCACTACCCTAAGGCTACCACAACAATCCGCAGGATTCGGTGCAATTCCAGGTAATTGCAAGACTAAACACCACGTCTAATCTATTAATTACTACTCTAGTGTTATAAAGACTAGAGCACTTGATGCAAGCGGGAATTGAATAAATAACTTGAATGTAAATAAAAGTAATTAAAGAACTCAGGAATTATGAATTGAAGAACCTGGAGAACGATGAAGGACGAACCAGTTGTTGCAAAAGTACAATGTTGAGGAAGATCCGACAGATCCGGCTCCTCCTCCGCTCTCCTCTTCTCTCTCCCTATTTTCTAGAATACAACTAGAACTAACTAGAACTAGAACTACAGGAACTAGAACTAGATGAACTAGAGGTAGAACTAGAAGAACTAGAGGGATCCTCTCTACTTGGATGAAGAATTGAAACCCTAACTTTGATTCTGTAGAAGAGGTATGCCTCCAGGGGCTGGTGGGGGTCTGCTTATATAGTCCAGGAAGAGTAGCCCCCAAGAAATCTAGGAAGAGTAGCTCCCAAGAAATCTAGGAAGAGTAGCTCCCAAGGAATTTCCACGTTATTCTCCACCATCCGATCAAACCGACCTTAATCGTGTGATTTTCCTTGATCCTTAGAGTCGGTGGAGCATTGTTGATGGTTCTTAAGTATCAATTTTAATTATCAAATAAACAAGGGAAAGGACCAATATACAACCAACACCTAGAATTAGGGTTTGATCTGATAGAATTCCACGAGTTTTGTTGTTTATCTGTTTCTGCAGGGGGTTATCAGGAAATAAGGAAGAAAGGCCCACATGTCGGGATTACATAGAGATATCAACGCACCGCGCGATTTTCTACCATCTAGAAGACTCCAAGCCACGGGAAGAAAATAGAGGCCGAAAGGGGCCAGGCCCAGGGCGCCAGCCCTGGTGACCTGGGCGCCCACCCCCTGCTGGATCTAGTTCGGGACTCTCTTCGCACGGGATGTTCCACCGACCTATTGGATCGAGGAAAACAGAGTACCACCTCGCCTACCGACCCCAAAACGCATAGAGGAGGAGGACTATATAAGGAGACCCCCTGGCCCCTGGAGAAGACATGAAGAAATTATCATAAAGATTGAGGGGTGCCCTCGAAGGAAAACCTCTTCTCTAATTAATATTTCTTTTTAGGCTTAGCAACCAATGTAAAGTAGAAATAGATCTTCTAGTTTCTACTAGATTGAGAGAGATAGAGTGGAGGTGTAGATTGGAGGAAGCCCGGCCTGTCGGTGTCTAATCCAAGCTTGTACCTGCGGGATCAAGTTCTCCTAACCCGAAGCTTGCTCCTAGGATTCTTCAGTATTTCGACTTCTAAATTCTAGTAAGTTCTTGTTTTATTGTTCTTATGGTTTATGAGTTTACTTTAATCTCTTCGCGTAGAGTTTAGAGTAATCATTGCTGGCGTAAATGTGGTGTTTAGGCTGGGGTACTCATAGATATTCCCTGACTAGCTGGACCATGGTAGTAGTGAGGAACGTGACAATTCCGAGTTACCTTTGTAGACCATATCTCGTTAGCAGGATGGATAGGGTTTATAGGTGCGGGTTGAACATCCTTTGTGGTGTCTAAATTCTATTAGCCTCCCCATTAGAACAGTAGATAATCCTTACCAAGGTTAGAAGGAGACTACGGTTGCAGTCTTCTCTATTTATCACTCACATCGAAAGACATTCTTTGTGCCTAAAGGGTTAGTAGTAATAGACCGGTTAGTCAGATGCACTCTTTCTCCTAGTGGTAAAAAAATAAATACGATACTCTGGATAATTTCCCAGGTGAAGTGCTCACCGATATCCATGCGCTTGCGTATCAATTCCTTATTGCGTTCCCAAATATCAACAAGCATTTCTGGCGCCGTTGCCGAGGAGAAAGACGGTTGCTGAGATAACCTGAGTCTTACTACTAGCTTGTATCTATACTTTTATCTTTTCTTATCTTTTATATTCTTTATTTATTTTCTTTACTCTTACCTTATGGAAAACCAAAATTCTAAATCGATCCATGAGTCTGCAATCCCTTCAGTAACTGACCTTTTACCATGGGAGTCATCACAGCCTATCCAAACATCCCAGTATAAGTTAAGTTCTAGGTTGATTGCCATGATTCAAAACCTATCTTTTTCGGGAAAGGAAGACGAATACCCGTACCTTCATATTAGAGATTTTGAGCAAACATGTGATTGTCTTCGCATTGAAGGCATTTCTGATAAAACTTTACGTTGGAAGCTTTTTCCTTTTTCTTTAAGGGGAGAAGCTAGACAATGGTACAGTCAGAAGGTAAGTCAACAACAAGGTGAATGGGGAGTTTTACGAGCCAACTTTTGTCTAGATTTCTATTCTCTTGACCGTATAGCCGACCTTAGACTTGAAGTCCTATCTTTTAAACAAAAAGATAATGAAACTTTGGGAAAATCCTGGAAACGTTTTTCTGATCTTTTAGAATCTGGTCCAAACCTTAATCTTGAAGACCCTGTTCTTTTATTTCACTTTTTTCGAGGTCTTCAGAAAAATCACAAACAAATGCTACACACAATGTCTAGAGGTTCTTTCTTTCGCATCCCTACTGATGCAGCTAGAGTGATCCTAGATAGAATCCTAGAAGCTGAGATGGATAATACCCTTCATGATGAAACCTACGAAGCCGAAGTAGACACTCTGCCAAATTATTCATCTACTTTAGCTATCCCAAGTTCTGAGCCACAAGAGGAAGAAATTCCACCACCGAACTTCATGCTGGATATAGAATCCGATCTTTTGGCCGATTTTGGAAACATTTTAAACTATCATTCTATTGACAAACCCCAAAATGATCAGTTTAGCATTTATTTGCCAAGTGAACATCAATTGAGAGAGCTTATCTCAGTAATGAGTAGCGAATGGTTGGAGGAATCAGAGCTTACCTCTGATGTGATCCGTTTGGACACACCCTCTATAACTATACGCTGTGCTTATAATTCTGATCGATTTAATGCTCTATATAATCCTGTTGTGGGGATCAACATCATGTCTGAATCCTTTGCACTTAAACTATTTAAAAATCTTGCCTTAACCCCCACAACAAAGGTCATAAAGGAATCTTCGGGACGATTAGTCCCCAGTCTTGGAATTATTAATGTCCTACCTCTTACGGTAGAAGGCTCCATGGTTCATTTGAACTTCTATATCTTTGATACATGGGACTTCGACCTGTTGATAGGACAACCTTTTAGAAGACTCCTTTATGAAGGTCATACTGGAAAGCTACACATTTCTTTTGGAAAAACTTTTGAATTCCCAATAACAATTGCACACTCCTTAAACAATAAGGCCGAATCATATCTTTTGCCTGATCCTATGGAGGAGGTAAAGGCTGCATCTCTAGAGCTTTTAGAAGAACCAGACTTAGAAGACGAAACTCCTTTCTTCACAGAAGAAGAAGACGAACCTTCTGAGCCTGAACCCTTAGATGAGTTTGCAGAAACACCTAGACCCCCCATAGAGCTTAAAACTTTACCACCCGGTCTTACCTATGCTTTCCTAAACAATAATCCAGAGTTCCCTGTGATCATTAGCGATAAACTCACTCAGGATCAAACTCTGCGATTAATGACCATTCTTGAGAAACATCACTCAGTGTTCGGCTACTCACTCCAAGATCTTACAGGAATCAGTCCTATGATTTGTACCCATCGTATTCCAACAGATCCTTCTGTTTCACCATCTCGAGAACCCCAACGTAGACTTAACAACACTATGAGAGAGGTAGTTAAAAAGGAAGTTATAAAGTTGCTGCATGTAGGGATTATATATCCTGTGCCGCACAGTGAGTGGGTAAGCCCAGTGCAAGTTGTGCCTAAAATGGGAGGCATGACTGTTATTATGAATGAAAAGAACGAGCTAATTCTGCAACGCACCGTCACAGGATGGCGGATGTGCATAGACTATAGAAAACTAAACGAAGCCACGAGAAAGGATCACTTTCCTTTACCTTTCATAGATGAGATGCTAGAGCGGTTAGCAAACCATTCGTTCTTCTGTTTCTTAGATGGATATTCAGGGTATCATCAGATCCCAATCCATCCTGATGATCAAAGGAAAACCACTTTTACATGTCCATATGGAACTTATGCTTACCGTAGAATGTCTTTTGGGTTGTGTAATGCACCAGCTTCTTTTCAAAGATGCATGAAGTCTATATTTTCGGATATGATTGAAGAGATTCTGGAAGTTTTCATGGACGATTTCTCTGTTTATGGAAAACTTTTGATAGTTGTCTTGAAAACTTAGACAAGGTTTTGCAAAGATGTGAAGAAAAGCACTTAGTCCTTAATTGGGAAAAATGTCATTTTATGGATAGGGAAGGAATAGTGCTGGGACACCTAGTATCTGAAAGAGGAATTGAGGTAGACAAAGCCAAAATTGAAGTAATTGAACAACTACCTCCACCTGTGAACATAAAAGGAATTCGAAGCTTTCTTGGCCATGCTAGCTTTTATCGTAGATTCGTAAAAGATTTTTCATTTATTGCTAGACCACTTACTCTTTTGCTAGCCAAAGATGCTCCTTTCGAATTTGATGATGCATGTCTAACATCTTTCAATCTATTAAAGAAAGCACTCATCTCTGCACCAATCATTCAACCCCCCGATTGGTCGTTGCCTTTTGAAATTATGTGTGATGCTAGTGATTATGCTGTGGGGGCAGTATTGGGACAAACTAAAAATAAGAAGCATCATGCAATTGCTTATGCCAGTAAAACTTTGACAGGAGCTCAACTTAATTATGCAACCACTGAAAAAGAGCTTCTGGCTGTTGTCTTTGCCATTGATAAATTTAGATCTTATTTACTTGGAGCTAAAATAATTGTTTACACTGATCATGCTGCACTAAAATATTTGCTCACTAAAAAAGATGCTAAACCTCGCTTGATTAGATGGATCTTATTACTCCAAGAATTTGACTTAGAAATAAAAGATAAAAAGAGAGTAGAAAATTCTGTTGCTGATCACTTATCTAGAATGTATTTTAAGAGTCCACAGGAAACCCCCATCAATGATTCACTTCGGGACGACATGCTCTACGGGATTAATAGGTCTGACCCCTGGTATGCAGATATTGTTAATTTTATGGTTTCAGGGTATGTACCACCAGGAGCAAACAAGAAGAAGCTTATTCAAGAAAGTCGTTCACATATATGGGATGAGGCATACCTCTTCCGAGTATGCTCTGATGGCTTACTCAGGAGATGTGTGACCACTGAGGAAGGAGGGAAGATCATCGACAGATGTCATTCATCACCATATGGAGGTCACTATGGAGCATTCCGTACACATTCAAAGATCTGGCAGTGTGGATTCTACTGGCCTACAGTGTATGAAGATACGAAGCAATATATCAGAAGATTTGGGCCTTGTCAAAGGCACGAAAACATAAATACAAGGGATGCAATGCCACTCACCAACAACCTTCAGATTGAGCTCTTTGATGTATGGGGAATAGACTACATGTGTCCATTTCCTCCATCAAAGAAGTGTGAGTACATCTTGGTGGTAGTTGACTATGTCTCCAAGTGGGTAGAGGCATTACCCTGCAAGCATGCCGACAATATCAGTTCAAAGAGGATGTTTGAAGAAATTATATTTCCAAGATTTGGAGTCCCCAGAGTAGTGATAAGTGATGAGGAGCACACTTCATCGACAAACGCTTCAAGCAATATCTAGCAAAACATGGAATCCGTCACAACATCGCTACCCCTTATCATCCTCAGACAAGTGGCCAAGCAGAGACTTCCAACAAACAAATCAAGAATATTCTTTAGAAGACAGTAAATGAAATGGGAACGGTGTGGAAAGACAAGTTACCGATGCACTCTGGGCATAACGGACAGCATACAAGACCCCAATCGGAATGTCTCCATACCAATTGGTGTACGGGAAGACTTGCCATCTACCTGTTGAACTAGAGTTCAAAGCACACTGGGCCATAAAGAGATGGAATATGGACCTAGATGTTGCTGGAGATTATAGAAAAATGCAACTATCAGAATTGGAAGAATGGCGAGAGAAGGCATATCACAACTCAAAGATTTACAAAGAAAGAGTCAAAAGGTGGCATGACAAGAGAATCTAGAAGAAGGAGTTCACACCCGGAGATAAGGTATTACTTTTTAATTCCTGGGTGAAGCTTTTCGGGCATGGAAAACTCCGGAGCAAATGGGAAGGACCATTCAAGGTAATTAATTCATCATCCCACGGAGCTATTACACTTCAAAATGACGAAGGTACGTTATTCAAGGTAAATGGTCAACGTCTTAAATTATTTTTAGAGCCTAATAAAGAATTAGATGAAATAGACGTAGTCCACTTTTACCTTCCTATGGAGAATTAGAGCCCGACCTTTTTAGTCTGATGTTTTTGGGTCATATATATATTTTTTTAAATAATTTCGCATCTAGAAACGCGCTCGAGAAAGTGGGCCCACAGAGGGGCTAGAGAGAGGGCGGGCGCCCAGCTCAAGTGGGCGGGCGCCCAGCTCCAGTTCCCCCTCGGTCCCGATTTTCTCTGTTATGGAAAATGCACTTATGGTAATCCGAATAATCCCTCGGATGGAAAGTTTCACACGCACATCGACGGGAGAAACCCGAACAACCCATAGATGCACTTTTTGACCCCTATATAAACAGACCCCTGACCTCAGTTTTCAAACACCAAAGCCACCAAGCCTTCTCTCCTTCAATTAGAGCTTGATTAGTTCCTTGCTGCTCCAATGGCCGAGAAGTACCACGATGATTGGGAAGTCGTCCACTTCAACCTCAACATGGAGCCTGTGGAAGACCCCGATGCCCGTGCTCTCGTCCCGGCCAACACAGAGCGACAGCTAGCAGCCATGCCATTACGCCAACACAGCTCCGCCCAATCTTACCAAGCTCAACCAGTTCTCACCGCACCGCCACAACCCCTACTCCTCAAAGGATCATCATCCAAGACGAAGACCACCATCAAGGTGCCAACCGGCACAAGGATCCTTCCACCTAGACCTAATGAGAGGGTCGTTGGAGTCAAGACCAACTGGAGTGGCGAGATCAGCAGTATTCGCTACACTACAAAGGAAGAAAGGCCTTACTTTGAAGGGATTAGAGCAGCCAAAGTCCGTTTCATCCCTCCAAAGGCAGCCCCGAAGCACGCTCTCAAAGCTTTTCAGACACCTCCCAAGCGTAGCAAGACTATAATGGATATTGATGAGGACGTTCGCAGACTAGACAAAGTTATCATAGACCTCCAGTCCTCTATTAATTCCCTCACTAGGCAGCTCTCTAACCACAACACTATTATACTAGGCCTTAGGCAGGATCTTGCTAGTGCCAACAAGAAGATTAAGGAATTAGAGCGCCGCTAAGTTATCTAGATTAGACCTTGAGGCAATGCATTTTAGTCATCTATCTTTAAATTCGGTTTAGGTTTGCTATTATCATCAATTTGCTATTATCATCAGTTTGCTATTATCATTAGTTTGCTCTTATCAGTTTGCTACTAGTCTTTTGTAATAAATGCCTCAAGATTAATAAAGAGTATTATTATTATTATTATTATGTCTTGTGTGTCTCTACTTTATTTTTTGTGCAAGAAAGCAGAAAACAAGTATGGGGGAGATCCCTCGACATGCTAAACACACTCCGACCACATCACTCCACGATTCAGGTACACACTCTGCACACTTTACTTTATACATATATTTTGGATTATGCAGAATATTGTTTCCGACATGATAAATTAAAAAGATTAAAATATTTCTAATCATGGTTAATCTCAATCTATGATATTTCCTGAAAACTTGCAACTATTATAAAATCATTTTAAAACCCTGTGTTACTTAAGTCAATATGAAATATGTGATGGTAGAGTATGAGTTTCTTATTCTTGATATCATTGTTGCTTGGAGAATTTATTTCAAAATATTCAAAATTCTAGCTACCATCCTCAGTGTTTTATATGCCTGATAAAACTAAAAATATTAATTATGATTATAAAAGCTATCTACTCTGTATTGAGTTTGTTCAAAATGAGTTAGACCCTTGTTGAGAGATTTATCATGCTCCTAAGATCAAGACATTTATTCAGAAAGATTCACTCTTCCGAAGTATTATTGCATTAGAGGCATGGGCTATGCAAAAATAGAGATATTTTGAGGAAATAAAAAGGAGCAAGTGCTCGACAACCTCGCAGAAAAATGGACAAGTGTCTGGCAGTAGAATTAGGGGTACCTCGGTATCCACTTAAAAAAAACGGGAAAAAATGATAGCCCATGGTCCCTCTAATAAGCAATATGCCAGCAAGAGTTGACAAAGATTGTAATTTCCAAAGGCTTTGATCTAAGAGTATGACATTCCCCTCCTCGTATCCCGTTTTGATCAGGCAATAAATGCAAAGTAAGTATGCTTGAGAATTTTAGCAAAATAAAACAACCTCAGTGAGATATATATATAAAAAAATAATGAGTGATCTGAGAAGAACCTATGAGGATAAAAAGGTATGCTAACTTTCTTTCAAAAAAATATATACAAAAACTCCAAGTGACAGGATTGAGAAGAAAGGATCTTTACTCTTAACCATAAACATCCCTGACTATAGTACACAGTGGATTTTTAACACCCTCCAACTATAAAGAGAATGCTTTTAAAATGTTTTACCCCAGATATTGTTCTTAACCATCATTTTCTCGAGGACGAGTAAAAGCCTAAGTATGGGGGTATTTGTTGACGGTTCTTAAGTATCAATTTTAATTATCAAATAAACAAGGGAAAGGACCAATATACAACCAACACCTAGAATTAGGGTTTGATCTGACAGAATTCCACGAGTTTTGTTGTTTATCTGTTTCTGCAGGGGGGTATCAGGAAATAAGGAAGAACGGCCCACATGTCAGGATTACATAGAGATATCAATGCACCGCGCGATTTTCTACCATCTAGAAGACTCCAGAAGCCACGGGAAGAAAACAGAGGCCGAAAGGGGCCAGGCCCAGGGCGCCCGCCCTGGTGACCTGGGCGCCCGCCCCCTGTTGGATCCAGTTTGGGACTCTCTTCGCACGGGATGTTCCACCGACCTATTGGGTCGAGGAAAACATAGTACCACCTCGCCTACCGACCCAAAAACGCATAGAGGAGGAGGACTATATAAGGAGACCCCCTAGCCCCTGGAGAAGACATGAAGAAATTATCGTAGAGATTGAGGGGTGCCCTCGAAGGAAAACCTCTTCTCTAATTAATATTTCTTTTTAGGCTTAGCAACCAATGTAAAGTAGAAATAGATCTTCTAGTTTCTACTAGATTGAGAGAGATAGAGTGGAGGTGTAGATTGGAGGAAGCCCGGCCTGTCGGTGTCTACTCCAAGCTTGTACCTGCGGGATCAAGTTCTCCTAACCCGAAGCTTGCTCCTAGGATTCTTCAGTATTTTGACTTCTAAATTCTAGTAAGTTCTTGTTTTATTGTTCTTATGGTTTATGAGTTTACTTTAATCTCTTCGCATAGAGTTTAGAGTAATCATTGCTGGCGTAAACGTGGTGTTTAGGCTGGGGTACTCATAGATATTCCCTGACTAGCTGGACCGTGGTAGTAGTGAGGAACGTGACAATTCCGAGTTACCTTTGCAGACCATATCTCGTTAGCAGGAAGGATAGGGTTTATAGGTGCGGGTTGAACATCCTTTGTGGTGTCTAGATTCCGTTAGCCTCCCCATTAGAACCGTAGATCATCCTTACCAAGGTTAGAAGGAGACTACGGTTGCAGTCTTCTCTATTTATCACTCACATCGAAAGACATTCTTTGTGCCTAAAGGGTTAGTAGTAATAGACCGGTTAGTCAGATGCACTCTTTCTCCTAGTGGTAAAAAAATAAATACGATACTCTGGATAATTTCCTGGGTGAAGTGCTCACCGATATCCGTGCGCTTGCGGATCAATTCCTTATTGCGTTCCCAAATATCAACAAGCATAATCCCCGAGACTCGTGCTGATTGGCCAGCAAAGGAGGGCAGGCGCCCTGCCTCCGAGCCCAATCGCCTTCCCGTTTGTTTCCGTGGCTTCTGGAGTCTTCTAGATGGTAGAAAATTGCGCGGCACGTTAATATCTCTATGTAAACCCGACGTGTGGGCCTTTCTTCCGTATTTCCTGATAACCCCCTGCAGAAATAGACAAACACCAAAACTCGTGGAATTCTGTCAGATAAAACCCTAAGTCTAGGTGTTGGTTGCATTTGGATCCTTTTCCATGATTAATTGATGGTTAAATGTGAGCATTAAGGACCGTCAACAAGCTCCCCCAAGCTTAACCTTTGCTCATCCCTGAGCAAAGATGGACTCAAGAGTTTCTGCAGTGGTTTTATGTCTTAAAGATACACATGCGTTCAAACAAGATCTCATCTCCAGGTTAGGGTAAACTGTTAAGATTTAAACTTACTCATTTTACCTTCCACCATGGGGCTTGTAACCGTCACTTGTGACTTGAGCAGTTAAAAGATAGAATGGTCTAGTCAAGCACCATGTCTCTTGTTCTTCGATTAACTATAGCTCTGGAGTTTTTTTTTTGCAGATTTTCAAATAAAACTCAGAGATTCCTTGTATGACTCTCTCTAGTCTCTCTTTTGTGGTATTTCTGGATCCTTACCAAGGCAGTAATGGTGTATGCCTTCTCTCAAAGTATGTGGTATTTGTGGTATAAGGCATAGTGGCATTGCCTTCTCTCTCACCCTACTCTAATAAGGTTTTGATATCTGGAGCTCATTGGTGCGAGACAGCTAATACATACTTATAAGACATTTATTGCATAGTCAAACCATGGATCCAGAAGAATAAGTCAATAAGTCAAATCAAGATGTGCATGTGTGGCGAATGAATGGTGAAAGTAATGGTGAAAGTCTAATTCTACTTTTGCTCTTTTGAGGGGGTACATACCTTTCTTGCTCTTTTGAAACTTTTTAAGGAGAATGAGATGCTCTATATTTTCTTTTTCTTTTCTCTCAGATGGGTATCTTATACCCCTAATTCTACTGTCGGACACTTGTCCATTTTTACCTCTCGTCTTACTTTTTCTTTTCTTTCGAGATTCCGGGCACTTGCCCCTTTTTATTTCCTCGTATCTTCTCTCTTTTTTTTCTTTTTTTTTCTTTTTTTAGAGCACTCATCTCATGAGATAATATAGCAAGTGGTAGTAACAAGATAACTTGAGCATTTATTTCACAGGGGAAAAACATAAATATTTTTAGCTATTCTCTCCCGGATTAGGAGTAGAATATTTTTGGGTGACTCTGGAGATGGAAATGGATGGATATATGTGGATGCATACTTCCGGAGTAGAAACAACATGTGTGAGTGAACGTGCAAGTGAATCTTGATTTAACCACATGACAAGCTCCTAAGGGTCTACACAGCTTGACCACACTCAATGCTCATAAGCAGTAAAGTAAATGTGTGGCTCAAAGTTTTAGCCAGCATATATATATGGCTGTGGTAGGAATTTAAACTCTCATCATACAGGAACTCATTATGCAACATTTTGAAGATTTTCAAAGATAATGTTCTCTAGAATTCTAGCATCTCTAGGAACAGATAAACAGCAGCTCAACCTTCCCATATCATATCCGTTAACGACTTAGATTTCAGATCAATTACTCTCCCCACAAGTTCAGGTTTAGAGCAAATCTTAATTAATAACAGTCATGCCTAAACTTGAGAGAGATTTCAATTTTGAGAACTAGGCAGAGCAACTATTCATCATTTCCATGTGAGAGCTTATCATGAGGGTTCATAGCAAACTTTGTTTATTTTTTTATTTAGTAAACTAAGCAAAGATATATATATATATAAGCACAAAATCTTTATTTAGGTTTTTATGATTATGCAACTTTTTATTATTTGAGTAAAGTATAAACATGAGTAGAATACTTAGCTGGATAAATGGGGGTGCTCTCCCCCAAGCTGGGTTTTGACGTAATTTCTTCTGATGCAGCTAGCAGGTGGTGGAGGTGTATTTGAATGTCGGCAGCACTCTAACAGCGATTAGGATGTCCTCCATCGGCTAGTCTTCTTTGATCCTTGAATTCTGTGGAGCTCAAATAGACAAAAAAGCTTTGTGGAACTAGTTAAGTGTTAGCATAAATATCTAGCCTTTATCATGTTGAGCTTCCTCTAATAAATATTACTCTCTTTAGTAGGATCATAAATTTATTTTATAATTTTATTTTTATAGGATAGGAATATATTTATTTCATTTTTTTATGCCACCACAGTGAATGTACTTATGGGTTTTATGCCATGAGCATACTCACATGGGGCTTACTATTTTAAACATTTTTATTTTCTTTTCAAGATGATATGAGCTTGATTAACTAAGCCAATTGAAAGGAAAAAGATAACTACCAAGTTTACCTCTTGGCAAGGCGTTCGGTGTTTTTACGTCCTCCGAACGGGACTCTCCGTTTCCTCAGTCGTCCTGGATTCGCTGGATGGCGTAGTCGGTGGTTCCGGCAACGCCTCCTCTTCGTGTATAGCTATCTTCTCTCTCCACACCTGACTTGGTGCTACGGTCTCCTCAGGACAATTCTGTTCAAGTTGTATCTCTTCAGACCTTACCACTTCTCCTTCGTAGTCTGCTCATCCGTCCTTGATGATTTTCCTCCTCTAGTTGCGGTTGCGTCGTCTTCTTCTTGTCCTGACCTGCTTAGAGTCTTCATCTATATAGTTAGGGTCAGTAAAATAGCAGCGTACCTTCTTAGAGGGGAAGTGCATGTGGACTTCTCCGGTTCCCATGTAGATGATTGCTTTAGCGGTGCTGAGGAACGGTCTTCCAAGGATGTCGGGTGGATCAAATTCGTCTTCTCTGATGTCAATAACCGTAAAATCATCTCGAGCTGAATGTATGTTGGTTGTAGGGGCATGGTTCCATGCAAGAGCTGATAAGTGACTGCGGCCATTATGTTGACGTCAGATCCAGTGTCGCAAAGCATCTTCTAGAAGTTGTATCCATTAATGGAGCACTGGATGCTTGGCATACTTGGGTCGTCCTTTTTGGTCAGGAACGGTGACTTAAGTCGACGATCTTGACCTCCTTGAGCTGCAGTGACCATCTTAGCTGACTCGGTCCACATTTACTTATTCCTGTTCCTCCTGTTGGTCCTTTTTCCTGGTTCATGTCGGGATTGCTCTGAGATTTGTGTAGTCTTGTTCTTGAAGGAAAACGTCTCCTTCCTCCCTTTGATGTAGAAACTGATCTTGGCAGCACTAGCGTGGATGACAGCTCCCGAGGTGTTCAGGAATGGCCTCCCTAGGATGATGGGTGCCCTCTCATTAGTACCAGTCTCTATTACCAAGAAGTCTGCTGGGGCGTACAAGGTACCAACTCGGACGCAAAGGTTCTTCAATATTCCCTTTGGGAAACTTAGTGTCTGATCTGCAGGCTGCAAATGCATGGTTGTTTCTAGTAAAGGATGTGTAAAGAATTTTTCATAGAGTACCCGGGGCATAATGTTGACTCTAGAGCCAAAGTCGCAGAGTGCTTCTAGGAAGTCCACCATGCCGATGGAGATCGGGATGACGGGGTGTTCTAGATTGTCTCTCTTGACCAGCAGAAGGTCAGTTATTACTTCCACAACAGGGTTACTCCAGAAGTTACGTCCTTAAGCATCTCAGGGCAGTGATTGCCTGAGTGTCCAGTATCTCCAGTGTGTTTGTGCTCGTAGATCTAGGTTCTTCACTTGGTGGAGTCTAGGAGTTGTAAAAGTCTTTCATATTTTGCTCGAAGTGTACCTACTCATAGAGACAAGGCAGAGATCAAGTGCATGGGCCCTATTGGTGGAAAACACCAACAGAACCAAAAATGTATTTGTTCTTCTCTAACCTTAAGCATAGTGAGCAAGACAAAGTTGGTGGATAATAAGATCATGAGTGTAGCATTTAAAACATTTGTCATATCAGATCGCTCAACCTAATGGAAAGATAATCTATCCATATTCATGTTTTGTTTATATCTTCCAAAGATTGAATGTGCAACATTTTAGCTTATATGATTAGGAGTGTGGAATCACAAAGGTGGAAAGACTAAACATGTTGAATCAATTGGGTTGATTAATCTAGAGTTGTAAATCATATATGTTTGTCTCTTTTATTCATGTGAATGCCAGAACCAAGGAGAAGCTTTATAAAAGTGATAGTCAAGTACCTTAAGATGTCACCTTACTTGAAGAGTGATGGTACAGTATCACCTTGTGGAAGCTTTCCTTTCTTAGTGGTTGTGCATAGTGTTTGTGGCACCCTCCATGGATCATCTCTTGTGAGCTATGCCTTCCTTGTGTAAATTGTTAAACTTCATGTGTCTCTCTCTTTGTCTCCAATGTGAGTTTATCTCAGGACTTCCCAGGTCGATATTGCAAGTTTTTCTGCAGGGGTTAGTCCAACAAAATATCCAATATCTACTATAGCATACTATCGGCTCAAAAATCAACCTAAACACCATGTCTAATTTGATTTAGGAGGGCATATTAATCTAAGCATCATGCTTAATTTAAACTCCCTTGGAAGTAAGATCATCATTTCCATGTGAGAGCTTATCATGAGGGTTTATAGCAAACTTTATTTATTTATTTACTTAGCAAACTAAGCAAAGATATATATATATATCAGCACAAAATCTTTATTTGGATTTTTATGATCATGCATCGTTTTATTATTTGAGTAAAGTATAAACGTGAGTAGAACACTTAGCTGGATAAATGGGGTTGCTCTCCCCCAAGCTGGATTTTGACGTAATTTCTCCTGATGTAGCTAGCAGGTGGCGGAGGTGTATTTGAATGTCGGTAGCACCCTGACAGCGATTAGGATGTCCTTTGTCTCCTAGTCTTCTTTGATCCTTGAATTCTGTGGAGCTGAAATACACAACAAAGCTTTGTGGAACTAGTTAAGTGTTAGCATAAATATCTAGCCTTTATCATGTTGAGCCTCCTCAATAAATGTTACACTCTTTGGCAGGATCATAAATTTATTTTTATATTTTTATTTTTATAGGACAGAAATATATTTATTTTATTTTTATGCCACCACAGTGAATGTACTTATGGGGTTTATGCCACTCATATACTCACATGGGGCTTACAATTTTTTAACATTTTTTATTTTCTTTTCAAGATGATATGAACCTGATTAACTAATCAAACTATTTTAAATAATTGAAAGGAAAAAGGATAACTACCAAGTTTACCTCTTGGCAAGCGTTCGGTGTTTTTGAGTCCTCCAAACGGAACTCTCCGTTTTCTCAGTCGTCCTGGGATTCGCTGGATGGCGTAGTCGGTGGTTCCGTGGCGCCTCCTCTTCATGTATGACTATCCTCTCTCTCCACACCTGACTCGGTGCTACGGTCTCCTCAGGACAGTTCTGTTCAAGCTGTATGTCTTCAGACCTTACCACTTTTTCCTTCGTTGTCTGCCCATCCGTCCTTGATGATTTGCCTCCTCTGGTTGCAGTTGCGTCGTCTCCTTCTTGTCATGACCTGCTTAGAGTCTTCAACTATATAGTTAGGGTGAGTAAAATAGCGCGTACCTTCTCAGAGGGGAAGTGCATGTTGACTTCTCCGGTTCCAATATTGATGATTGCTTTAACGGTGCTGAGGAACGGTCTCCCAGGGATGATGGGTGGATCGTACTCGTCTTCTTCAACCTTTCGGAATGTCTAATCTGCCATCTGGAGCTGAGTGTATGTCGGTTTTAGGGGCATGGTTCTGAACAGGAGGTGATAGGTGACTGCGGCCATTGTGTTGACGCCTGACCCGGTGTCGCACAGTGCTTCTGGGAAGTCCACCATGCCGATGGAGATCAAGATGACGGGCATCCTAGATCGCCTCTCGGAGTAGTTAGGCCTCTGTTGATTCCAACCTTGATTTTGTTGAGGACGATTTGTTGATGTAGTTTACGTCCTCAAGTATCTCAGGGCAGTGATTGCCTGAGTGTCCAGTATCTCTAGTGTGTTTGTACTCGTAGATCTATGTTCTTCACTTGGTGGAGTGTGGGAGTTGTAAAACTCCTCCATATTTTGCTTGAAGTGTACCTGCTCATAGAGACAAGGTAGAGATCAAGTGCATGGGCCCTGTTGGTGGAAAACACCAACAAAACCAAAAGTGTATTTGTTCTCTCTAACCTTAAGCATAGTGAGCAAGACAAAGTTGATGGATAATAAGATCATGAGTGTAGCATTTAAAACATTTGTCAGATTAGATCGCTCAACCTAATGGAAAGATAATCTATCTATACTTATGTTTTTATATATATCTTCCAAAGATTACGTGTGCAACATTTTAGCTCACATGATTAGGAGTGTGGGATCACAAAGGTGGAAGGACTAAACATATTGAATCGATTGGGTTGGTAAATCTAGAGTTGTAAATCATACATGTTTGTCTCTTTTATTCATGTGAACACCAGAACCAAGGAGAAGCTTACAAAAGTGATAGTCAAGTACTTTAAGATGTTACCTTACTTGAAGAGTGGTGGTACAATATCACCTTGTGAAAGCTTCCCTTTCTTAGCGGTTGTGCATCGTGTTTGTGGCACCCTCCATGGATCATCTCTTGTGAGCGATGACTTCCTTGTGTAAATTGTTAAACTTCATGTGTCTCTCTCTTTTTCTCCAATGTGAGTTTATCTCAGGACTTCCCAGGTCGATATTGAAAGTTTTCCTGCAGGGGTTAGTCCAACAAAATATCCCATATCTACTATAGCATACTATCGGCTCAAAAGTCAACCTAGACACCATGTCTACTTTGATTTAGGAGGGCATTTTAACCTAAGCACCATGCTTAATTTAAAATCCCTTGGAAGTAACATCATCATTCCTAAACTAAGCACCATGCTTAATTAAGAGATAAATGAAACTGCTCCAAACCTAGACATATACTAAAGCAAATAAAGGTAGCATGAGAGCATTTATAGAGATTTACTCAAGTGGAGATGAAGTAGTGTGATTAGTATTTAACAAATTGAGCATGTCTCAAAGGTAGGGACAACCAACATAGCAACATGACAAAGGATGTTTTTATGTAAAGTACTCCCCCAAGCTTGAATTTTGCAAAATTCAAGTTTGGATGAATTTAATACACTGTTGTATGATGATTGGTTGGACATACCTTGTGCTTGTCATTCATCCGATCTTCTTGCTCTAAACCTGGAAAGGTTAGTGACAAGAATACCCAAAGGAATTTTTTACAATTATCCTTATATGCTCAATACACAAGGTAATGTTGTAAATAATTAAAAGCTCATGTTACGATCTGATCAGTGCTTATTTTAGGACACTAAGCTTGTCCTTGGGAAACCATCAATTTATGTCGGCGAAGTGGTTTCCCCTCCAATGCTGACCTATATCAAGATCAACTCAACGAGATCTGCAATATTTATTATAGACATATGCATCGACAACCGCCCTTTTAAATTTTTTATAAATAGAAAGGAAGAGGGGGTTGGAGATCTCAAATGTGGTGATGTTGGAGAGACCAAAAGATTGGGAAGATGTTGCATATGAGCATGGAGCAAATGAAGTGGCTATGAAATAAATTCCATGCTCATTAATGCTTTGAGTGAAATCCATGTGGTGTGGTGAAAATGGTAAGATGAGTGTGACAAAAAAGGAAAAGAGAAAGGATACACGGATGACTTGGTTTGAAACTAGCACAACTACCGGTCCCCGGCAATGGCGCCAAAAAGCTTGTTAGGTATTTTAAACACAAACAGAAAAATCTGCAAGCGCACGGATACCGATGTAGCCTTCACCCGGGAGTATTCCAGAGTATCGATTTTCCACAGGGAACGTGAGTGTACTAATTAAGATTCAAGATCGCCCAAGGATAACTATGTAATTATTTTTGGTGGGAAGAGAGGAAGTTTCCTGAGAGTTCTCTAGTTGATCTAAGAATCAAGAATTACTTCAAGATTATCTATTTCGGGACATCAGAACACTAACCACAGAAAGAGATGAGAAGGGGGCTAGGAAGCTCTGACTACGGTCCTACAAACACCTATCCGAACGAGGTGGAATACGTCGACCGTTAGGGCTGTCACTACCCTAGGGCTACCACAACAATCTGCAGGATTAGGTGCAATTCTAGGTAATTGCAAGACTAAACACCACGTCTAATCTATTAATTACTACTCTAGCATTATAAAGACTAGAGCACTTGATGCAAGCGAGAATCCAATAAGTAATTTGAATTTAAATAAAAGTAAGTAAAGAACTCAGGAATTATGAATTGAAGAACTTGGAGAACGCCGAAGAACGAACCAGTTGCAGCAAAAGTATAATGTTGAGGAAGATCCGACAGATCTGGCTCCTCCTCCGCTCTCCTCTTCTCTCTCCCTATTTTCTAGATTACAACTAGAACGAACTAGAACTAGAACTAGAGGAACTAGAACTAGATGAACTAGAACTAGAACTAGATGAACTAGAGGGATCCTCTCTACTTGGATGAAGAATTGAAACCCTAGCTTTGATTCTGTAGAAGAGGAATGATCTCTAGGGGCCAGGGGGCCTTGGTTATATAGTCTTTTCAGATGAATCTAGGCCGTCGGATCAAACCGACATTAATCACACGGTTTTTCTTGATCTCTTAGGTCGGTGGAGCACGATCCGCAAAGTTGATCGTGATTGGTGGAAAAAGGTGGGTGGGCGCCCTAAAGAGTAGGGCGGGCGCCCTGTCCCTAAGCCCTCTCGGCTTCCCATTCGTTCCCGTGGCTTCTGGAGTCTTCTAGATGATAGAAAATTGCGCTGCACGTTAATATCTCTATGTAAACCCGACGTGTGGGCCTTTCTTCCGTATTTCCTGATAACCCCCTGCAGAAATAGACAAACACCAAAACTCGTGGAATTCTATTAGATAAAACCCTAAGTCTGGGTGTTGGTTGCATTTGAATCCTTTTCCATGATTAATTGACGGTTAAATGTGAGCATTAAGGACCGTCAACAAGCTCCTCAAAGCTTGACCTTTGCTCGTCCCTGAGCAAAGATGAACTCAAGTGTTTCTGAAGTGGTTTCATGCCTTAAAGGTACACATGTGTTCAAACAGGATCTCATCTCTGGGTTAGGGTAAACTGTTAAGATTTAAACTTACTCATTTTACCTTCCACCATGGGACTTGTAACCGTCACTTGTGTCTTGAGCAGTTAAAAGATAGAACGGTCTAGTCATGCGCCATGTCTCTTATTCTTGATCAACTATAGCTCTGGAGTTTTTGCAAATTTTCAAAATAAATCTCAGAGATTCCTTATGACTCTCTCAATTCTCTTTTTTATGGTATTTCTAGATCCTTACCAAGGCAGTAATGGTGTATGCCTTCTCTCAAAGTATGTGGTATTTTTGGTATGAGGCATAGTGGCATTGCCTTCTCTTTCACCCTACTCTAATAAGGTTTTGATATCTGGAGCTCATAGGTGGGAGACAGCTAATACATACTTACAAGACATTTATTGCATAGTCAAACCATGGATCCAGAAGAACAAGTCAATAAGTCAAATCAAGATGTGCATGTGTGGTGAATGAATGGTGTATGGTGATGATGGTGATAACAACGGTGAAACTCTAATTCTACTTGTGCTCTTTTGAGGGGATACATACCTTTCTTGCTCTTTTGAAACTTTTTGAGGAGAATGAGATACTCTATATTTTCTTTTTCTTTTCTCTCAGGTGGGTATCTTGTACCCCTATTTCTACTGTCGGACACTTGTCCATTTTTACCACTCGTCTCACTTTTTCTATTCTTTCGAGGTTCCGGGCACTTGCCCCTTTTTATTTCCTCGTATCTTCTTCTTTTTTTAGAGCACTCATCTCTTGAAATAATGTAGCAAGTGGTAGTAACTGAAATAACTTGAGCATTTATTTCACAGGGGAAAACAGAAACAGGAGAATGTTTTTGGCTATTCTCTCCTAGATAGGAGTAGAATAATTTTGGGTGAATCTGGATATGGAAATGAGTGGATGTATGTGGATGCGTACTTCCAGAGTAGAAGCAGCATGTGTGAGTGAACGTGCAAGTGAATCTTGATTTAACCACATGACAAGCTCCTAAGGGTCTACACAGCTTGACCACACTCAATGCTCATAAGCAGTAAAAAGTAAATGTGTGGCCCAAAGTCTAGCAAGCATTGTTGGGTATTTTAAACGCAAACAAAAAAATCCGCAAGCGAACGGATACCGATGTAGCCTTCACCCGGGAGTATTCCAGAGTATCGATTTTCCACAGGGAACGTGAGTGTACTAATTAAGATCCAAGATCGCCCAAGGATAACTATATAATTATTTTTAGTGGGAAGAGAGGAAGTTTCCTGAGAGTTCTCTAGTTGATCTAAGAATCAAGAATTACTTCAAGATTATCTATATCGGGACATCAGAACACTAACCATAGAAAGAGATGAGAAGGGGGCTAGGAAGCTCCGACTACGGTCCTACAAACACTGATACGAATGAGATGGAATACGTCGACCGTTAGGGCTGTCACTACCCTAAGGCTACCACAACAATCCGCAGGATTCGGTGCAATTCCAGGTAATTGCAAGACTAAACACCACGTCTAATCTATTAATTACTACTCTAGTGTTATAAAGACTAGAGCACTTGATGCAAGCGGGAATTGAATAAATAACTTGAATGTAAATAAAAGTAATTAAAGAACTCAGGAATTATGAATTGAAGAACCTGGAGAACGATGAAGGACGAACCAGTTGTTGCAAAAGTACAATGTTGAGGAAGATCCGACAGATCCGGCTCCTCCTCCGCTCTCCTCTTCTCTCTCCCTATTTTCTAGAATACAACTAGAACTAACTAGAACTAGAACTACAGGAACTAGAACTAGATGAACTAGAACTAGAACTAGATGAACTAGAGGTAGAACTAGAAGAACTAGAGGGATCCTCTCTACTTGGATGAAGAATTGAAACCCTAACTTTGATTCTGTAGAAGAGGTATGCCTCCAGGGGCTGGTGGGGGTCTGCTTATATAGTCCAGGAAGAGTAGCCCCCAAGAAATCTAGGAAGAGTAGCTCCCAAGAAATCTAGGAAGAGTAGCTCCCAAGGAATTTCCACGTTATTCTCCACCATCCGATCAAACCGACCTTAATCGTGTGATTTTCCTTGATCCTTAGAGTCGGTGGAGCATTGTTGATGGTTCTTAAGTATCAATTTTAATTATCAAATAAACAAGGGAAAGGACCAATATACAACCAACACCTAGAATTAGGGTTTGATCTGATAGAATTCCACGAGTTTTGTTGTTTATCTGTTTCTGCAGGGGGTTATCAGGAAATAAGGAAGAAAGGCCCACATGTCGGGATTACATAGAGATATCAACGCACCGCGCGATTTTCTACCATCTAGAAGACTCCAAGCCACGGGAAGAAAATAGAGGCCGAAAGGGGCCAGGCCCAGGGCGCCAGCCCTGGTGACCTGGGCGCCCACCCCCTGCTGGATCTAGTTCGGGACTCTCTTCGCACGGGATGTTCCACCGACCTATTGGATCGAGGAAAACAGAGTACCACCTCGCCTACCGACCCAAAAACGCATAGAGGAGGAGGACTATATAAGGAGACCCCCTGGCCCCTGGAGAAGACATGAAGAAATTATCATAAAGATTGAGGGGTGCCCTCGAAGGAAAACCTCTTCTCTAATTAATATTTCTTTTTAGGCTTAGCAACCAATGTAAAGTAGAAATAGATCTTCTAGTTTCTACTAGATTGAGAGAGATATAGTGGAGGTGTAGATTGGAGGAAGCCCGGCCTGTCGGTGTCTAATCCAAGCTTGTACCTGCGGGATCAAGTTCTCCTAACCCGAAGCTTGCTCCTAGGATTCTTCAGTATTTCGACTTCTAAATTCTAGTAAGTTCTTGTTTTATTGTTCTTATGGTTTATGAGTTTACTTTAATCTCTTCGCGTAGAGTTTAGAGTAATCATTGCTGGCGTAAATGTGGTGTTTAGGCTGGGGTACTCATAGATATTCCCTGACTAGCTGGACCATGGTAGTAGTGAGGAACGTGACAATTCCGAGTTACCTTTGTAGACCATATCTCGTTAGCAGGATGGATAGGGTTTATAGGTGCGGGTTGAACATCCTTTGTGGTGTCTAAATTCTATTAGCCTCCCCATTAGAACAGTAGATCATCCTTACCAAGGTTAGAAGGAGACTACGGTTGCAGTCTTCTCTATTTATCACTCACATCGAAAGACATTCTTTGTGCCTAAAGGGTTAGTAGTAATAGACCGGTTAGTCAGATGCACTCTTTCTCCTAGTGGTAAAAAAATAAATACGATACTCTGGATAATTTCCCAGGTGAAGTGCTCACCGATATCCGTGCGCTTGCGTATCAATTCCTTATTGCGTTCCCAAATATCAACAAGCATTTCTGGCGCCGTTGCCGAGGAGAAAGACGGTTGCTGAGATAACCTGAGTCTTACTACTAGCTTGTATCTATACTTTTATCTTTTCTTATCTTTTATATTCTTTATTTATTTTCTTTACTCTTACCTTATGGAAAACCAAAATTCTAAATCGATCCATGAGTCTGCAATCCCTTCAGTAACTGACCTTTTACCATGGGAGTCATCACAGCCTATCCAAACATCCCAGTATAAGTTAAGTTCTAGGTTGATTGCCATGATTCAAAACCTATCTTTTTCGGGAAAGGAAGACGAAAACCCGTACCTTCATATTAGAGATTTTGAGCAAACATGTGATTGTCTTCGCGTTGAAGGCATTTCTGATAAAACTTTACGTTGGAAGCTTTTTCCTTTTTCTTTAAGGGGAGAAGCTAGACAATGGTACAGTCAGAAGGTAAGTCAACAACAAGGTGAATGGGGAGTTTTACGAGCCAACTTTTGTCTAGATTTCTATTCTCTTGACCGTATAGCCGACCTTAGACTTGAAGTCCTATCTTTTAAACAAAAAGATAATGAAACTTTGGGAAAATCCTGGAAACGTTTTTCTGATCTTTTAGAATCTGGTCCAAACCTTAATCTTGAAGACCCTGTTCTTTTATTTCACTTTTTTCGAGGTCTTCAAAAAAATCACAAACAAATGCTACACACAATGTCTAGAGGTTCTTTCTTTCGCATCCCTACTGATGCAGCTAGAGTGATCCTAGATAGAATCCTAGAAGCTGAGATGGATAATACCCTTCATGATGAAACCTACGAAGCCGAAGTAGACACTCTGCCAAATTATTCATCTACTTTAGCTATCCCAAGTTCTGAGCCACAAGAGGAAGAAATTCCACCACCGGACTTCATGCTGGATATAGAATCCGATCTTTTTGCCGATTTTGGAAACATTTTAAACTATCATTCTATTGACAAACCCCAAAATGATCAGTTTAGCATTTATTTGCCAAGTGAACATCAATTGAGAGAGCTTATCTCAGTAATGAGTAGCGAATGGTTGGAGGAATCAGAGCTTACCTCTGATGTGATCCGTTTGGACACACCCTCTATAACTATACGCTGTGCTTATAATTCTGATCGATTTAATGCTCTATATAATCCTGTTGTGGGGATCAACATCATGTCTGAATCCTTTGCACTTAAACTATTTAAAAATCTTGCCTTAACCCCCACAACAAAGGTCATAAAGGAATCTTCGGGACGATTAGTCCCCAGTCTTGGAATTATTAATGTCCTACCTCTTACGGTAGAAGGCTCCATGGTTCATTTGAACTTCTATATCTTTGATACATGGGACTTCGACCTGTTGATAGGACAACCTTTTAGAAGACTCCTTTATGAAGGTCATACTGGAAAGCTACACATTTCTTTTGGAAAAACTTTTGAATTCCCAATAACAATTGCACACTCCTTAAACAATAAGGCCGAATCATATCTTTTGCCTGATCCTATGGAGGAGGTAAAGGCTGCATCTCTAGAGCTTTTAGAAGAACCAGACTTAGAAGACGAAACTCCTTTCTTCACAGAAGAAGAAGACGAACCTTCTGAGCCTGAACCCTTAGATGAGTTTGCAGAAACACCTAGACCCCCCATAGAGCTTAAAACTTTACCACCCGGTCTTACCTATGCTTTCCTAAACAATAATCCAGAGTTCCCTGTGATCATTAGCGATAAACTCACTCAGGATCAAACTCTGCGATTAATGACCATTCTTGAGAAACATCACTCAGTGTTCGGCTACTCACTCCAAGATCTTACAGGAATCAGTCCTATGATTTGTACCCATCGTATTCCAACAGATCCTTCTGTTTCACCATCTCGAGAACCCCAACGTAGACTTAACAACACTATGAGAGAGGTAGTTAAAAAGGAAGTTATAAAGTTGCTGCATGTAGGGATTATATATCCTGTGCCGCACAGTGAGTGGGTAAGCCCAGTGCAAGTTGTGCCTAAAATGGGAGGCATGACTGTTATTATGAATGAAAAGAACGAGCTAATTCTGCAACGCACCGTCACAGGATGGCGGATGTGCATAGACTATAGAAAACTAAACGAAGCCACGAGAAAGGATCACTTTCCTTTACCTTTCATAGATGAGATGCTAGAGCGGTTAGCAAACCATTCGTTCTTCTGTTTCTTAGATGGATATTCAGGGTATCATCAGATCCCAATCCATCCTGATGATCAAAGGAAAACCACTTTTACATGTCCATATGGAACTTATGCTTACCGTAGAATGTCTTTTGGGTTGTGTAATGCACCAGCTTCTTTTCAAAGATGCATGATGTCTATATTTTCTTATATGATTGAAGAGATTCTGGAAGTTTTCATGGACGATTTCTCTGTTTATGGAAAACTTTTGATAGTTGTCTTGAAAACTTAGACAAGGTTTTGCAAAGATGTGAAGAAAAGCACTTAGTCCTTAATTGGGAAAAATGTCATTTTATGGTTAGGGAAGGAATAGTGCTGGGACACCTAGTATCTGAAAGAGGAATTGAGGTAGACAAAGCCAAAATTGAAGTAATTGAACAACTACCTCCACCTGTGAACATAAAAGGAATTCGAAGCTTTCTTGGCCATGCTAGCTTTTATCGTAGATTCGTAAAAGATTTTTCATTTATTGCTAGACCACTTACTCTTTTGCTAGCCAAAGATGCTCCTTTTGAATTCGATGATGCATGTCTAACATCTTTCAATCTATTAAAGAAAGCACTCATCTCTGCACCAATCATTCAACCCCCCGATTGGTCGTTGCCTTTTGAAATTATGTGTGATGCTAGTGATTATGCTGTGGGGGCAGTATTGGGACAAACTAAAAATAAGAAGCATCATGCAATTGCTTATGCCAGTAAAACTTTGACAGGAGCTCAACTTAATTATGCAACCACTGAAAAAGAGCTTCTGGCTGTTGTCTTTGCCATTGATAAATTTAGATCTTATTTACTTGGAGCTAAAATAATTGTTTACACTGATCATGCTGCACTAAAATATTTGCTCACTAAAAAAGATGCTAAACCTCGCTTGATTAGATGGATCTTATTACTCCAAGAATTTGACTTAGAAATAAAAGATAAAAAGAGAGTAGAAAATTCTGTTGCTGATCACTTATCTAGAATGTATTTTAAGAGTCCACAGGAAACCCCCATCAATGATTCACTTCGGGACGACATGCTCTACGGGATTAATAGGTCTGACCCCTGGTATGCAGATATTGTTAATTTTATGGTTTCAGGGTATGTACCACCAGGAGCAAACAAGAAGAAGCTTATTCAAGAAAGTCGTTCACATATATGGGATGAGGCATACCTCTTCCGAGTATGCTCTGATGGCTTACTCAGGAGATGTGTGACCACTGAGGAAGGAGGGAAGATCATCGACAGATGTCATTCATCACCATATGGAGGTCACTATGGAGCATTCCGTACACATTCAAAGATCTGGCAGTGTGGATTCTACTGGCCTACAGTGTATGAAGATACGAAGCAATATATCAGAAGATTTGGGCCTTGTCAAAGGCACGAAAACATAAATACAAGGGATGCAATGCCACTCACCAACAACCTTCAGATTGAGCTCTTTGATGTATGGGGAATAGACTACATGTGTCCATTTCCTCCATCAAAGAAGTGTGAGTACATCTTGGTGGTAGTTGACTATGTCTCCAAGTGGGTAGAGGCATTACCCTGCAAGCATGCCCACAATATCAGTTCAAAGAGGATGTTTGAAGAAATTATATTTCCAAGATTTGGAGTCCCCAGAGTAGTGATAAGTGATGAGGAGCACACTTCATCGACAAACGCTTCAAGCAATATCTAGCAAAACATGGAATCCGTCACAACATCGCTACCCCTTATCATCCTCAGACAAGTGGCCAAGCAGAGACTTCCAACAAACAAATCAAGAATATTCTTCAGAAGACAGTAAATGAAATGGGAACGGTGTGGAAAGACAAGTTACCGATGCACTCTGGGCATAACGGACAGCATACAAGACCCCAATCGGAATGTCTCCATACCAATTGGTGTACGGGAAGACTTGCCATCTACCTGTTGAACTAGAGTTCAAAGCACACTGGGCCATAAAGAGATGGAATATGGACCTAGATGTTGCTGGAGATTATAGAAAAATGCAACTATCAGAATTGGAAGAATGGCGAGAGAAGGCATATCACAACTCAAAGATTTACAAAGAAAGAGTCAAAAGGTGGCATGACAAGAGAATCTAGAAGAAGGAGTTCACACCCGGAGATAAGGTATTACTTTTTAATTCCTGGGTGAAGCTTTTCGGGCATGGAAAACTCCGGAGCAAATGGGAAGGACCATTCAAGGTAATTAATTCATCATCCCACGGAGCTATTACACTTCAAAATGACGAAGGTACGTTATTCAAGGTAAATGGTCAACGTCTTAAATTATTTTTAGAGCCTAATAAAGAATTAGATGAAATAGACGTAGTCCACTTTTACCTTCCCATGGAGAATTAGAGCCCGACCTTTTTAGTCTGATGTTTTTGGGTCATATATATATTTTTTTAAATAATTTCGCATCTAGAAACGCGCTCGAGAAAGTGGGCCCACAGAGGGGCTAGAGAGAGGGCGGGCGCCCAGCTCAAGTGGGCGGGCGCCCAGCTCCAGTTCCCCCTCGGTCCCGATTTTCTCTGTTATGGAAAATGCACTTATGGTAATCCGAATAATCCCTCGGATGGAAAGTTTCACACGCACATCGACGGGAGAAACCCGAACAACCCATAGATGCACTTTTTGACCCCTATATAAACAGACCCCTGACCTCAGTTTTCAAACACCAAAGCCACCAAGCCTTCTCTCCTTCAATTAGAGCTTGATTAGTTCCTTGCTGCTCCAATGGCCGAGAAGTACCACGATGATTGGGAAGTCGTCCACTTCAACCTCAACATGGAGCCTGTGGAAGACCCCGATGCCCGTGCTCTCGTCCCGGCCAACACAGAGCGACAGCTAGCAGCCATGCCATTACGCCAACACAGCTCCGCCCAATCTTACCAAGCTCAACCAGTTCTCACCGCACCGCCACAACCCCTACTCCTCAAAGGATCATCATCCAAGACGAAGACCACCATCAAGGTGCCAACCGGCACAAGGATCCTTCCACCTAGACCTAATGAGAGGGTCGTTGGAGTCAAGACCAACTGGAGTGGCGAGATCAGCAGTATTCGCTACACTACAAAGGAAGAAAGGCCTTACTTTGAAGGGATTAGAGCAGCCAAAGTCCGTTTCATCCCTCCAAAGGCAGCCCCGAAGCACGCTCTCAATGCTTTTGAGACACCTCCCAAGCGTAGCAAGACTATAATGGATATTGATGAGGACGTTCGCAGACTAGACAAAGTTATCATAGACCTCCAGTCCTCTATTAATTCCCTCACTAGGCAGCTCTCTAACCACAACACTATTATACTAGGCCTTAGGCAGGATCTTGCTAGTGCCAACAAGAAGATTAAGGAATTAGAGCGCCGCTAAGTTATCTAGATTAGACCTTGAGGCAATGCATTTTAGTCATCTATCTTTAAATTCGGTTTAGGTTTGCTATTATCATCAATTTGCTATTATCATCAGTTTGCTATTATCATTAGTTTGCTCTTATCAGTTTGCTACTAGTCTTTTGTAATAAATGCCTCAAGATTAATAAAGAGTATTATTATTATTATTATTATGTCTTGTGTGTCTCTACTTTATTTTTTGTGCAAGAAAGCAGAAAACAAGTATGGGGGAGATCCCTCGACATGCTAAACACACTCCGACCACATCACTCCACGATTCAGGTACACACTCTGCACACTTTACTTTATACATATATTTTGGATTATGCAGAATATTGTTTCCGACATGATAAATTAAAAAGATTAAAATATTTCTAATCATGGTTAATCTCAATCTATGATATTTCCTGAAAACTTGCAACTATTATAAAATCATTTTAAAACCCTGTGTTACTTAAGTCAATATGAAATATGTGATGGTAGAGTATGAGTTTCTTATTCTTGATATCATTGTTGCTTGGAGAATTTATTTCAAAATATTCAAAATTCTAGCTACCATCCTCAGTGTTTTATATGCCTGATAAAACTAAAAATATTAATTATGATTATAAAAGCTATCTACTCTGTATTGAGTTTGTTCAAAATGAGTTAGACCCTTGTTGAGAGATTTATCATGCTCCTAAGATCAAGACATTTATTCAGAAAGATTCACTCTTCCGAAGTATTATTGCATTAGAGGCATGGGCTATGCAAAAATAGAGATATTTTGAGGAAATAAAAAGGAGCAAGTGCTCGACAACCTCGCAGAAAAATGGACAAGTGTCTGGCAGTAGAATTAGGGGTACCTCGGTATCCACTTAAAAAAAAGGGGAAAAAATGATAGCCCATGGTCCCTCTAATAAGCAATATGCCAGCAAGAGTTGACAAAGATTGTAATTTCCAAAGGCTTTGATCTAAGAGTATGACATTCCCCTCCTCGTATCCCGTTTTGATCAGGCAATAAATGCAAAGTAAGTATGCTTGAGAATTTTAGCAAAATAAAACAACCTCAGTGAGATATATATATAAAAAAATAATGAGTGATCTGAGAAGAACCTATGAGGATAAAAAGGTATGCTAACTTTCTTTCAAAAAAATATATACAAAAACTCCAAGTGACAGGATTGAGAAGAAAGGATCTTTACTCTTAACCATAAACATCCCTGACTATAGTACACAGTGGATTTTTAACACCCTCCAACTATAAAGAGAATGCTTTTAAAATGTTTTACCCCAGATATTGTTCTTAACCATCATTTTCTCGAGGACGAGTAAAAGCCTAAGTATGGGGGTATTTGTTGACGGTTCTTAAGTATCAATTTTAATTATCAAATAAACAAGGGAAAGGACCAATATACAACCAACACCTAGAATTAGGGTTTGATCTGACAGAATTCCACGAGTTTTGTTGTTTATCTGTTTCTGCAGGGGGGTATCAGGAAATAAGGAAGAACGGCCCACATGTCAGGATTACATAGAGATATCAATGCACCGCGCGATTTTCTACCATCTAGAAGACTCCAGAAGCCACGGGAAGAAAACAGAGGCCGAAAGGGGCCAGGCCCAGGGCGCCCGCCCTGGTGACCTGGGCGCCCGCCCCCTGTTGGATCCAGTTTGGGACTCTCTTCGCACGGGATGTTCCACCGACCTATTGGGTCGAGGAAAACATAGTACCACCTCGCCTACCGACCCAAAAACGCATAGAGGAGGAGGACTATATAAGGAGACCCCCTGGCCCCTGGAGAAGACATGAAGAAATTATCGTAGAGATTGAGGGGTGCCCTCGAAGGAAAACCTCTTCTCTAATTAATATTTCTTTTTATGCTTAGCAACCAATGTAAAGTAGAAATAGATCTTCTAGTTTCTACTAGATTGAGAGAGATAGAGTGGAGGTGTAGATTGGAGGAAGCCCGGCCTGTCGGTGTCTACTCCAAGCTTGTACCTGCGGGATCAAGTTCTCCTAACCCGAAGCTTGCTCCTAGGATTCTTCAGTATTTTGACTTCTAAATTCTAGTAAGTTCTTGTTTTATTGTTCTTATGGTTTATGAGTTTACTTTAATCTCTTTGCATAGAGTTTAGAGTAATCATTGCTGGCGTAAACGTGGTGTTTAGGCTGGGGTACTCATAGATATTCCCTGACTAGCTGGACCGTGGTAGTAGTGAGGAACGTGACAATTCCGAGTTACCTTTGCAGACCATATCTCGTTAGCAGGAAGGATAGGGTTTATAGGTGCGGGTTGAACATCCTTTGTGGTGTCTAGATTCCGTTAGCCTCCCCATTAGAACCGTAGATCATCCTTACCAAGGTTAGAAGGAGACTACGGTTGCAGTCTTCTCTATTTATCACTCACATCGAAAGACATTCTTTGTGCCTAAAGGGTTAGTAGTAATAGACCGGTTAGTCAGATGCACTCTTTCTCCTAGTGGTAAAAAAATAAATACGATACTCTGGATAATTTCCCGGGTGAAGTGCTCACCGATATCCGTGCGCTTGCGGATCAATTCCTTATTGCGTTCCCAAATATCAACAAGCATAATCCCCGAGACTCGTGCTGATTGGCCAGCAAAGGACGGCAGGCGCCCTGCCTCCGAGCCCAATCGCCTTCCCGTTTGTTTCCGTGGCTTCTGGAGTCTTCTAGATGGTAGAAAATTGCGCGGCACGTTAATATCTCTATGTAAACCCGACGTGTGGGCCTTTCTTCCGTATTTCCTGATAACCCCCTGCAGAAATAGACAAACACCAAAACTCGTGGAATTCTGTCAGATAAAACCCTAAGTCTAGGTGTTGGTTGCATTTGGATCCTTTTCCATGATTAATTGATGGTTAAATGTGAGCATTAAGGACCGTCAACAAGCTCCCCCAAGCTTAACCTTTGCTCATCCCTGAGCAAAGATGGACTCAAGAGTTTTTTATAGGATAGGAATATATTTATTTCATTTTTTTATGCCACCACAGTGAATGTACTTATGGGTTTTATGCCATGAGCATACTCACATGGGGCTTACTATTTTAAACATTTTTATTTTCTTTTCAAGATGATATGAGCTTGATTAACTAAGCCAATTGAAAGGAAAAAGATAACTACCAAGTTTACCTCTTGGCAAGGCGTTCGGTGTTTTTACGTCCTCCGAACGGGACTCTCCGTTTCCTCAGTCGTCCTGGATTCGCTGGATGGCGTAGTCGGTGGTTCCGGCAACGCCTCCTCTTCGTGTATAGCTATCTTCTCTCTCCACACCTGACTTGGTGCTACGGTCTCCTCAGGACAATTCTGTTCAAGTTGTATCTCTTCAGACCTTACCACTTCTCCTTCGTAGTCTGCTCATCCGTCCTTGATGATTTTCCTCCTCTAGTTGCGGTTGCGTCGTCTTCTTCTTGTCCTGACCTGCTTAGAGTCTTCATCTATATAGTTAGGGTCAGTAAAATAGCAGCGTACCTTCTTAGAGGGGAAGTGCATGTGGACTTCTCCGGTTCCCATGTAGATGATTGCTTTAGCGGTGCTGAGGAACGGTCTTCCAAGGATGTCGGGTGGATCAAATTCGTCTTCTCTGATGTCAATAACCGTAAAATCATCTCGAGCTGAATGTATGTTGGTTGTAGGGGCATGGTTCCATGCAAGAGCTGATAAGTGACTGCGGCCATTATGTTGACGTCAGATCCAGTGTCGCAAAGCATCTTCTAGAAGTTGTATCCATTAATGGAGCACTGGATGCTTGGCATACTTGGGTCGTCCTTTTTGGTCAGGAACGGTGACTTAAGTCGACGATCTTGACCTCCTTGAGCTGCAGTGACCATCTTAGCTGACTCGGTCCACATTTACTTATTCCTGTTCCTCCTGTTGGTCCTTTTTCCTGGTTCATGTCGGGATTGCTCTGAGATTTGTGTAGTCTTGTTCTTGAAGGAAAACGTCTCCTTCCTCCCTTTGATGTAGAAACTGATCTTGGCAGCACTAGCGTGGATGACAGCTCCCGAGGTGTTCAGGAATGGCCTCCCTAGGATGATGGGTGCCCTCTCATTAGTACCAGTCTCTATTACCAAGAAGTCTGCTGGGGCGTACAAGGTACCAACTCAGACGCAAAGGTTCTTCAATATTCCCTTTGGGAAACTTAGTGTCTGATCTGCAGGCTGCAAATGCATGGTTGTTTCTAGTAAAGGATGTGTAAAGAATTTTTCATAGAGTACCCGGGGCATAATGTTGACTCTAGAGCCAAAGTCGCAGAGTGCTTCTAGGAAGTCCACCATGCCGATGGAGATCGGGATGACGGGGTGTTCTAGATTGTCTCTCTTGACCAGCAGAAGGTCAGTTATTACTTCCACAACAGGGTTACTCCAGAAGTTACGTCCTCAAGCATCTCAGGGCAGTGATTGCCTGAGTGTCCAGTATCTCCAGTGTGTTTGTGCTCGTAGATCTAGGTTCTTCACTTGGTGGAGTCTAGGAGTTGTAAAAGTCTTTCATATTTTGCTCGAAGTGTACCTACTCATAGAGACAAGGCAGAGATCAAGTGCATGGGCCCTATTGGTGGAAAACACCAACAGAACCAAAAATGTATTTGTTCTTCTCTAACCTTAAGCATAGTGAGCAAGACAAAGTTGGTGGATAATAAGATCATGAGTGTAGCATTTAAAACATTTGTCATATCAGATCGCTCAACCTAATGGAAAGATAATCTATCCATATTCATGTTTTGTTTATATCTTCCAAAGATTGAATGTGCAACATTTTAGCTTATATGATTAGGAGTGTGGAATCACAAAGGTGGAAAGACTAAACATGTTGAATCAATTGGGTTGATTAATCTAGAGTTGTAAATCATATATGTTTGTCTCTTTTATTCATGTGAATGCCAGAACCAAGGAGAAGCTTTATAAAAGTGATAGTCAAGTACCTTAAGATGTCACCTTACTTGAAGAGTGATGGTACAGTATCACCTTGTGGAAGCTTTCCTTTCTTAGTGGTTGTGCATAGTGTTTGTGGCACCCTCCATGGATCATCTCTTGTGAGCTATGCCTTCCTTGTGTAAATTGTTAAACTTCATGTGTCTCTCTCTTTGTCTCCAATGTGAGTTTATCTCAGGACTTCCCAGGTCGATATTGCAAGTTTTTCTGCAGGGGTTAGTCCAACAAAATATCCAATATCTACTATAGCATACTATCGGCTCAAAAATCAACCTAAACACCATGTCTAATTTGATTTAGGAGGGCATATTAATCTAAGCATCATGCTTAATTTAAACTCCCTTGGAAGTAAGATCATCATTTCCATGTGAGAGCTTATCATGAGGGTTTATAGCAAACTTTATTTATTTATTTACTTAGCAAACTAAGCAAAGATATATATATATATCAGCACAAAATCTTTATTTGGATTTTTATGATCATGCATCGTTTTATTATTTGAGTAAAGTATAAACGTGAGTAGAACACTTAGCTGGATAAATGGGGTTGCTCTCCCCCAAGCTGGATTTTGACGTAATTTCTCCTGATGTAGCTAGCAGGTGGCGGAGGTGTATTTGAATGTCGGTAGCACCCTGACAGCGATTAGGATGTCCTTTGTCTCCTAGTCTTCTTTGATCCTTGAATTCTGTGGAGCTGAAATACACAACAAAGCTTTGTGGAACTAGTTAAGTGTTAGCATAAATATCTAGCCTTTATCATGTTGAGCCTCCTCAATAAATGTTACACTCTTTGGCAGGATCATAAATTTATTTTTATATTTTTATTTTTATAGGACAGAAATATATTTATTTTATTTTTATGCCACCACAGTGAATGTACTTATGGGGTTTATGCCACTCATATACTCACATGGGGCTTACTAATTTTTAACATTTTTTATTTTCTTTTCAAGATGATATGAACCTGATTAACTAATCAAACTATTTTAAATAATTGAAAGGAAAAAGGATAACTACCAAGTTTACCTCTTGGCAAGCGTTCGGTGTTTTTGAGTCCTCCAAACGGAACTCTCCGTTTTCTCAGTCGTCCTGGGATTCGCTGGATGGCGTAGTCGGTGGTTCCGTGGCGCCTCCTCTTCATGTATGACTATCCTCTCTCTCCACACCTGACTCGGTGCTACGGTCTCCTCAGGACAGTTCTGTTCAAGCTGTATGTCTTCAGACCTTACCACTTTTTCCTTCGTTGTCTGCCCATCCGTCCTTGATGATTTGCCTCCTCTGGTTGCGGTTGCGTCGTCTTCTTCTTGTCATGACCTGCTTAGAGTCTTCAACTATATAGTTAGGGTGAGTAAAATAGCGCGTACCTTCTCAGAGGGGAAGTGCATGTTGACTTCTCCGGTTCCAATATTGATGATTGCTTTAACGGTGCTGAGGAACAGTCTCCCAGGGATGATGGGTGGATCGTACTCGTCTTCTTCAACCTTTCGGAATGTCTAATCTGCCATCTGGAGCTGAGTGTATGTCGGTTTTAGGGGCATGGTTCTGAACAGGAGGTGATAGGTGACTGCGGCCATTGTGTTGACGCCTGACCCGGTGTCGCACAGTGCTTCTGGGAAGTCCACCATGCCGATGGAGATCAAGATGACGGGCATCCTAGATCGCCTCTCGGAGTAGTTAGGCCTCTGTTGATTCCAACCTTGATTTTGTTGAGGACGATTTGTTGATGTAGTTTACGTCCTCAAGTATCTCAGGGCAGTGATTGCCTGAGTGTCCAGTATCTCCAGTGTGTTTGTACTCGTAGATCTATGTTCTTCACTTGGTGGAGTGTGGGAGTTGTAAAACTCCTCCATATTTTGCTTGAAGTGTACCTGCTCATAGAGACAAGGTAGAGATCAAGTGCATGGGCCCTGTTGGTGGAAAACACCAACAAAACCAAAAGTGTATTTGTTCTCTCTAACCTTAAGCATAGTGAGCAAGACAAAGTTGATGGATAATAAGATCATGAGTGTAGCATTTAAAACATTTGTCAGATTAGATCGCTCAACCTAATGGAAAGATAATCTATCTATACTTATGTTTTTATATATATCTTCCAAAGATTACGTGTGCAACATTTTAGCTCACATGATTAGGAGTGTGGGATCACAAAGGTGGAAGGACTAAACATATTGAATCGATTGGGTTGGTAAATCTAGAGTTGTAAATCATACATGTTTGTCTCTTTTATTCATGTGAACACCAGAACCAAGGAGAAGCTTACAAAAGTGATAGTCAAGTACTTTAAGATGTTACCTTACTTGAAGAGTGGTGGTACAATATCACCTTGTGAAAGCTTTCCTTTCTTAGCGGTTGTGCATCGTGTTTGTGGCACCCTCCATGGATCATCTCTTGTGAGCGATGACTTCCTTGTGTAAATTGTTAAACTTCATGTGTCTCTCTCTTTTTCTCCAATGTGAGTTTATCTCAGGACTTTCCAGGTCGATATTGAAAGTTTTCCTGCAGGGGTTAGTCCAACAAAATATCCCATATCTACTATAGCATACTATCGGCTCAAAAGTCAACCTAGACACCATGTCTACTTTGATTTAGGAGGGCATTTTAACCTAAGCACCATGCTTAATTTAAAATCCCTTGGAAGTAACATCATCATTCCTAAACTAAGCACCATGCTTAATTAAGAGATAAATGAAACTGCTCCAAACCTAGACATATACTAAAGCAAATAAAGGTAGCATGAGAGCATTTATAGAGATTTACTCAAGTGGAGATGAAGTAGTGTGATTAGTATTTAACAAATTGAGCATGTCTCAAAGGTAGGGACAACCAACATAGCAACATGACAAAGGATGTTTTTATGTAAAGTACTCCCCCAAGCTTGAATTTTGCAAAATTCAAGTTTGGATGAATTTAATACACTGTTGTATGATGATTGGTTGGACATACCTTGTGCTTGTCATTCATCCGATCTTCTTGCTCCAAACCTGGAAAGGTTAGTGACAAGAATACCCAAAGGAATTTTTTACAATTATCCTTATATGCTCAATACACAAGGTAATGTTGTAAATAATTAAAAGCTCATGTTACGATCTGATCAGTGCTTATTTTAGGACACTAAGCTTGTCCTTGGGAAACCATCAATTTATGTCGGCGAAGTGGTTTCCCCTCCAATGCTGACCTATATCAAGATCAACTCAACGAGATCTGCAATATTTATTATAGACATATGCATCGACAACCGCCCTTTTAAATTTTTTATAAATAGAAAGGAAGAGGGGGTTGGAGATCTCAAATGTGGTGATGTTGGAGAGACCAAAAGATTGGGAAGATGTTGCATATGAGCATGGAGCAAATGAAGTGGCTATGAAATAAATTCCATGCTCATTAATGCTTTGAGTGAAATCCATGTGGTGTGGTGAAAATGGTAAGATGAGTGTGACAAAAAAGGAAAAGAGAAAGGATACACGGATGACTTGGTTTGAAACTAGCACAACTACCGGTCCCCGGCAATGGCGCCAAAAAGCTTGTTAGGTATTTTAAACGCAAACAGAAAAATCCGCAAGCGCACGGATACCGATGTAGCCTTCACCCGGGAGTATTCCAGAGTATCGATTTTCCACAGGGAACGTGAGTGTACTAATTAAGATTCAAGATCGCCCAAGGATAACTATGTAATTATTTTTGGTGGGAAGAGAGGAAGTTTCCTAAGAGTTCTCTAGTTGATCTAAGAATCAAGAATTACTTCAAGATTATCTATTTCGGGACATCAGAACATTAACCACAGAAAGAGATGAGAAGGGGGCTAGGAAGCTCTGACTACGGTCCTACAAACACCGATCCGAACGAGGTGGAATACGTCGACCATTAGGGCTGTCACTACCCTAGGGCTACCACAACAATCCGCAGGATTGAGTGCAATTCTAGGTAATTGTAAGACTAAACACCACGTCTAATCTATTAATTACTACTCTAGCGTTATAAAGACTAGAGCACTTGATGCAAGCGAGAATCCAAGAAATAACTTGAATGTAAATAAAAGTAATTAAAGAACTTAGGAATTATGAATTGAAGAACTTGGAGAACGCCGAAGAACGAACCAGTTGCAGCAAAAGTATAATGTTGAGGAAGATCCGACAGATCTGGCTCCTCCTCCGCTCTCCTCTTCTCTCTCCCTATTTTCTAGATTACAACTAGAACGAACTAGAACTAGAACTAGAGGAACTAGAACTAGATGAACTAGAACTAGAACTAGATGAACTAGAGGGATCCTCTCTACTTGGATGAAGAATTGAAACCCTAGCTTTGATTCTGTAGAAGAGGAATGATCTCTAGGGGCCAGGGGGCCTTGGTTATATAGTCTTTTCAGATGAATCTGGGCCGTCGGATCAAACCGACATTAATCACACGGTTTTTCTTGATCTCTTAGGTCGGTGGAGCACGATCCGCAAAGTTGATCGTGATTGGTGGAAAAAGGTGGGTGGGCGCCCTAAAGAGTAGGGCGGGCGCCCTGTCCCTGAGCCCTCTCGGCTTCCCATTCATTCCCGTGGCTTCTGGAGTCTTCTAGATGATAGAAAATTGCGCTGCACATTAATATCTCTATGTAAACCCGACGTGTGGGCCTTTCTTCCATATTTCCTGATAACCCCTTGCAGAAATAGACAAACACCAAAACTCGTGGAATTCTATTAGATAAAACCCTAAGTCTGGATGTTGGTTGCATTTGAATCCTTTTCCATGATTAATTGACGGTTAAATGTGAGCATTAAGGACCGTCAACAATGACTTATCCGGCCAACTAAGTGTTAGGTATGCGTTCAACATGACACGAGGACGTACAGCGTATCGGTCCTTAAACGACACAGACGGGGATAGATTCACACCCAATACCTCTATGTCTTGTTGTTGCACTATCGTCATCCCATCCGGTCTCAAATTCATTATTAGCACATAGTTATTTCCACGATAGCAAATATAGCCAGCCGTGATCAAGTATCCACCTATCTCTCGTAGGTGACAGGAAATCACCCGGCTTGTACCGAGCTAAGCATGGCTAAGCATCATTTCGATCCTGGACCTACTTAGGTAAGGTATAAGGTGGACAAGGTAGTCATTATGCAGCAAGGGTGTCATTTCAATGCCTAACACTTAATGCAACAATACATAACCATAGTCAATTGACAGCTGGACATGATAACAAAAATAGTAGGAGTCTTATAATGCTCCGGGGCTTGCCTTCGACGTAGGTGGAAGGACGGTGGTCGGGGCACTCCGGTAGATCCTCCTCCTCCTCAGCTCCTTCTCCTTGAGGTGGCTCCCTCTGCTGCTCCTCTGGCTCTGGTGGTGCGAATTCCAGGACTGTCACGCCCTTGGGTACACCTAAGTATGCATGACAAGGCGATAAACATAGGGAATGCATACAAGATGCAAGATGTCATGATGATAAGCCAAATGAACATGAAACAAGGTGCAAACATGTTCTCAAGTTTCTAAGAGTAAGTGAATCATGAATAAATAAGTAAGTGCATACTTCTTCTCTGGTAGAGAGGCTAACTAGACAAGCTAATCAACCTTAGCTACTCATACACAACAACTGGTGTCATAGACAGATTAACTAGTCACAAGTTTTAGCTATAACTTAGTCATCAGTTGTCTAAACTAAGCAAATAGACACTTCATGGAAATCTTAACAAATTGTCTACAATTCATTTTTAGACATCCCAGAAGGATTCCCAACCGAAATAGGCTGAAACAGGCAAAGTTTGCTGGCTGTCCTAGAAAATCCAGAGAGCAAGCACTTCGCAGCAGCTTCTTGCAACAGCCATAACTCTTAAACTACCCAGCCAAATGTCATGAAATTTGGAAACAAGACAGATAAGTAAGTTAGCTACAAGTTTGTTATAGACAAGTTTTCCAGAAAACTTCATCTTCAAGCAGTTCTTAAGTAGATTCTACTAGGTGCACAGAATATGCTCTAGACAAGGCATAATTAGCAAAATAATATTTTAGCACATATTAAGAATGTAACATTGGTTCCAACCAAAGACACCAGTAGTTAGAAAATTTCTAAGAAACACCATAAAACATCATGGCAAAGTTTAAACTCATTTTTATTATCCTCTTTTCTATTTATTTGATTATTGGGGTGAATTAATGAGTATGTATCACAAGTGCTCCAAAAAATTCAAATAAAACTACAGCAAGCTATCTCAGCTACCACAAGGTTACTGTAAAAATTTCAGGGCTCTTGCACATGCAGATTGTGATATATAAAAATGACAAGCTAACAACGGCATTAAAGGCATAAATGTGAAACCCTATCAAAAAGTGTCAAACAACAGATTTCAGATTTTTCTTAGCTTTGTTTACACATGATTACATCACTCAGCAAGTTTCATCATAAGAGGAGTCATACTCTATTTATTAAAAATACCACAAGAAACTCCTATTTAAACAAGAAATATTTATAACTTCACCAACATTCATCCAAAAATCATGATAAATTTATCAGAGCCTATTCATGTCATAAATAACACTCTCCTAAATTTGCATGGCCATAGGACTCATAGATCTCAAGACATAATTACCTTCTATTTAACAAAGATTAAATCATATCTATTTATTTCTGCAAAACATGGTATGTTTCATATTTTTAATAAAAACTAGACTAACTCAAGAACCTAACAAAGTTGGAGTCACTCCATTTGGATCTGCCTAACTCAAGTTATGAATTTTTCAAAAACAGCTCAGGATCTGCAAAACAGTGGACACAGGGTAGAGAGTGAGAGGCTGATGGGTGGGGCCTGCTGACAGATGGGACCCACGCGACAGAGAGACAGGGAGCAGAGACGAGCTCGGCCGCCGGAGTTCTCAACGACGGTGAGGTCTCCCGGGAAACCGAGGGCATCTACGTGTTCCACACTTCAAGGAAAACTCGTTGACCTACTGGGCTCACGCTCTACTAGACTCTAAGGTGCTCGCCGTCGCGAATGGCGGAGCGGCGGCGCTGCGCGGCGTTACGCCGACGAACCGAGGCAAAGGCGACTCAGTAGAGGTTGCGGACGAGCAAGAGTGAAGCAAGGCGAAGCTGTAAGAAGAAGAATCACGGCCAGAGGTGAACCAGAGAGGTCTGGCCACGTTGCTGGTGATCTCTGCGAACTCCGGCGAGGTGGAGCTCGCGACGGAGTTGACAATGTGACCTCACCAGTGCTCGGCTAGGGAAAAGGGATGGACGTCGAGGTAGAGGATGTCGCGGCAGAGCTCTGGGTGGGCTGGCTTAGCCAGAGACACGGTGGTGCGGCCGGGAGAGCACGCCGAAGCGCGGCGGAGCTCGCCGAGAACGAAGGCGGGCGAGTGTGGAGCGCTTGGAGGGGTGAATGGCGCGTCTGAGGCGTCCAGGCGGTGCGTGGTGACTTGTGGACGTCGTCCATGCTGACAGGAGGGGCCATCGGCGGTGTACGGTCGCCACCTGGCCGGACACGTGGCGGCGGATGGCGACTGTCCAAACTGAATCGGTGTGTGAAACTCCCGATCGCAGTGAGTGAAACTCGATCTTTGTCGACGTTTTACTCGCGATTCACTCGACGGTTTTGGCTCGGATTTTTTCCATTGGATAGAGCTACACGAGTTCTACAAGATTGCTTAAAGGATCAGAGTCTGGTTCGGCTTAGATTTCAAAGTATAACGTTCCCAAGTATCCTACCCCGAAACTGCAGAATCCAGACTTAGCCAAATTCGACTAAGTGTTGGGAACAACACTAATTTCTGGCTTGTGGGCCACTTTTGGTCAGGTTCCATGCATTTTCATAAAATGTCACCAACACAACTTGTTTAGCTTATAAACTTTACTACAACTTTTCTGTAGACTTCATTTACATGCAAGGTCTCTAACACTGGTTTCATAAAATATCTTTAAAAAGAGGTTTAGGGGGTCAACTAGGTCAACCTAGGGCTAACCATGACTTCGGGGCATTTTTGGATGAAACCTCCAACACAAACTTTGTTCAAAATGATATTCTAAACATGATTAGAGTATTTTGGAAGACAATGTGCACTTATGTGCATTGGTCACACATGAGTCACACATAGAACAAGCCATATAAGTAATTCAATCACATAGTGCATACACCCAATGACATGTGATCATGGTATGATGCTCATGAGTGATCATGATAATGCTTATGTTGATGCAATGCTCATGGTTAACATGCAAGCTAACACTAGGAGTGTTACAGCCCTCCCCCCCTTACAAAAATCTCGTCCCGAGATTTGAAAGACGTACCATTTTTCATAGAATGAGTGGTAAGTTACTTGTAAATAGTCTTCCCTTTCCCAAGTGGCATCTCTTTCACTTTGATGGTTCCACAAAACCCTAAAAATTTTAATAACTCTCCCTCGAGTAACCATTTCCTTGACTTCAAGAACTTGCATAGGCTTCTCTTCATAAGATAAATCTGACTATAACTTAAGACCTCCTGTTTCAACTCTTTCTTCGGGCACTCGAAAACATTTCTTAAGCTGAGACACATGGAATATAGGGAAAATAGCTCTCATTTCTAGAGGTAGTTGTACCTTGTAAGCCATGTTGCCACTCTTCTCGATGATTCGGCAGGGACCCACATACCTAGGAGCAGGCTTTCTCTTTACACCGAAGCTATTTACTCCCTTCATGGGTGATAATTTCAGATACACAAAGTCACCTACTTCAAACTCGAGTGGTCTTCTTATTTGGTTAGCATAGCTTTTCTGTCTAGCTTGGGCGGCTTCCATGTGTTTCTGGATAACAAGAACCTACTTTTCAGCTTCCTTGACAAAGTCAATTCCGTAGTACCTCCTTTCACCAGGTTCGACCCCGTTTAGAGGAGTTCTACATTTGTGGCCATAAAAAGCTTCGAAAGGAGCCATTTGAATACTCTCTTGATAGCTATTATTCTAAGAGAATTCAGCTAAGGGTAGCCACTTCTCCCATGCACTCTTGGAAGAGATGACACATGCCCTCAACGTATCCTCTAAAATTTGATTCACACGCTCAGTCTGACTGGAGGTTTGAGGATGGTAGGCTGAACTGCGAACCAACTTTGTACCAAGGAGCGAATGTAGATGTTCCCAGAAGCGGGCAGTGAACTGAGGACCTCGATCAGAAATAATAGTGCGAGGCACTCCGTGCAATTTGACGATCTAAGAGAAGTACAACTCAGCATAGTCGGATGGTCGGTATGTAGAATGCACGGGAATGAAATGAGCTGACTTGGTCAAGCGATCAACAATCACCCATATGGAATTGTGCCCTTTTTGATTAGGTGGAAGTCCAACAATGAAGTCCATGCTGATCTCTTCCCACTTCCAACCCGGAATAAACAAGGGTTGCAACAATCCTACGGGTTTAAGGTGAATTGCCTTTACCCTGCAGCAGGTATCACACCTAGCGACATAAGCTGCTATCTCTTTCTTCATCTTGGTCCACCAGAAACGAGGTTCCAAGTCATGGTACATTTTTCTACTACCAAGATGAATGGACAACTTAGAAGAATGAGCTTCATCTAAGATTTTGTTGCGTAGGTCATGGTCTTTGGGTACAACAAGTTGATCGTCAAACCATAGTACACCCTTCTCATCTACCCTGAAATGGGTGTCTTGCTCTTTTATTTTTCTCTTGATGTGGAAGATACCCGGGTCAGTCTTTTGGAGTTCTATAATTTGACTCTCTATAGAACAACTGACTACAATGTTGTGCAGGACCATAGGATGCAATAAATTGAAACCTTCCTCTAGGAGAGGTCTAGCTTGTTGCTTTTAGCTAAGGGCATCTGCTACAACATTGGCCTTCCTAGCCGATAGTGCACTTCAAGATTATAATCCTTGATCAACTCCAACCATCTTTGCTGTCTCATGTTTAGCTCGGGCTGAGTGAAGATATATTTGAGGCTCTTGTGGTCAGTATAAATGTGACACAGATTACCCAGTAGATAATGCCTCCATAGTTTTAATGCATGTACAACAGCCGCTAACTCTAGATCATGAGTTGGGTAATTAACTTCATGCTTCCTTAGCTGCCGAGAAGCATAGGCGATGACTCGGCCTTCTTGCATAAGTACACAACCTAAGCCAGTGCCGGATGCATCACAAAAGACATCAAATGGCTTTTCAATGTTAGGCTGTGCCAGAACGGGAGCATTGGTCAGCAAATGGCACAAAGTAGTGAAAGCGACTTCACACTCTTGAGACCACTCAAACATCACATCTTTTTGCAGTAGCTTGGTCATAGGCTTAGCTATTTTGGAGATGTCTGGAATACAGCGACGATAATATCCCGCTAGACCGACAAAACTCCGAACCTCGTGTACTGAAGTCGGGGCCTTCCAGTCTAGAACCTCCTGCACCTTTGACGGGTCAACAGAAATACCGTCTTCAGATAAAATATGGCCTAGAAAAGGCACTTTCTTCAGCCAAAACTCACACTTGCTGAACTTGGCATAGAGCTGATGTTCTCGCAATCTAGTGAGTACAATCCGAAGGCGCTTCTCATGGTCTTGGGCATTTTCAGAATACACCAATATGTCATCGATGAACACCACCACAAACTTATCCAGTTCAAGCATGAACACCGAATTCATCAGGTACATAAAATGAGCAGGGGCATTAGTCAGACCAAAGAACATGACTAGATACTCATACAACCCATACCTGGTAGAGAAAGCTATTTTAGGGATGTCTTCAGGTCTAATCTTGATTTGATGATACCCGGATCTCAGATCAATCTTTGAGAATTACCTTAGCCTTGGCTAATTGATTGAATAGGATATCAATACGGGGCAGCGGAAACTTGTTTTTGATAGTCATGGCATTTAGTGGACGATAGTCTACACACATACGTAGAGACTTGTCCTTCTTGACAAAGAGAGCCGGACAACCCCATGCAGAAGAACTAGGCCGAATAAGACCTTTCTCTAGGAGTTCATGCAATTGTTTCTTCACTTCTGCCAATTCATTGGGTGGCATTCGATATGGCCTTCTAGAGATAGGTGTGATACCCGGAATTAGATCAATTTTAAATTCTATGTCTCTGTCCGGAGGGAACCTAGGCAGATCCTCGGGAAAGACATCCAGAAACTCACAAACTATAGGAATCTCTGCCACAGTGAGTGGTCTGATAGCATTTGCAATGTGACGGATGTCGTCGCTTCTACGAAGTTGAACTAAGAAAGCTTCTTTACTATCAGGCTCCCTCAACATGATTACCCTTGTTGAGGTATCGATCAGCACTCCATGGTCACTCATCCACTTCATTCATAGAATAACATCGATTTCCAAGCCTGGCAAAATCACCAGATTTGCTGAATAATTATGCCCTTCGATGGCAATATGTACATCTCTCACTAATTGATTTGTAGAGATTTGATTACCAGCAGCACTAATGCAAAATTTTGCCATTGTCAAGATCAACTACATGCTGTCCATGCTTAGATGCGAATGCTTGACTCATAAATGAATGCGAAGCTCCGGAATCAAACAAGACAACTGCAGGGTGTTGATTTACAAGGAACATACCAGCGGTGACTGCTTCACCCTCAAGGATTTCTTCAACCGTGGTGTAGTGCACACGACCAATACGGTTATTGCCTCCAGCTGTAGAATTTCTCTTAGGATAAGGGCAATCTCTCGCCCAGTGACCAACTTGCTTACAATTGAAGCAGGGGCGGTTATCAGGAGGAGTCTTGGGACCTCCTTGACCCATGGCACCTCTTGGAAGAGCAACTGTGAAGGACTTGCGAACTCCTGTCTTATCATTTGACTTCTTCTGCGGCGGCCTATACCTTGTCACAGCATTGGGTGGGCGATAGGCTGGTTTACTTGCCGCCGGAGCCTTGGACTGCGAAGCACCCGCTTCGTAGGCCCTCTTGCGGTTCTTGGATGCAGCATAAATACCATTGGAGTTATCCTGAGTCAACGCATCACTCACAAACTCATTGAAGGTGGTACTCTTGTTACCAGCCATATTCTTGGACAGCTTGGGCCCAAGTCCTCTCTTGAAACTAGCAAGCTTCTTAGCATCAGTGTCAACAAACTCAGTAGCATAACGAGACAAGTTATTGAAAGCATGAAGATACTCAGTCAAACTTTTAGTGCCCTGAGTTAAGTTCATGAACTCGGTATGCTTCATAGTCATTAAGCCCTGCAGAATATAAGTGTCCCTGAAAGCAGTTTTGAACTGATCCCAGGTTACAACAGCATTGGCATGCAAGCTAGCCCTATAATGGCTCCACCAAACACTAGCTTTGCCTTCCAGTTGGTGGGCTGCATATTCTGTCTTCAACTCCTCAGTCACCCTTAGCAAGTGGAACTTCTGCTCAAGAGTGTTGAGCCATTCATCGGCTTCCAGAGGTTCAGAGGCCTCCTAGAAAACCGGTGGCTTGGTGTCCTGAAAGTCCTTGAAATTGCTATATTGATTCACTTCTCCGCCCTGGCGGGCATGGCGACCACCCCGATTCTGTTGTGCAATAGTTTGCATAGCTTCATTGAGGATCCGCTGGCCCTCAACAAGAGTTGCTATGAGCTCAGCAGGCGTAGACGGGGGAGGAGGTGGTGGTGGCGGCACCTCGTTATGGCCGGAGCGAGTGTTGCGAGTCATCTGCACAAGGCACACAAAGTGATCGTTTAGGATGACAAAAATATTGTCATAAATCTCGATTGATGCCATACAAAATTTACTGAAATAAATCCACATAACACAAGGCACAATAATCCATTTACAACAAGTGAATATCATCAACGATATTGGTTTCACTCACAATCACAGGATTTCACAGCGATTAAAGACATCACTGGAAATTTATTCAAGCTCAACATAGACATGGAGCATCTCACATAAGTGCATAGGGTTATATAGAGTCATTGTCACAACTTAAGTCTTACCGGAAGGGCACTATGGCCAAAAACATAGAGTCTCAACTGGAAATTCAGATTACATGACTACTACATAAAGAGGTGGAAACTGGAACATAAATTTGGAACCCATTACTAAACTACAGATATTCCTCAGATTCTTCATTCGAGACTATACCATCATCCTGATCTTCCTCACTGGGATCCTCTTCATGATTAGCGGGGACAGGGTGTGGGATAGGATTTATGATATTATTTAGGCGATGGATATCTAACTGTAGCTCAACAATTCTATGGATCAGCTCTTCCTCCCTAATCTCAGCTTGGAACAAAGCTCTAACTCTAGCAGCCTCTCTGTTTTCAGCCAAGCGCATAGCCTTATCTCGCTCTCTAGTCATTTGCATCATGCGTGCTTGGGCTTCATTACGCTCTCTAACTGCATTTTCGACTTGGTTGCGGCGGGCTTGCAAAGCGGTATGATAGTTTTGAATTTCAGCTTGTGCATCACTAAAGGCTTTGTGGTGCTTGCGCACGCGCTTGCGCAGTTTGCGCTGCCCAACTTGAGCTTGTTGAAGCGCTAGCATGGCTTCTATGTAGGTGTCTTGGCGTACATAGTACAGCTTGAGTACCGCCAGCATGGCACTAATAGCAAGGCTAGAGCTATATCCTAGTATGGTTTCTCTCATCTCTAGGGACTCAGTTCATATCTGGGACACAAAGGTATCAGTGACACTTACTCTAGGAAAAGATCCAGCTGGGCCATTGTTGACACCGTTTTTGGACACGTACCCAGGATCGGTAGAGTGTAGATCGGCAAGGTAGGGCAACAGTAACTGGTCTGCGGGAGAGTTGCCGATGAGGGTGGTTGCCGATGAAGGGACAGCTGAATGTGGCTAAGTCCATGGGTGGTGATGTGTTTATGCCGATGGTCAGCATTAACCTTTGCCAATGGCTACGATGAAGAGTCTGCCGATGATGCGGAAGGAGGACCTGAAGGTTGCCGATTGGTCTATGGTGGTGTCCTAGTTTGTCACGGGAGGATAGTTTTATGTTTTCCTTAGTTATTTAAATCGTTTTGTGTATGAATTCTATTTAATTTGGAATTCAAGTCCTAGACATGTCTGGTTGTAGCTCCTTGAGCAGGGTATAAATGTAGACCCTAGGGCCTTGTAATCGATATATCTATCAATCAATCAAACACAAGTTTTACTCATGTTCCAGCGTCTACTTTTTCAACGACTCCGTCATATTTTCCTTTTTACTATGAGTTCTTAGGAGTTCGTCGACTTAAGCTTGGCGTATTCTCAAATTCCGCGTGAATACCTCTTGGCCGTGACATTCGGGCGCATCGCTGTTGTCGGGACCAAAGTATTCGAGTTATCACCTTTGCCGATAGTAAGGTCAAATCGGCTGGCACGCCTTAACGTTTGAATCGGGTATTAGCCCTTTGTGTTTGCAGATCAGCTTTTGCATCGACACATCTTTTGGCACGCTCGGTGGGACAATTTCAAGATCAAGATCGACATGGCGACTAGCAATTTCGATTTGGAGAACGTCATCCCCGTGACGGAAGCTAGCCTCAAAGATGAGCAGAAGCAAGCTATTGCAAAGGCTATGGAGGATTACAAGCAACAATGTCTCAAGGCGTTCAGCATAAACAGGAGAGGCGAGGTGATCCAGAAAGAAGCACTGCCGGCCCCTCGGCAGGATACTTTTCAACCCAATCCTGGTAAACTCCAAGACATGGTCGATAATGCTATCAACCGTGCCTTGATCAACCAAGCTGCTGTGCTGTCCAATACGGTTTTCAATGCCGTGGCTAGAACTTTCAAAGAAGGACAATTGCCACCGAGTTATGTGGGCCGTGTCTATCATTAGCCAGGATCGCCAGTGGTGACGGCTCCATCGGCTGCTACGGCCGCTGCGGGCACAAAAACTACTGTTCCTCCAAGCACGCTAGGAGTCTCCAATGCGCAATCCACGCCGATGCCGTCCAATCCATCAACATCAGATGAGTCGATCAAGCTTACTACAGATCTATTGGCATCGTCAATGTCGGGATCCGTTCCTCCTAATTGGTGGGGTTTCGGTATGCCCCCAGAATACTTGTTGAAGACACCTAACACATCTTAGGCAGCTGATATGAGAGGCAAGGCTCCTATGGCATCGGCACCTCCAAATATGCCGATGAACCAGAGTCCCAGTATACTACAACTACTACTGCCAGGCCTTACACTGGGAATTCTCAAGCTCCAATGTTCTAGATGCCTAATGCATCGGCAGATTCAATGCTGGCGCAACAGAGGTTTATGACTCAGCCAGGGTATGTCAATTCAATGATGATGCCCAATTAGTCCTGCAGATGACTGCTAATAGTGGATGGCTTGGGTAGCAAGTCTATCCACAAATGCCCCAACAGAATCATCAGGTTACAGGGTTTCAACAAGGCCAGATCTACCCTGGATTCCAAAACCAAGGGGTGGTCAATCAGCCGATGAATCTCGGCCAGCAGGTTGGTGGTCAGCAGATCGGTGGTCAGCAATTTGGTGGTCAACAGCTCGGCGGTCAGCAGGTTGGTGGCCAAATGATTAACACAATGTTCCATGCAGATCGTGCACCGCACAGACACGTGGAAGCTTACCAGCAGGTGCCAGATCCACAACCACCTCATCGGCAAGATGCCGATGCTTATTGGGCCGATAAGATTGCTGAAGTAATGAGAGATCAGTTTGGGATAAAACCCAAAGTCAATACTTATTCTTATCGGACACCGTATCCTCCTGCATATGATTTAATCCCGCTTCCAAATCGGTACAAAGTGCCGAATTTTACTAAGTTTTCTGGGCAGGATGATACATCGACTATGGAGCACGTCAACAGGTTCATCATTCAGTGTGGAGAAGCCGCTAACAGGGACGAATGAAGGGTTCGCTTGTTCTCATCATCATTATCAGGATCGGCTTTCACTTGGTTTATATCATTACCTCCTAACTCAGTGATTACTTGGGCCGATCTGGAGAAGCAATTCCACAAATACTTCTTTTCTGGTGTCCACGAGAAGAAGATCACCGATTTGGTCAAATTGAAGCAACGCAATGATGAATCAGTTGAAAGTTTTGTGCTGAGAATACGGGAAGTCAAGAACAAATGCTATAGCCTGGTTTTGGATGATCGGTAGCTAGCCGATTTGGCTTTCCAGGGTTTGTTGCCACATATCAGGGACAAGTATGCATCTCAAGAGATTGAAAGCTTAAGTCATTTGGTGCAGAGAATTTCTAATCAAGATATCAAGCCTTTTGAGCCCAAAAAGAGCATGGAACAAAAAGGTATCATTTGTGGATGAAGCAGCAAGCTCGGACTCTGATGAGGAACCAGTCATCGGTTTGCTAGAGTGGGTAAAGAATAAGAAGCCAATGTCTTGCCCTTTTGGGCATAAAGAGCCGGAGAAGTTCGCATTTGACATCACCAAAGCTGATAGGATATTTGACTTTCTACTTCAGGAAGGTCAGATCAAATTGTCACCCAATCATGTAATCCCATCGGGTGAAGAATTAAAGAAGATGAAGTACTATAGATGGCACAATGCGACTTCTCACAGCACCAATGAGTGCAAAGTTTTTAGACAGCAGCTGCAATCGGCTATAGAATCTGGAAGGATCAAATTTGACAGCTCCAAAACCCAAAAGCCAATGAAGATTGATAAACATCCTTTCCCAACAAATATGCTGGATGCTAAGGGAAAGGCCAAGGTCTTAACATCGGAAGCAGCTGAAAGAACTGCATCGGTAGATCCTCAGCACTAGATCACTACTGCCGATGCAAAAGGAAAAGGCTTGATCTAGGAGGGAACTAACTCAGAAAGGCCACCCCGATCTGGTATTGTAATAACTCACAGAAGGCCTCGGGAAACTTGGCAGCAACGTGAGGATCGGTATCGGCGCCGGCAAGAGGAATATCATCGGGAAGAAGAAAGACGCCGACAAGAGTGGAATCGGCATAGGGATCATTGGAATTGTCCGTTCTTCATCCATTGTTGGGAGGAAAATATCAAGCTTCCTACTGTCAGGGACTGCCTGGAATGTAATGGTTATGATTGGTATGACAGATCAAATCGGCAGTATCAGAACAATAACCGCCGGTTTTATGGGCCGATTAGGGGGAGAGCTTCGGTTCATGATCGGCTGGGCGGCAGGCTCAGTGTGCACGATAGGCTGGGTGATCATGTTGAATATTTTCCCAGGAACCAGGAAGAACTTGAGGAGATGGCTAATGCACAAATTCCCGATGAGTTCATATTTTGCAGGGATGCCAATACTTATCGGATGGAGTCAAGGGAAAATCGTCGCCCATCGGTAAAGCAGCAAAAACTTCCTCCATGGTGTCTAGAGGGGTTGACCAGGACACAGAAGAGAAGACTGCAGCGCGAAAGACAAGAAGAGTTGAACAAGGGTGAGAACTCTGGCCAGTCTGGGGATCAGCAACAATCAGATCCTAAAGGAAAAGGGCCATCGGCAGATGTCAACATGGTATTTATATTGCCGATGAAATTCCTTGTGCCATCCAGTGATGATGAGTTGGAATTTTCCGACCAAATAGCTCAGTTGGCTCTGGATCCGATGACGGCTATCTTTGAAAAGCGTGCCGACAATGAAAGGCAGCATCTTAAAGGGAGAGTTGATGGTCAGCCCATGACTAAGATTTTAATTGATGGTGGAGCTGCTATCAATATCATGCCATATGCAGTGTATCGGAAGCTTGGAAAAGGAGATCTGGATTTGACCAAGACCGATATGATGCTCAAAGACTTTGAGGGGAATGTATTTCCGGTTAAGGGAGCCATCTGCGTCGAGTTGACCATCGGCAACAAAACCTTGCTGACAACTTTCTTCGTGATTAGCAGAAAAGGTGCTTATAACTTGCTGTTAGGAAGAGATTGTATTCATGCCAATTGTTGCATCCCGTCTACAATGCACCAGTGCTTGGTTCAGTGGGTAGGTGACAAGATTGAGATTGTCCTGGGAGATTCTTCTTATGTCATCACATCGGCAGAGGCAGACACCTATGAAAGAACTAGGTGCATCTCGGGAGAGATTTGGGAGAAAGATTTTCTCAAAGTTGCTGACTATGAAATTCCACCGATCCAAGAAGTCGGTTCTGATGAAGGTTTTTAATGGATAGGTTCACCGATGATGGAAAATTAGGCCAGGTATTCACATAGGCCGATGATTTGGTAGAAGTAGATACAGGTAGTGGTGATAAGCCTAGACCTACTTTTATTAGTGCTAAATTAAATTTTGAGTGTAAGTTGCAGTTAACCGATTTGTTAAAGGAATATAAAGATTGCTTTGCTTGGGATTATACTGAGATGCCTGGTTTAGACCGATCAATTGTTGAACATCGGTTGCCTATCAAGTCTGGATTTCAGCCACATCAACAGCCAGCTCGCCGATGTAATCCTAACATTCTTCCTGACATCAAGGCCGAAATAACTAAGCTTATCGAGGCTAAATTTATTCGGCAGTGTCGGTATGCCGAATGGATTTCCAATGTTGTTCCAGTCTACAAGAAAAATGGGAAGCTTCGGGTTTGCATTGATTTCAGGAATCTCAATAAAGCTACGCCGATGGATGGCTACCCAATGTCAGTTGCCGATCTGCTAGTTGATGCTACGGCTGGGCATCGGATCATCAGCTTTATGGATGGTAATGCAGGATACAATCAGATATTCATGGCTGAAGAAGATATTCCAAAGACTGCATTTAGATGTCCTGGTCATGTTGGGTTGTTTGAATGGATAGTCCTGACCTTTGGCTTGAAAAATGCTGGTGCTACTTATCAGAGGGCCATGAATTTTATATTTCATGAGTTCATCGGCAAGCTGGTGGAAATTTATATTGATGATGTAGTGGTTAAGTCTGGAGACTTCACAAAGCATCTTGCCGATTTGCGAAAAGTGTTGGAATGCACAAGGAAGCATGGTTTAAAGATGAATCCCAATATGTGTGCATTTGGTGTATCGGCAGGACAATTTCTTGGTTTCATGGTGCATCAAAGGGGGATTGAAATTAGTCGGAGATCCATTGATGCTATCAACAAAATAGTTGCCCCTACCAACAAGACTGAGCTCCAATCCTTGATCGGCAAGGTAAATTTTATCAGGAGGTTTATATCTAATTTGTCTGGTAAAATTTGTGCTTTCAGTCCTTTACTTAAGTTGAAAGCCGATCAAGAATTCGTTTGGGGGAAAGAACAATAGTTGGCCTTAGATGAAATCAAGAATTATCTGGTAAATCCTCCAGTTCTGATTCCACCTCAGCAAGGAAAGCCCTTCAGATTGTATTTGTCTACCGATGGGATGGTCATCGGTTCGGCTTTAATTCAAGAATTTGAAGGGAAGGAACGTGTGATTTACTATTTAAGCAGGAGATTGGTTGATGCTGAGACCAGGTATTTGGCCATTGAAAAGTTATGTTTGTGTCTTTATTTCTCATGTATTAAGTTGAGACACTATTTGTTATCGGCTGAGTGCACTATCATTTGCAAAGATGATGTGGTCCGATACATGCTATCTATGCCGATCATGAGTGGCAGGATCGGTAAGTGGATTTTGGCACTGTCAGAATTCGATCTGCGTTACGAATCGGCTAAAGCGGTTAAGGGGCAGATTATGGCCGATTTTGTAACTCAACATTGCGGTACAGTGGAGACTTTGGAAATTGTACCTTGGACGCTCTTCATTGATGGATCCACGTGTGACCGGGGAGCAGGAATCGGCATAGTGTTAATTTCCCCTCGGGGAAGGAAGTATGAGTTTTCCTTGCCGATTATTGCCACGTCAACAAATAATCAAGCTGAGTATCAAGCTTTGATAAAGGGATTGGAATTACTAAGGGAAGTTCATGCTGATGCTATTGAGATCTTCGGAGATTCTATGCTGGTTATAAATCAATTGGCTGGAAGCTATGAATGCCGAAGCGAGGTTTTGATAACTTATCACGAAAGGAGTATGCAACTGTTAAAGGAATTCAAGGACTTCCGATTAGAGCATGTTCTTCGATTGCATAATGAAGAGGCCAATCGGTTGGCTCAGCATGCCTCGGGATATCAGCCCATGATTAATGCAATATCGGCAATCGGTGCCGATGATTGGAGAAAAGAAATCATTGATTATTTGAATGATCCATCTAAGAAAGTTGAGAGACGTGTTCGGTTTCAAGCCACCAAGTATGTGCTCCTCGAAGATGAATTATATTATCGAACTATTGATGGGATTCTTCTCAAGTGTTTAGGTGATGATGAGGCTAGAAGTTTGATGGGGGAGATCCATGAGGGAGCGTGTGGAGCACATCAGTCGGCATTTAAGATGAAGTGGATGATCAGAAGAAACGAGTATTATTGGCCCACTATAGTTGAGGATTGCTTTAAGTATTTCAAAGGGTGTCAAGGATGTCAGAAATTTGGCAATGTTCAAAGAGCGCCCGCATCGGCCATGAATCCTATCATCAAGCCTTGGGCGTTCCGAGGATGGGCTATTGATTTAATCGGCCAGATTTATCCGCCATCCAGCAAAGGACATAAGTTTATCTTGGTTGCCATCGATTATTTCACCAAGTTGGTTGAGGCTATTCCTTTGAAGAAAGTTACATCGGCCAGTATGATCGATTTTGTGAAAGAGCATATTATTTACCGATTTGGAATTCATCAAACAATTACTACCGATTAGGGTACTATGTTCACATCAGGAGAGTTTGATGAATTTGCAATCGGAATTAAAGTATTAAATTCTTCTCCTTATTATGCTCAAGGTAATGGATAGGCCGAGGCATCTAACACAGGAATTATCAAGCTTATTAAACAAAAGATTGAAGAAAATCCTAGGAAGTGGCACACGCTGTTAAATGAAGCTTTATGGTCGTATTGGATGGCTTGTCATGGATCGACCAAAGTTTCACCCTATCAGTTCGTGTATGGGCATGATGCAGTGTTACCTTGGGAAATTAAGACTGGGTCTAGGCGACTATCTTTTCAAGATCAATTGGCTGACGATGATTATGCTACTTTGATGACAGACGAGTTGGATGATCTAACAGGGCATCGGCTAAGGCTTTGATGAGTATAGAAGAGAATAAGAAGAGAGTTGCCAGATGGTATGATAAGAAAGTGAAGGCTAAGGAGTTTGCCGATGGAGACTTAGTATGGAAACTAATCTTACCGATCGGGACTAAAAGTTTAAAATTTGGGAAGTGGTCTCCCAATTGGGGGGTCCTTATCGGATAAGTCGATCGGCTCCTGGTAACACCTATATTTTGGAAACTCTTGAAGGAGTTGAATTTCCCAGAGCATTAAATGGCAAATATCTAAAGAAGTATTACCCAAGCATATGGGTCGATGCATAAAAGTTTAAATGCCGATAACATTCGTCTCGGCTGTATCAAAATGTATCTGGGGCCAGACTTAATGTTTTAAAAGGTGCCAATAATAGTCCTATCGGCTAGACCAACACATTAGGAGTGTTCAAAAGAAAGGAACAAGTATGTTGCCGATGAAGAGTTCACATGTTCAACAGCGCCTGGATCGCCGATATAGCACGCAGACGGATCTGGTTGGCTTCTTCTATTACTTTTACATCATCATTGGCAGAGCCTTCCACTGGCTTCAGCTTCTTCTTCATCTGCAGTGCCGTGCGGGCTTGGATATTTTGCTCTTGCTCAAGAAGCTTGATTGTCTCAGGCAGTTGGCTTTCTTCTTGTCGGGCTTGGGACAAGGCTTCTTCTACCTGTTTGAGTTCTGCCAATAGAACTTCTCTTCTCGCCGATAGATCAGAAATCTTTTCTTTCAATACATCTCCTAAGGATGTCAGAATGCCGATGCTCTTGTGTTTCTCATCGGCAAGGAGTTTTACCTTCATCATCTCCTCAGAGAGCTGGGCATGAGCAGCTCTATCGGCAAGACGTTGGGCAGCCCTCTGGTACTGTAGTTGACGGCTCTCTAGATGTGCAGCTTGAAAAAGAACTTCTTCGGCATTGGTGGGGATTTGGCCTCTGAGGGTCTTGAACAAAGCCTTGGTCGGATCGGAATCATCAACCAGTTGGGCTGTATCTTGATGAAGGAGGGCTGGCAATTCTTCTAACCTTGCCCTGATTTCTGCCGATGTAATTCCAACTGCTCGAGAAGAGCTTGCCTCCTCACCTTCATCTTCGGAGATGTCGATGGCAAAGGAGAACAAACTGTCGGGAGAGTCCTGTTCCTAAAAAGGAAATGAAACAAGTTATTCTATGGTAAAGTATTGATAAATGATACAGACAGAGATTGGTTAACTTACTTGTTTCAGGGCAATCTCTCGCCTCTGACTAGATGATGCCGATGGAACCATGGACTGATCGGCTAGGGTTGCCGATGGGACTACGTCAGCTGAAAGATTGACAGAAGCAATTATAAGACGGGAAAAGTAGGTTCATCGGCAATGATTTCATAGAGAGTATGTTACCTTGAGGGGGTGCAGTGCTTGTCTGGATCGAGGAAACTACCGATGCTATGATTAAGCTTGCTGGATCGGTAGTCTGCTCGCGCACATCAGCCGATGTTTCTTCCGGCTGAGGTACTTCTGGCTGGGGCTCTTCTGGTTGGAGTTCTTCCACTTCGGGTGTTTCTTGTGGCTGAGAAGGAGGTGGTACCTGATGTGTCTGGGTTTCTAGAGAAGAGGGAGAAGATTCCACCGGGATCGGTGACTTTGGGGTAGGAGAAGGTGTTGCTGTCCTCTGGCGCATTGCTTGTGATCTAGTGCTCTTGGAGCCTTTCCTCTTCACTTGACTGGACTAGGGGGCATCGACAGTTGTACCTCTGGTCTTTGCCGATGTACTGGTGTGCTGGTACAACAAAGAAAATTTGTGAGTACAAGTGTAACAAATGCATGAATGGAATCGGTATGGATGAAAGAGTTTGAAAAGTTACCTTGAAGGCCTGTGCTAAAGTGGAGGCAGCTACCGATGGAGATGTCTTCGTCCGTTTGGTGGTGTCTTTCTTGAGGCGCACACATCGATGCATTATGGCAGCCAAGGTGGGAGCATTGTTGCCGATTGAGGAGATCGGACCTGATGGAAAAAGCTCGATCGGCTTGCCACTCCTACTGACCGATGGTGGTGTATCGTCGACCTGTAATATAACGCAGAAAGTAAGTTACCGATGAAAATGAAATTAAGAAGATTGGAACATCGGTTTGGAAATACTTACAGTGTTATCGGGGACTTTGTACTGGGGATCGATCATGCCGCGGTATGTAAGAGCCGATTTGCAGAACAAATGCTCCTTCCATTCTTTCCACCATTGTTTGTACGCCTGAGTAATGAAGAGGGCCGGAATCCACTCTGATAGATCTGCATCTGTGTCCGCACTTGGTGGCAGTTGAGCTACTCGGGTCCACTCAAGAAGGCTAGTGATGGTTTCCCTGGGTTTTATCACATCGGCATAACAGAGTGCAATCGGCAGCTGACCGAAAGCTAGTTGACGGGCTAGTGCCGATGGGTTGTAAAAATCATAGGTCTGGTTGGAGGCTTTCTCACTGCCAAAGAAGTTTACTGGTATAGCTGTGGGAGTGATTAGTGCCATCATCACATCATGATCTTTATTAAGAGCATCGTTGAATGGATGGAAGACCAAAGGAAACATGGTGTGTGGATCTTCATAAGGCATCCATGCTCGCTATTCTCTGGTCAGGCCTGCGTACGGGGTCTGGAAGAATCGGCTGACCTGGTCTGTGTTGCCACCTGTACCAGGTAGGACTATGACAGCCTCGCCAAAGTTCAGAGGAGGACGAGTTGCTGATTCTTCTTCATCCAATTCATAATCCTCGGCTATGTCCCTAGGGAAGCGTTGTGCGAAGAGGTTGAACTCAAGACGCTTGTGCATGTGGAGGCCAAGCCACATATTGAGGAACCACCAAGGGCCCCTTAAATTGCCGATGGACTCGCCGAGCAGAAGTTTCTGTCGCAGAACCGACCAAATTATAAGAGTTCAAGTGCAGAAACGATCGTCAAACAATCAAGTTTCTAAACTTGAGCCCATATAATCCCGGTAGTCAATCGAAATCACGAAGGACTTCAAACCAACTCGCAACAAACCAAGATCGTAATAGTTCAGCATAAACACAACTAATGTTACATAGTCATTCATTGCCGTCGAAGCGGCACCACATCGGAGTATTAAGTTATTACAACACTTGTTCGAAGTAGCGGAAGCAAAATAATTACACACACTTGTTCAAAGTTCAGTTCGCGAGTTTGTTACTGCCAGAGTCTAGGTCATCCTACCAAAAGCATCATAGACGAGAAGAGTAGAGAACCGTGCCCAACGGTTAGTCCTCATCCCCAGCGGGATGGAGACAGGTCTTGCAGAAACCGTCATAGAAGATATCATCTGCAACAGGTGGGAATAAACCCTGAGTACGAGGATGTACTCAGCTAGACTTACCCGTCTAGTAAAACACAAAAGACACCAAGGATCATGCAAGGCTGAATTTTAAGTGGAGCTGGTTGACTCACCTTTTGCCAAAAGCTTAACTTACAACTAAATCATTTTAAGAGCATCAAATTTATTTATCATCAGCCTACCACTAGATTAGCACCTGTACTACAACACATCATTTGATTATTACAAACAATAATAACCATACCAAATTCATCATATGTTCTTCTTGCTATCATCATTATCATGAACCAAGTTCATTAGTGAATGCTACGTTTGCCGCTGCTCTGTCAAGTTCTCACTAACCGGGAGAGACAGCGATTCGAATCGAATTCCTATCCAGCTGGAGGTTTATTCCTAGCACTCACCCAGGCATCCCCTGCCGGAGAGCCAAAGGGTCACCTTTGGTACGACTCAGGAATCGCGGCTCCGATCAGCGCCGCACTCCCAGGGCTACCACTCTGCCAGGGAGGTCAGGAATTTTAACTCACCTGCCTTTGGACTTACGCCAATGGTCCCCCGCACACCGCACTTCCTCCGGTAGTGCGCACTTTATACTTGCCGGTCTTCCGGCCTGAGTCGTACTACTCGGCTTCGCGGTCGGAACGAGTTATCCGGCCAACTAAGTGTCAGGCATGCGTTCAACATGACAAGAGGACGTACAACGATCGGTCCTTAGCTGCCACAGACGGAGTTACTACACACTTGCAAAACTCCGCCCGGCTTAAGTCAATTTAACCAGGTTCCATCCACGATAGCACATATAGACCATCGTGACCCGACACAACCCTATATCGCGCGGATGACAGGATATCACCCGACTTCTACCGATTAAAGCATAACTAAGCTGCTACTCGAACCTAACTCTACAACCAGGGAGGGTGAGTTATCTGGACAAGGATAGAGTAGAATGCAGCAATAGTTTCATCACAACTCCTATACGTAATGCATCAATAGATATAACGTATTAAGTAAACTTTCGAAAATAAAGGAGGCTTAGAATGCTCTGGGGCTTGCCTTTCACGAACGATGCCGGCTCGTGATTCGGGCACTCAACTTCTTCTTCGGGCTCCTCGAGTCCGACTTGCTGGACCTCCACCTCCTGGCTGCCTTCCTGGCCTTCGGGGTTTGCTTGGAGCTCGAAGGAAACTGCCACGTCCGGTGCACCTATTGCATGCTCGATGAATGAGAAGGTGCACATGCTACAGATGAATGCTTAATAACACAAGCAACTCACTGGACACTCATTTACGGAACAAGAGTTATACTAACTCACATGAATAAACAAGTTAACATAACCCAAAACCTATCATGGCACCAAAGCGGCAAACGACACAAAACAAGTATGCTCAGTAAATAAATCATAAGTATAGATAGACAGGTCCAACCAACATGAGTAAGGACATTCTGGAAAGCTTAGGAAATTGTCTACAACTCATCTTTAAACATGATAGCAAGATTCAAACACTAAACTAGTCATTTTAACAAAGTTCCAGGTTCTGTCCCAGAAAAACAAAGAACCCCTATTTCTGGAACCCAACTTGGAACAGCCATAACTTTTAAACTACTTGGCCAAATGACCTCAAATTTAAACCACAGCTGGCTCTATAAGTTTAGAACAACTTTGATTTAGACAAGTTTCACAGTAGGTCAAGTTATTATTAAGCAAAGTTAAATTGCTCACTTGCTGTCCAGAACAGCATTTAACCCTATAGTTAATTATTTAATGACATGACCAAGACACAAACCATGCCAACCACATGGCTTATGATCCTAAGCATATTATAATACACTCAGAACACCAGATGGAAACCCCAAAACATTTACTTAACAAGGCATTTATTAATTAATTCTAAATAAGAGCATAATTACAAGATACTAGTTAAAGTGCTTAGAAAAATCTACAAAAATTACAGAGGCACAAGTATAACATCAGAGCATCACCATAAAAATTTCAGAGCTATTGCACATACCAATTTAAAGATGTGTATTTAACATGTGTCAAGGCATTTATTTCATAAATTCAGAAACATGACTTATATAGTGTCAAACAACAGATTTCAGATTATTTACATCTTAGGAATACCAAAAACAAGTTTACTACCAAAGTAGAACACCAGCATAAGCACCAATTATTTTATGTAATTTATTTAAAGAAACAAGCCATATCTCAAACACAAATTACATATCCCAACTGCAGTGCTCTAAAAATCATGAAATAATTATCAGAGCACTCTAATGCCATGCAAAGACCACCATAAAATTTTCAGAGCAGATCAAGCAGTATAACAAGAGATATGCATTTATCCATAAATAACAAGTTTAAATCTTTAATAAATAATTTCTCAGAAAACATGATTCATTTTATATTTTTATTAAATACTAGCCATCTCAAGAAACAACACAAAATTTGTTTCACAATTTTTGGATCTCAGAAACAGGAGATATGATTTTTTGTAAGAAAGCCAAAAATTCAGATTTTGAATAAAAGAAAAGGAGGGAAAGAGAAAGTCGCTGACAGTGGGTCCCACATGTCAGGTTCTTCTTCCCCGCGGCCGAGGCGACTTTCGCCGGCGATTTCTCCGCGACGGCGAGGTCTCCGGCCAAACCCAGGGCATCAACGTGATCCCCAAACCCTAACGACTCGATTGACCCCACTTTTGTCGCGGCGGAGCCACCGGAAGGGGCTCACCGTCGGCAATGGCGGCTCGGCGGAGGTGCTCGGCGTTACGCCGGAGCCCTCAGGCCGGTAGAGCGTGACCTAAGGCCACGAGAAGCTTCCTAGGTACGCAGCTTGGCCTGGATCCCCGTGGAAAGCGCTGGCCACGAGAGCACCCAACTCCGGCGGAAGCACGGCGGCGCTGCGCACCGTGTCCGGCGACGGAGAACCCGGTAGAGCGTCCACCAGGTGGCGCAAAAGCTTGCTAAGGACCTAAGCTACCTCTAGGACCTAACCAAAGACGATGAGAAGCCTCACAGCGCTCGGCATTGAGTTCGCCGGAGAAGAAGGTCACGGCGGACCGATTTGGGGGAAGAAAGAAATGTCGGCTCACCGGTGGGTTTCTCGGCGAGTTAGAGGGTGGAGCTTGGAGAGCGGCTCACGGCGGTGCTTTGGGTGGAGTTTGGTGGACGGAGGCGCAATGAGGAGCGCACACGAGCTCGCCGAAGTGAGCTCGCGGCGGAGGGCTCGCTGCGGGAGCTTTTCTGGCGAGTGGAGGCGAGGAAGAGCGAAGTGGACGCGTCCACTCTGCGCGGGCGACGCCGTGGAGGTCATGCACGCGACGAGAGCTGACAGGCGGGGCCAAACGCGGCGTACGGGCGCCAAATGTCGCCGTGGTGCTGCCGCCGGTCGGCCACGTCGGCGAGGTCCAAAACGATTCAGAAGACAGGGTGCTCGTCTGACAGAGCCACTTCACCGGCGATTATCTCCCAAACCAGAGCGAATTAGGAGATGGCGTAGTTGACAAACTTGGAGTACTAGGCGAGATCTACAACTTTGTCAACTAGAGCAAAGGCCAGATCAGCCTGGATTGAAAGATATAGAGTTTCCAAAATCGATCGAGCAAACTGCGAAGCACCCAGGACTTAGAAAATTTTCTAAGTGTTGAAAACAGCCCCAAATCTGCCTTGTGGGCCACTTTTGAGCTATTTGTGATCATTTTCATGAGATGGCCATAAAACAACTTTTGTTCCTTATAAAATTTGCTACAACTTTGCTGTAGGAAGTTTTGACATGCAAACATTTTATGAAACACTTTTTAAAAGCCTAAGCAAAAGAGGTTTCTAGGGCCTATTTGCATAAGTATGACTTATAAGCATATTTTGGATAAGTGATCAACATGAACATTGTTCCCAAGATTAAGTTAAGCATAGATAAACTAATTACCAAGGCATTAAGCACAAACACAAGCATTGTTCACTCAAACATAAGCATAGGAAGCCTATTTAAGCAATTTAAACCACATTTTTGCATAGAATGTCATGACTCAAGATAGATGATGATCATGGATGCTTTGAATAAATGATGATGCTCATGCTATGCACATGTTTGATGCAACCATAACACTGGGGTGTTACTGCCCTCCCCCCTTACAAAAATCTCGTCCCGAGATTTGAAAGCTTACTGATTTTCGAAGAAGGTTTTGTAAACTTCTTTTAAATAATCCTCCGTCTCCCAAGTAGCATCTTCCTCCCCGTGGTTGCTCCACAACACCTTGTAGAGCTTAACCACACGATTACGCGTTTCCCGTTCCTTGCGATCAAGAATCGCTATGGGTTTCTCCTCATACACCAAGTCGGACTTCAACTTGATATCTCGAACTTCCACTCGTTCTTCCGGTACACAAAGGCACTTTTTCAATTGTGATACGTGGAAGACAGGGAAAATAGCTCGAAGCGCAACTGGGAGTTGAACTTTGTATGCCACATTCCCTTTCTTTTCGAGAATCCGATAAGGTCCCACATAGCGAGGCGCAAGCTTTCGCTTGACTCCGAACCTTTGTACACCCTTCATCGGAGACACCTTGATGTACACATGGTCACCAACTGAAAACTCAATCGGCTTCCTTCTCTTGTCTGCATAACTTTTCTGACGAGCTTCAGCAGCTTCCAGGTGTTGCTGAATAACACGGACTTTCTGCTCCGCTTCGTTCACGAAATCGATGCCGTAGTATCTTCGCTCTCCAGCTTCTACCCAATTCAACGGGGTTCGACACTTTCGACCGTACAAGGCTTCAAATGGAGCCATTTTGATACTCTCCTGATAACTGTTGTTGTAGGAGAACTCAGCTAATGGCAACCACTTAACCCAAGAACCTTTTGATGAGAGAGCACATGCCCTCAACATATCTTCAAGGATCTGGTTAACTCGTTCAGTTTGACCTGCTGTTTGGGGGTGATAAGCAGAGCTGCGGACCAAATGAGTACCAATCTGCTCATGAAGACATTCCCAAAAACGAGCAGTGAATTGTGGTCCACGATCAGATATGATTGTTCGAGGCACACCATACTGACGAACAATGTGCTCGAAATACAGCTCCGCATACTGATGGGGACGATAATCAGTTCGGACTGGAATCAATCGAGCAACCTTGGTCAAACGATCTACAACCACCCAGATAGAGTCATAACCCTTAATAGAAGTTGGGAGTCCACTGATGAAATCCATGCTGACTTCTTCCCATTTCCAACCAGGAATTGGCAAGGGTTGAAGCAAACCAGCTTTCATGTGAACAGCCTTCACGCGACAACAATTGTCACAACGAGCGACAAAAGCAGCTATCTCCTTTTTCATCTTTGTCCACCAAAACAAAGGTTTCAGATCCTGATACATCTTGCTACTACCAGGATGGATAGACAATTTGGATGAATGAGCTTCAGATAGGATCTGATTTCGCAGCTCGCGGTCTTTTGGGACCACAAGTCGATCCTTGAACCAAAGGATTCCGTTTTCATCAACCCGGAAATGCATGGTTTCTTCTTCCTGCATCTTCCTCTTGATATGGTGGATGCCTACATCTGTCTGCTGCAATTCGATGACTCGATTGCGAATGGTACTTTCCAGAGAAATCTGGTTGAGCACAAGTGGATGCATAAGATGTGACAACAACGGATCTTCCACTTGGATTGAGTGACAGTGCGCTTTCCGACTCAAGGCATCCGCCACCACGTTTGCCTTGCCCGGATGATAGTGCACTTGGAGATTATAGTCTTTAATCAACTCAAGCCACCTTCGCTGCCGCATGTTCAGTTCAGGTTGAGTGAAGATATACTTGAGGCTCTTATGATCGGTGTAGATATTACACAGATTACCCAGCAGATAATGCCTCCAGATTTTCAAAGCATGAACAACTGCTGCCAATTCTAAGTCATGAGTGGGGTAATTGACCTCATGCTTTCGAAGTTGGCGCGAGGCATACGCGATAACGCGACCTTCCTGCATCAACACACAGCCTAAACCAATGCCTGATGCGTCACAAAAGACATCGAAAGGCTTCTCGATATCAGGTTGAGCTAGGACAGGAGCTGATGTCAACAGTGTCCTCAACTTGTGGAATGCCTCTTCACACTCAGGTGTCCACACAAACTTTTCATCTTTCTGAAGTAGACGAGTCATAGGCTTGGATATTTTGGAGAACTCCGGAATGAATCGACGGTAATACCCAGCCAGACCGAGAAAACTCCGAACCTCGTGTACCGAAGTTGGAACTTTCCAATCCAGCACTTCTTGCACCTTAGCTGGATCCACCGATATGCCTTCTTCAGATAAGACATGGCCCAAGAAAGGTACTTTCTTTAGCCAAAACTCGCATTTGCTGAACTTTGCATAAAGCTGATGTTCGCGCAAACGCGACAACACTACACGCAGATGCTCTGCATGCTCCTCTTCAGTGCAAGAATATACCAAGATATCATCAATGAAGACCACTACAAACTTGTCCAATTCGGGCATGAACACCGAATTCATAAGATACATGAAATGAGCAGGTGCATTCGTAAGCCCGAAGGACATGACAAGGTACTCATACAACCCATACCTCGTCGAGAAAGCCGTCTTAGGTATATCTTCGGGACGGATCTTGATCTGATGGTACCCAGATCGCAAATCAATCTTGGAGAATACCTTAGCTTTAGACAACTGATCAAACAAGATATCAATGCGAGGAAGAGGGTATTTGTTCTTGATAGTCACCGCATTTAGGGGACGATAGTCCACACACATGCGCAAAGATTGATCCTTCTTCTTCACAAAGATAGCCGGACAACCCCAAGGAGAAGAACTAGGACGAATAAGACCCTTCTGCAACAACTCATTTAGTTGGGTCTTAAGCTCAGCTAATTCATTGGGCGGCATCCTATAAGGTCTTCTAGAGATCGGAGCGGTGCCTGGAATCAATTCAATTTTGAACTCCACATCCCGATCCGGAGGAAGCCCGGGCAAATCATCAGGAAATACGTCCGGAAACTCACACACCACCGGAATATCCTGAATGGCCTTAGATGTAACTGCATTCACAGTGCTACGGATTTGAATATCACGAGGGAGTTGCACTAGAAATGCCCCCTTGGTATTTGGGTCTCTCAACATCACTACACGAGTGGTGGTGTCGATAAGAACTCCATTACCACTCATCCACTTCATTCCCAGAATTACATCTATGCCCACGCCGGGTAGAACAACCAGATCAGCAAGAAACTGACGGTCTCTTATTTCCAGAGTTGCCCCCAAAACCACCTGATTGGTGGAAATATCATTTCCCGCAGCACTAATACAATAACTGCCCTTATCAAGTGTGATGGTCTTGATGCTATGCTTAGATACAAATTCAGAACTCACAAAAGAATGCGATGCTCCAGAATCAAAAAGCACGAGTGCATCATGTTGATTGACCAGAAACTTACTAGCCGTGACTACCTCACCAGCAGGGATTGCCTCCACAGTTGTGTAATGAACACGCCCTTGACGGACGTTCCCCTGGTTGCCCTTCTTTGGCGGGTAAGGACAGTTGCTCTGCCAATGCCCGGTCTGATTGCAGTTCCAGCACGGACGGTTGGCAGGTGGAGTCTTGGCATAGTTGGGACCCGTGTTGCCCCTAGGAAGAGCAATAGAGTACCCCTTGCGAAAACCCGTCTTGGACTGATTCTTCTTCATTGGAGGGCGGTACCGCTGGTTGGGGGTTGGAGCACCGAACAGTGGCTTAACTGCCACTGGAGCCTTAGACTGAGATGATCCTGCCCCGGCCTCAAAAGCCCTTTTGCGAGTCTTGGTCGCAGTGTACACAGTGTTATAGTTCTCTTGAGTAAGAGCATCACTGACAAACTCGTTGAAAGTTGCACACTTAGTGCGGCCCATAGTCTTCAGCAATTTGGGACCCAAACCCCGCTTGAAACTAGCGATCTTTTTCGTCTCCGTGTTCACAAACTTAGGAGCATACCTAGACAAGTGATTGAAAGCATGCAAATACTCCTTCAGAGTCTTGTTGCCCTGAGTCAGCTGCATGAACTCGGTGTGCTTCATCTCCATAACACCCGGAGGAATGAAATGCCCTTTAAAAGCATCACGGAAAAGATTCCAATCAAGCACGGTGTCGGCTGGAAGAGCTTCCCGATACTGATTCCACCAGATGCCTGCCGGTCCTTGCAGTTGATGAGCTGCGTACTCCGCCTTCAAACCTTCAGTCAAACGAAGTAGGCGAAACTTTTGTTCCACCGTATTCAGCCATTCTTCAGCTTGAAGGGGTTCTTCAGCTTCTCTGAAAGGTGGGGGCTTCGTATCCATGAAGTCCTTGAAGCTACTATACTGGTTAGGAGCTGGCCCTTCCTGTGCATTACGGCCACCCTGATTTGCCATCCGATTGATGGTCTCAGTGAGCATCCTCTGATTTTCCACCATCATTTGCATCAGCTTAGCTGGATTTGGTGGTGGAGGAGGAGGTGGTGGATTCATGTTTGCACGCTGTTCCGCACCCCGGGTGCCACGAGACATCTGTAAAGACACAGTCAGTGAGCATTGATGATGACAAGATTTGCCATAGAAGAACTTATATTCATGCCTGAAAGTATTTGAGAGAATAGCTTTACAGAAAGGCACAACAATTCCATTCCACAAAACAACATCACCAATCCAACACATGACATAGATATCCGCAATATGCACCACAACGGAAAACATCGGCATAACATAACGATCATAAAGACGGCACATAGGGTCCATGAAGCTATTATACCCTTACAGTACATGCCATGGGTCAAGGTCAAAGTTTCGGATTACAACATGGTTACAAAAGCACCACAACCGACTGGCATACAACAAAAGATCCTAGCAGCAACTACCCAGAACTCCCTACACTCCAGGCTCGTCGTCCGAATCAGCGTCGAAGATCGCCTCTCCATCCTCGTCGCTAACCGGCTCAAGCTCCTCGTCCTCCACGTCCTCGTGTAAAGGTGGTGCAGCCGCTGCTGGTCCATCAACCTCCATACCATCATCATCGGCCACAATCACCTGAGGTCCCACCTCTGGATACACGGGTATAGGGCGAGGAATAGGGTGTAGCAAGTTGTTGAGACGGTGAATCTCCACAAGACCAGCCTCAATCTGACCCTGTAGATAGTTCTCCCGCTCAAGCGACTGAACTCGGTGCATCTCCCATGCTTGGCGCCTGTTCTCCGACACACGGAGTGCAGTATCCCTCTCACGGGTGAGCTGCACCAAGTGCTCCTGCAAGGTCTCCCTCTCTCGAGCTAACTGGCTCATCTGATCCTGCTTATGATCTCTCTCTCTGATGGCCTTCACCCACTGCTGTCTACGGTACTCCGCTATGTCCTCCCAGTCATTGCGGTCCTTCTGAGTTTGCTCCAGGAGTCTAGCTTGCTTGCGAAACTTGCGAGCACGCTTTTCAGCCTTCCGCTGCATCTCCTGGGCCCTGCGAACAGCCACCATCACCTGTGCATAGGTGCCCTCTCGCTGACTGATCAGCTTGAGTACAGCCATCATAGCACTCATAGCAGGACTAGAGCTCTCAGCTCTCTCTCCTCTGCCTCGAACCAAAGCACAACCATCAGCCTGTTTCCACTCCGCGGCTGCGGGGTCAGCACTAGGAATGGAGGCCGCTGGTCCTCCTGTCAGCTCGTCACCACACCTCTGACAGATGTCGAGCAGGATAGTCTGGGCTGCAACCTGAGCTGCCTCCCAAGGAGTCTGCCCATCTGAGCTGCACGTCCAGCCTGTCCATGCAGGCTTGTCCCCATGTGGAGGGACAACTCCCTGCACAGCAAACCACTGGATCCCTCCTGTGCTCTCCATCTCCCACCAAGAATACTGAGGTGGCTCAGTATACCCAACAGTCCGTAACACTCTCCAGAGCAGGGTAGGAGTACCAAACTCGTGCAAGAAAGTGTCACTGGGACGAGGTGAAGCGGGTGCGTCCATCTGTGGAAAGGAATAGGAATACCATGGGTAAAAGAGGATTAGTTGAAGCAACCTTTTATTTATTTAAAAAGGGACGAAATTGTAAGGGAAGAAGCGGACAGAATATATGTATAAATGCGACATGATGCATGCACGAACCGTACGCCCTCACAAACTTAGAAAATTAATATTCTAACGGATATACGGTGGCATACATTCGTCTCTTGATACGGTAACTATCGGTTTACACGTGCGCTGTTAGAGTACCTGCAGAATACTTCATTTCAGCCCAACAGTTCCCAATATATATCACTCAAGAAAGCAGTAAACTAAGTGCACATTGCTTGGACATGCCCAACATGCCCCAACAATGACACCACAACTACCCGAAAAATTAAATACTCCCCAATTAAGTTTCTTTCGTGGCTCCATGGTTTCGACATGTGACCACTCCAGAAAACCACCGCGAACACTCCCCTAGACCGCCGTTTGGACGATCATGCTCTCACAGCTCACACTTACCTGAGCGTAGGTGCGACGTTGCATAATTTAAATCTAGCGACATATGTGGCTAATTCACATATGAAGGCTACCTCCACCATTAGACCACAGGGTAGCATAGTGCGGTCATCACACATCCATACCTGAGTACCGCCGGAGATGCATAAATAAAACCCCTCCCAAGTCAGTACTTAAATAGCCACCTAGAGTCCTTATGTGGGCAAGGAGGATTCGACCACTGGCATAACTTGATTACTTATTAAACACCGTTTTATTTAAAAACTCTTTTGTTTTAAATACACAAACGCTGCATTTATAATGCTGAACTTGCTCCGATGCCAGCTGTCGCAGAACCGACCAAATTATAAGAGTTCAAGTGCAGAAACGATCGTCAAACAATCAAGTTTCTAAACTTGAGCCCATATAATCCCGGTAGTCAATCGAAATCACGAAGGACTTCAAACCAACTCGCAACAAACCAAGATCGTAATAGTTCAGCATAAACACAACGAATGTTACATAGTCATTCATTGCCGTCGAAGCGGCACCACATCGGAGTATTAAGTTATTACAACACTTGTTCGAAGTAGCGGAAGCAAAATAATTACACACACTTGTTCAAAGTTCAGTTCGCGAGTTTGTTACTGCCAGAGTCTAGGTCATCCTACCAAAAGCATCATAGACGAGAAGAGTAGAGAACCGTGCCCAATGGTTAGTCCTCATCCCCAGCGGGATGGAGACAGGTCTTGCAGAAACCGTCATAGAAGATATCATCTGCAACAGGTGGGAATAAACCCTGAGTACGAGGATGTACTCAGCTAGACTTACCCGTCTAGTAAAACACAAAAGAGACCAAGGATCATGCAAGGCTGAATTTTAAGTGGAGCTGGTTGACTCACCTTTTGCCAAAAGCTTAACTTACAACTAAATCATTTTAAGAGCATCAAATTTATTTATCATCAGCCTACCAATAGATTAGCACCTGTACTACAACACATCATTTGATTATTACAAACAATAATAACCATACCAAATTCATCATATGTTCTTCTTGCTATCATCATTATCATGAACCAAGTTCATTAGTGAATGCTACGTTTGCCGCTGCTCTGTCAAGTTCTCACTAACCGGGAGAGACGGCGATTCGAATCGAATTCCTATCCAGCTGGAGGTTTATTCCTAGCACTCACCCAGGCATCCCCTGCCGGAGAGCCAAAGGGTCACCTTTGGTACGACTCAGGAATCGCGGCTCCGATCAGCGCCGCACTCCCAGGGCTACCACTCTGCCAGGGAGGTCAGGAATTTTAACTCACCTGCCTTTGGACTTACGCCAATGGTCCCCCGCACACCGCACTTCCTCCGGTAGTGCGCACTTTATACTTGCCGGTCTTCCGGCCTGAGTCGTACTACTCGGCTTCGCGGTCGGAACGAGTTATCCGGCCAACTAAGTGTCAGGCATGCGTTCAACATGACAAGAGGACGTACAACGATCGGTCCTTAGCTGCCACAGACGGAGTTACTACACACTTGCAAAACTCCGCCCGGCTTAAGTCAATTTAACCAGGTTCCATCCACGATAGCACATATAGACCATCGTGACCCGACACAACCCTATATCGCGCGGATGACAGGATATCACCCGACTTCTACCGATTAAAGCATAACTAAGCTGCTACTCGAACCTAACTCTACAACCAGGGAGGGTGAGTTATCTGGACAAGGATAGAGTAGAATGCAGCAATAGTTTCATCACAACTCCTATACGTAATGCATCAATAGATATAACGTATTAAGTAAACTTTCGAAAATAAAGGAGGCTTAGAATGCTCCGGGGCTTGCCTTTCATGAACGATGCCGGCTCGTGATTCGGGCACTCAACTTCTTCTTCGGGCTCCTCGAGTCCAACTTGCTGGACCTCCACCTCCTGGCTGCCTTCCTGGCCTTCGGGGTTCGCTTGGAGCTCGAAGGAAACTGCCACGTCCGGTGCACCTATTGCATGCTCGATGAATGAGAAGGTGCACATGCTACAGATGAATGCTTAATAACACAAGCAACTCACTGGACACTCATTTACGGAACAAGAGTTATACTAACTCACATGAATAAACAAGTTAACATAACCCAAAACCTATCATGGCACCAAAGCGGCAAACGACACAAAACAAGTATGCTCAGTAAATAAATCATAAGTATAGATAGACAGGTCCAACCAACATGAGTAAGGACATTCTGGAAAGCTTAGGAAATTGTCTACAACTCATCTTTAAACATGATAGCAAGATTCAAACACTAAACTAGTCATTTTAACAAAGTTCCAGGTTCTGTCCCAGAAAAACAGAGAACCCCTATTTCTGGAACCCAACTTGGAACAGCCAAAACTTTTAAACTACTTGGCCAAATGACCTCAAATTTAAACCACAGCTGGCTCTATAAGTTTAGAACAACTTTGATTTAGACAAGTTTCACAGAAGGTCAAGTTATTATTAAGCAAAGTTAAATTGCTCACTTGCTGTCCAGAACAGCATTTAACCCTATAGTTAATTATTTAATGACATGACCAAGACACAAACCATGCCAACCACATGGCTTATGATCCTAAGCATATTATAATACACTCAGAACACCAGATGGAAACCCCAAAACATTTACTTAACAAGGCATTTATTAATTAATTCTAAATAAGAGCATAATTACAAGATACTAGTTAAAGTGCTCAGAAAAATCTACAAAAATTACAGAGGCACAAGTATAACATCAGAGCATCACCATAAAAATTTCAGAGCTATTGCACATACCAATTTAAAGATGTGTATTTAACATGTGTCAAGACATTTATTTCATAAATTCAGAAACATGACTTATATAGTGTCAAACAACAGATTTCAGATTATTTACATCTTAGGAATACCAAAAACAAGTTTACTACCAAAGTAGAACACCAGCATAAGCACCAATTATTTTATGTAATTTATTTAAAGAAACAAGCCATATCTCAAACACAAATTACATATCCCAACTGCAGTGCTCTAAAAATCATGAAATAATTATCAGAGCACTCTAATGCCATGCAAAGACCACCATAAAATTTTCAGAGCAGATCAAGCAGTATAACAAGAGATATGCATTTATCCATAAATAACAAGATTAAATCTTTAATAAATAATTTCTCAGAAAACATGATTCATTTTATATTTTTATTAAATACTAGCCATCTCAAGAAACAACACAAAATTTGTTTCACAATTTTTGGATCTCAGAAACAGGAGATATGATTTTTTGCAAGAAAGCCAAAAATTCAGATTTTGAATAAAAGAAAAGGAGGGAAAGAGAGAGTCGCTGACAGTGGGTCCCACATGTCAGGTTCTTCTTCCCCGCGGCCGAGGCGACTTTCGCCGGCGATTTCTCCACGACGGCGAGGTCTCCGGCCAAACCCAGGGCATCAACGTGATCCCCAAACCCTAACGACTCGATTGACCCCACTTTTGCCGCGGCGGAGCCACCGGAAGGGGCTCACCGTCGGCAATGGCGGCTCGGCGGAGGTGCTCGGCATTACGCCGGAGCCCTCAGGCTGGTAGAGCGTGACCTAAGGCCTTCTACAGCACCAGCGGACTACGGCGAAGCTTCCTAGGTACGCAGCTTGGCCTGGATCCCCGTGGAAAGCGCTGGCCACGAGAGCACCCAACTCCGGCGGAAGCACGGCGGCGCTGCGCACCGTGTCCGGCGACGGAGAACCCGGTAGAGCGTCCACCAGGTGGCGCAAAAGCTCGCTAAGGACCTAAGCTACCTCTAGGACCTAACCAAAGACGATGAGAAGCCTCACAGCGCTCGGCATTGAGTTCGCCGGAGAAGAAGGTCACGGCGGACCGATTTGGGGGAAGAAAGAAATGTCGGCTCACCGGTGGGTTTCTCGGCGAGTTAGAGGGTGGAGCTTGGAGAGCGGCTCACGGCGGAGCTTTGGGTGGAGTTTGGTGGACGGAGGCGCAATGAGGAGCGCACACGAGCTCGCCGGAGTGAGCTCGCGGCGGAGGGCTCGCTGCGGGAGCTTTTCTGGCGAGTGGAGGCGAGGAAGAGCGAAGTGGACGCGTCCACTCTGCGCGGGCGACGCCGTGGAGGTCATGCACGCGACGAGGGCTGACAGGCGGGGCCAGGAACGGCGTGCGGGCGCCAATTGTCGCCGTTGTGCTGCCGCCGGTCGGCCACGTCGGCGAGGTCCAAAACGATTCAGAAGACAGGGTGCTCGTCTGACAGAGCCACTTCACCGGCGATTATCTCCCAAACCAGAGCGAATTAGGAGATGGCGTAGTTGACAAACTTGGAGTACTAGGCGAGATCTACAACTTTGTCAACTAGAGCAAAGGCCAGATCAGCCTGGATTGAAAGATATAGAGTTTCCAAAATCGATCGAGCAAACTGCGAAGCACCCAGGACTTAGAAAATTTTCTAAGTGTTGAAAACAGCCCCAAATCTGCCTTGTGGGCCACTTTTGAGCTATTTGTGATCATTTTCATGAGATGGCCATAAAACAACTTTTGTTCCTTATAAAATTTGCTACAACTTTGCTGTAGGAAGTTTTGACATGCAAACATTTTATGAAACACTTTTTAAAAGCCTAAGCAAAAGAGGTTTCTAGGGCCTATTTGCATAAGTATGACTTATAAGCATATTTTGGATAAGTGATCAACATGAACATTGTTCCCAAGATTAAGTTAAGCATAGATAAACTAATTACCAAGGCATTAAGCACAAACACAAGCATTGTTCACTCAAACATAAGCATAGGAAGCCTATTTAAGCAATTTAAACCACATTTTTGCATAGAATGTCATGACTCAAGATAGATGATGATCATGGATGCTTTGAATAAATGATGATGCTCATGCTATGCACATGTTTGATGCAACCATAACACTGGGGTGTTACAGTTTCCTAGACACTTGGTGGAGAAGATGATAGGCAAAGCCAAGCAGGTATCGACCAAGGGGAAATCGGCCACCATTGGCTAATCTCTCTACTGCCGATAGGTAGACAGAGGTTGGTCCTGCCGATCGGCCACAGAACACAAACTTGTCCAGCCACAAGTTCAGAAAGGTGGTTTGTTCCTTTATGTTGACATGCCCTGTTCTACGGTACTTCTGGATGTACCCAGACCAGCCGCCGATAGAGCGGGTTTCCACCTTGGCACTAGGGGTGGTGTCAAATATATGACTACTATCGGCAGTGGATACATCTAAGCCAGTGAGCATAGGCACATCGGCAAGAGTGGGAGAAGCAGGGCCATGGCCGAAGACAAAGGCGTTAAGTGTGTCTGACTAGAAATATAATGCAGCAATCAGCAGTGACTCATTCCTATGCATATCGGCGAGGGACAACCAGATGCATTGATCCAGTTTTCGCTCACCCCACTGAACCTCATTAGAATGGATGACCCTCAAAAACCAATCCTTCCATCCCTTGGTGGGACTGGGCCAGGAACGGAAGGCGTCTTTCCACAGATCTAAAGAAAAGTTCTCGGCTGTGAAGGGGATTCTGTTGGTTTCTGCGTTGATTAGATCGGTAGGATCTGGGTTCCCTAGTGGACCGAGACATTGGAGGTGTGGCTGATCGGTAGGAATGACAATTTTATTGGACAAGTCCTAGAGGTTTTTAAGGATAAAAAAGAACAAAAGAAAAAGATGAAGAATGTTCAGTAAAATAAATTGCGGATGAACAAGGGTATGGTAAAGGTACAAGAGGTAGGGTGATGAACTGACCTCAGCAACAGCAAAGTTGATGGCCATCTCTTCGCGAGGAAGATGATCGAAGACTTTGAGGTTGGTGGAGAAAAGCCTTCGTTGGAGTTCTTGGAGCTCTCGAACAGCGCCGCCGCCGGAAAAGTAGAGTTGGGGCTGTAGAATGATGCGATGGAGAAGGAGTACCCGAGAAGAAACTATTTATAGGACTAAACGGGCAAGGGCAAATCCGACTTATCTCTTCGCCGTATCCGTGAAATCTGAGGGTACTCAGGTGGATATGGTAACTGTTCGCGCGATAATCGAGGGATTGCACAGGTGATTTGACAGGAGGCGGTCGTAATCTGGAGATATTCCACTGTGCAGGATTTCCTGGTCGGTCCATCAGTAGCGCCTTGTAACGGTAATATTGCCGATGGGCGAATAAAGTGGAGATGTCCGTTTGGGAGGTTGAGATGTTTCACTATGCGGGGTTTCCTGGTCGGTCCATCGGCAGTTCCTTGTAACGGAAATGTTGCCGATGGGCGATTAAACTGGAGATGTCCGTTTGCGAGGTTGAGGAATTCGAGGAATCTGCGGAAGAATCTGTAACAGAACCGCCCAAATTATAAGAGATTAAGATTGATAGCGACCATTCGCATAGTCAAACCATCCAGCTTAAGCCCATATAATCCCGGTAGTCCGTGAAATCTCGAAGGATTTCAAACCACATATATCGTACATACAGCCAAGATCGTAATAAGTTCAGCGGTCACCATTCACAGATACATCCAGTTTGAAAACATTCGCCAAATACATCGGAGTGTTTAAAGTTATTACAAACCAAGTTCACAAGTAGCGGAAGCTTCTTAGTTCGAAAATAACACACACACACTTAGTCTGATACAGTGCCATAGTTTTGGTCATTCCCACAAAAGCAAAAGAAGAGACGGAGTGACCATCGCCCTTGGTCTAGTCATCGCCCATAGTTGGGTACAGGCAGAGGATGCAATAACCATAGTACATTTGACCATCTGCAAAACAACATGGGAATAGAACCCTGAGTACGAGAATGTACTCAGCTAGACTTACCCGTCATAAACTCAAAAATAAAGACTCTTCAAGGATCATGAAGGCTATATAGTGGGGTAGCTGACAACCTTTTTGCATAACCGCAAGATTCGATCAACATAACCTACATAAATCTTTCTTTTTTTAATTTGCTCAAGTTGAAAGTATCATTACCTATTGTCTAGGTTTGCACCTGTACTATTACAAGCAAGTATAGTAATATGATTGTACCTCATCATAGCATTCATGCAACCATTTATCATTATAACCCAAGTGTTCCATAGTCCTTACTACGAGGACGAAGCTCATGTCAAGTGCTCACTATCCAGGAGCGATGGCGATTCGAATCAATTTCTAACCAGCTGGAGAGTTTATTCCCCACACAAACCACACTCACTGATCAAGTGAGCAACAGATCACCGTATTGCACTATCTAGGACCAATTCGCGGGTTCGACAGGCACCGCCCGTACCCGAGGACCGTTCCGGCGACCGAGGTATCCAAGGTATGCCAAGGTTGCGCGCCGTGCCCTCGTGGTTCTCCTCAACCATCACCAATACAGCGCGTACATCGGGCCGATTCCCGGCCTGGATAGTGCTCAGGCTTCGCGGTCGGAATGACTTATCCTTCTAGCTAAATGTGGGGCATGCATTCAACATGACAAGAGGGCCGTCAACGATCGGTCCTTAATCGACACAGGCAGGGGCACTACAGTCAACCCACCATAAGACCCTGCCCGGTCTCAAATTTCCATTCCATACTTGGTTATTCGTTTCCCAAAGCAATCACCGCTTAATCAAGCAGGTATCCACCTATATCTCGCAGGTGACAGGAAATCACCCGACTTCTACCGGCTAAGCAGGCTAAGCATAGACTCCGTACCTATCTACATAGGACAAGGTAGATAAAATGGATGGTGATATCAAGGAGTGCATATGCATCAACGGTATCAAGCAATTCCTATCACGTACATGCAACATAGTAGAACAAGCATACTATATCCTGTAAGTTAGCGAGAATAGGGAGACTTAGAATGCTCCGGGGCTTGCCTTTCTCAAACGTGCTGGGTCTGTGATCCGGACACTCCTGCAGCTCTTCTCCGGGTTCCGGTGCTCCCAGAGGTTCCTGCTCCTGGGTCTCCTCTGGCTCCTCGGGTCCCACCTCGTTCTCCTGCGAGCCTATATGATGCATGTGTGCTCATGAGTGGAGTGCGAGATGCCCGAGTGGATGCTTATATGAGAAGGTACCAAATGACCATGACATGATGTATAGGTGATTTAATTGGTCATGCTCTTTACAAGGTAGTCAACATCATCCAAGAACATGTAATTACACTAAGCATCCATTTCTTTCTTTCCTACAGAATTATTTTCAAGTGTAACCAGCAACTCCCAAGATACTTCAAAGATACACCAAATCTCCTTTTATTCTACTTAATCTACATATAACAATTCATAATTTCTTTATTCATTTCTAGGCCCCTCAAAATAGCATGCAGTTCTGTTTATCAATAAATTCCACAAAAATTACAGGATACTATCAGTCAAGCATAAAGTCCACCATAAATTTTTCATAATTTTTTGACACTTATTTTGAGCTACAAAAATCACAAGATTAATTAATAAAGGCAAGTACAATTACTCTACTGTGGTATAAGTGTCAAACAACAGATTTCATATTTTTATAATTTGCCTAATATCATAAGAAATATCCACAAAAATTTCCAGAATAATTGCATGATCCAATTATTTATTAAAAATCATAAACCACTGCCATGCAAGCATTTAAATCATCATAAATTCATTTATTCAGCAAATAATGTGTAGCAACATTTTTCCAGTGATTAAACATACATGCAGAGCCAACAAAACAAGTTTCACATTTTTCCGAGTCATATTTTAATTATTATGCATTTTCCAAATTCAGCAAAAACATGGATTAATTATTGCTGTTCAGCAAAAGTGTTCAAACATGACATGCAATTACATCAAACTGTAGATCTGAGAATAGAGAGCACACCAAATTTTATTTCACCAGATTTGGAGCTGTAGAACTCAAGATATGGATTTTACAAGTTTTAAATCAATTTCTGGAAAACCTTTGTTTAAGAAAACCGACGGAAAACGCTAGTTTCACCCGGATCCACACCCGCACAGGCGCTGACAGGTGGGATCCAGGGGTCGTGGCCCCACAGGTCAGCCATGCAGAGCTCCGGCCAACTTCGGCCGGCCGGCTTTCGCCGACGGCGAGGTTTCCGGCCACGGGGTGAGCACCAGCGTGCTCCCCGCAGCGAGGCGCATCCAGGGGTACCCTCGGATTGGCCGGAGGATGACCGGAACACCTCCGACGAGCGTGCATGGCGGCACGGCGGCGCTGCTCGCCGTGGCCATGCCGCTCCGGTGCGGTAGAGCGCGCGCAAAAGCTCCTCCGAGCTTCCCCATCGAGCTACGGACCTAACGCGCTAAAGAGCGAGCGAAACTAGGCAGGATATCGCAAGATCCGTCGCGGCGGAGCACTCCGGCGAGGTCGGAGTGACTCCGGCGAGCGATTCACGGTGCACGACTGCTTCTCACCTCGGTAGAGCGTACACAGGGGCTTACCGCGGCGACGGCGAGTGCGCTGGTGTCCTTGGCGTCGAGGTTGGAGCTCTGGTGCGACCGACGGCGAGCGGCGGAGCTTTCTCCGGCAATGGCGCGGGCGGAGCTGTTGTTGCTGCTGCGCGTGCGCGGGGAGGAAGAAGAGAGAGAGGGGGAGGCAAGCGACAGAATGGAGGGAGTGGTCTGGGGGCGCGGGGCGGCGTCCCGACCAGGGGGGTACGGCCGCCACGTGGCCGGCGCCGGGTGGAGCGAGGCGGGCGCCGCGCGCGCGGGAGAGAGGGGAGGGGGAGCGGGCCGCGCTGTCCAGCTGGGCCGAAAGGGAGGCGGGTCGGCCCAGCAGCGCCTGTCCCCTTTCTTTTTTTTGAAATTCTTTTCTCAAATTCTTTCTAAATTCATTTGGACTATTTAAAAAAACCTTTTCACCCTTTCCCCCCAACAGCAAAGTTGTTCCAAAACAAAAACCCTACAACTTTGTTTTAATAAGCAAGACCAAATTCCAAATAGAATTTGTCTTACAGATTAAAACTAGCTCTAGGTTTTCAAATAAATTCATTTTGGGGATTTTTGTATAAATTTCATTTCTCAAATTCTATGGCTCCAAAAATTGCACAAAAATATTCTTAAATCTTCTCACACACCATTCAACCTAGTTTGAATATTTCACAATTTTAGAAGCAAGCAGCATATTTTTAACACATTTAAATCACATGGAATAATGTACATAAAATCATATTTTAGATGGATGACATGCTCATGTGATGCTATGCTTGATGAGAATGCTTATGAATGTTTTAATAAGACTAAGTGCATGCTTAACACCTAGGGTGTTACAGAATCGGGCCAAGGTTGTTCAGATTTAGACTGTTAGTTGCCAAATTGGGAGAATTAATTGCGGAAAGGCATTATTACTACAGAGAATTTCGGAGCATTAATGATTTCATACTCCGAAATTGGGAGGCATGTGTTGACACCGTTTTTGGACACGTACCCAGGATCGGTAGAGTGTAGATCGGCAAGGTAGGGCAATAGTAACTAGTCTGCGGGAGAGTTGCCGATGAGGGTGGTTGCCGATGAAGGGACAGCTGAATGTAGCTAAGTCCATGGGTGGTGATTTGTTTATGCCGATGGTCAGCATTAACCTTTGCCGATGGCTACGATGAAGAGTCTGCCGATGATGCGGAAGGAGGACCTGAAGGTTGCCGATTAGTCTATGGTGGTGTCCAAGTTTGTCACGGGAGTATATTTTTATGTTTTCCTTAGTTATTTAAATCATTTTGTGTACGAATTCTGTTTAATTTGGAATTCGAGTCCTAGACATGTCTGGTTGTAGCTCCTTGAGCAGGGTATAAATGTAGACCCTAGGGCCTTGTAATCGATATATCTATCAATCAATCAAACACAAGTTTTACTCATATTCCAGCGTCTACTTTTTCGACGACTTTGTCATATTTTCCCTTTTACTACGAGTTCTTAGGAGTTCGTCGACTTAAGCTCGGCATATTCTCAAGTTCCCCGTGAATACCTCTTGGCCGTGACATCCGGGCGCATCGCTGTTGTCGGGACCAAAGTATTCGAGTTATCACCTTTGCCGATAGTAAGGTCAAATCGGCTAGCACGCCTTAACGTTTGAATCGGGTATTAGTCCTTTGTGTTTGCAGATCAGCTTTTGCGTCAACAGCCATTAACTAGCTCATCACCATAGTCTTGGCATATTTCTAACAGCACTTCTAAAGCTCCTACTTGGTCACCCTCTCAAGGAGTTTGACCATCAGACTCTACTATCCATCCTAGCCACTGTGGGTTATTTGGACAAGGAGGAACTATAATTTGGACATCTACCCAAGGCAATGATCCTGCATGCTCGGCCTCTGTCCAAGTGTATTGAGGTGGTTCCTCATATCCCACTGAACTTAGCACCCTCCACAAAAAGGTATGTGTGCCAAACATGTCCAGAAAAAGTCTCACTTGCATGTGGGGCAGCCATCTGTAGGAAAGACCACAATTTGAGTAAGGGAATATTACTTACAAGAGAAGATAATTAGGTACAAGTTTCAGAATTAAAGGATTTAAGTAGTGCATGATGGGATGCATGAATGATACATGATGCATGCAAGTTCCATACGTCCTTACCATTCCTAGGAAGAAATTTCTAGCGGTATAGGCGGTGGCATACATACGTGCTCTCTTTATACGTAACTACACGGTCTACACGTTTCGTTGTTAGTGTACCTGCAGAAAATTTCATTTTAGCCCAACCCCACAAGAGTACATATGCAGAAATGAGAGTCTAATCATCTATATTCAAGCTAAGTACTCCGATATATATCCCCGAACATATATCGCAGCACGCTACCCATGTGAATACACCCATATATACACCAAATATGTATACACGGTTGCACCAACTACCCACAATTAAGTACCTTCATATATACATGTGTGTAACATATAAATATTCCAGTAACCACAGCTAACACTCCCCTAGGCCAACGGTTGGACGATCATGCTCTCACAGCTCACACTTACCTTAGCTTAGAGGCATGTAGATCCATATAATACCACTCAAGCAAGTGGCATCCATACAATTTCACGCCGTATGGACAACGAAAGAAAAACAAACATTGCTTACCATGGCGTAGAGGTTCATGATCCATTCATTACCACTTAAGTAAGTGGCATCCATATTATTACATGCCATGTGGACGACGAAAGGAAAAACCCCCTTGTTAGTATTATTAAGCCACCTAGAAGTCCTTAGCGGGCAATAAAGGGTATGACCACTGGCATGGTATATGTTATTGAAACATTTTTTTAATTGCCCTATGTATAGTCTAATTTGCCAATTAGTTTGGGAAAACAAATTCATTTGTTTTAAATACATCTATGATGGTTAAATTCTTAATATTGCTCCGTTACTAGCTATAACAAAACTGTCCAATTTATAAGAATTCAAGTGAATTAGCGACCACCAGCGCAGTCTAGCCAATGGACTTGAACCCATATAAACTCGGTAGTCCGACGAAACCTCAAAAGATCTCGATACAACCAACATACAACCAAGACCATATATGATCAAGCATCTCCATCACAGATTACAACATTCATCATAGAACATAGTTTTACAATACATCGGAGTTCAAATAGGGTCATTACAATCTGGTTCAGTAGCGGAAGCAAAGTAGTTTGAAACCACACACACTTAGTTTAATTACATGCCAGCTCCATGATCATCCCAACAAAAGCACAACCAAAGATAATAGAAGTGATCTTGCCCGAGATCTACTCATCATCCGCAGCTGGATGGTGACAGTTAGCACAGTAGCCGTGATACACAACATCATCTGCAACAAGGGTAAATAAAACCCTGAGTACGAGAATGTACTCAAGTAGACTAACCCGTCATAAACCAGAAATAAAGTGACACCAAGGAGTATGCAAGGCTAACATTTGTGGGCTGGTTTGACTCACCTTTTGCATAAAAGCTTTAGTTTTTGAGTACCACATTTATAACATTTTCAGCAGCAAGTTAATTACTTAGATCAACTATCAACTAGATTAGCACCTGTTCTAAGCATACACTTGAGTATTAAGCATCACAATAATAACCATATCCGGATTATCACATAGCCATCATCATTCTCATGATAACCATTAAGTATCTGTTGATACCATTTTTGGACACGTATCTTTCAACGCATATCTAGAGTTAATGAGGTGTGGATCGGCAAGCGGAAAAATGGTGACTAGTCTACAGGAGAGTTGCCGATGAGGGTTGGTGCCAATGGGAAAACCGCGGGATATGACTAAGTCCAGGGGTGGTGATGGGTTCGTGCCAATGACTAGTATTCATGGCTGCCGATGGCTGTGAAAGATGGTCTGCCGATGGTTATGAAGAAAAGCGCAGGGGTTGCCGATTGACTCGTGATGGTGTACTGATCGGGTGTGGAAGATAATTTAATGCTTTCCATAGTTATTAGAGTTTGTTTTGTATACGGATTCTGTTTAATATGGAGTTCGAGTCCTAGTCGTGTCTAGTTGTAGCTCTTTGGAGCAGGGTATAAATATAGACCCCGTGGCGATGTAATGAGATATCTATCAATCAATCAAACACAAGTTTTTACACATATCCTAGCATCTACTTTTCGACGACTTCGTCATATTTTCTTTTTACTACGAGTTCTTAGGAATTCGTCGAGTCAACTCGGCGTGTTCTCGAAGTTTCGCGTGAGCACCTCTTGGCCATGACATCCGGGCGCATCGCTGTTGTCAGGACCAAAGTGTTCGAGTTAACACCTTTGTCAATTGTAAGGTCAAATCGGCTGGCACGCCTGGTGGGACATAGATTCAAGATCAAGATCAACTTGTTGAACACCGATTTCGACTTGGAGAACGTCATCCCCGTGACAGAAGTCAATCTCAGAGATGAGCAGAAGCAAGCTATGGCTAAAGCTATGGAGGACTACAAGCAGCTATGCTTGAAATCCTTCAGCATCAATTGGAGTGGCGAGGTGAACCAAAAGGAAGCATTGCCAATGCCTCGGCAAATCACTTTTGAAGCCAATCCTAGTAAACTTCAAGAGATGGTTGACAGTGCTATTAATCGTGCTTTAATAAATCAATCTAGTGTGTTGTCCAATACAGTTTTCAATGCTATGGCTAGAACTTTCAAAGAAGGACAAGTGCCAACATCTTATGTAGGTCCTGACCACCATCAGCCAGGGTCATCATTGGTTACGGCTCCATTGGCTACTACAGCTGTTGCGGGTACAGAAGCTACTTCTCCTCCAAGCACATTAGGGATCACCAATGCGCAGTCTACACCAATGACGACTAATCCATCAACATCAGACGGGCAAATCAAACTTGCAACATATTTTTTGGCATCGGCAATGTCAGGATCTGTTCCTCCCAACTGGTGGGGATATGGTATGCCCCCGGAGTTTATGGCAAAAAGCTCTGGGACATCTCAAGAGGCAGACGTGACAAGCAAGGCTCCTATGGCATCGGCACCTCCAGGCTCGCCGATGACTTAGAATCCCCAGTATTCTACAACTACTACTACAAGACCTTTTACTGGAAATTCTCAAGTGCCAACGTTCCAGATGCCTAACGCATCGGCAGATCTAATGCCGACACAGTAGAGGTTTATGACACAACCAGTGTATGTCAATTCAATGATGATGCCCAACTATCAGTCATCGGTAGGACCTACGCCGATGAACGTTAATAATGGATGGACAGGTCAGTTTGTCTTTCCACAAGTGCCTCACCAAAATCATCAGGCTATGGGATTTCAGCAGGGACCAGTGCAACCTGGATTTCAGAATCAAGGGTTGATCAACCAGCCGATGAATCTTGGTCAGCAAATTGGTGGTCAGCAGGCAATGGTTAATCCAATGTTCCCTGAAGATCGTGCACCACAGAGACATGTAGAAGCTTATCAGCAGGTGCCAGATCCACAACCACCCCATCGGCAAGATGCCGATGCTTATTGGGCCGATAAGAAAGCTGAGGTGATGGGAGACCAATTTGGGATAAAACCCAAAGTCAACACTTACTCTTATCGGACACTGTACCCTCCTGCATATGACTTAATTCCACTTCCAAATCGGTACAAGGTACCAGATTTCACCAAGTTTTCTAGGCAGGATGATACATCGACCATGGAGCATGTTAACAGGTTCATCATCCAGTGTGGAGAAACTGCTAACAGAGATGAGTTAAGGGTTCGCTTGTTCTCATCATCTTTGTCTGGATCGGCCTTTACTTGGTTTGTTTCATTACCTCCTAATTCAGTGATCACTTGGGCCGATCTAGAGAAATAGTTTCACAAATACTTCTTTTCTGGAGTTCATGAGAAGAAGATTAGCGATTTCGTCAGGTTGAAACAACGTAATAACGAATCGGTTGAAAGTTTTGTTTAAAGGTTGCGAGATGTTAAGAATAAATGCTATAGCCTGGTTCTGGATGATCGGCAGCTAGCCGATTTGGCTTTCTAGGGATTGTTGCCGCATATCAGAGACAAGTATGCTTCTCAAGAGTTCAAAAGTGTGAGTCATTTGGTGTACAGAATTTCTGACCAAGATATCCAACATTTTGAGCCTAAGAGAGCATGGAATAAAAAGGTGTCATTTGTCGATGAGGCAACAACCTCAGATTCTGATGAAGAACCAGTCATCAGCTTAGCAGAATGGGTGAAAAATAAGAAACCGATGTCTAGCCCTTTTGGGCATAAAGAACCAGAGAAATTTGCATTTGATATCACCAAAGCCGATAGGATATTTGACTTTCTACTTTAGGAAGGGCAAATCAAGTTGTCGCCCAATCACGTGATTCCATCGGCTGAGGAATTAAAGAAGATTAAGTACTGCAAATGGCATAATGCAACATCTCACAGTACAAATGAATACAAAATTTTCAGGCAGCAGCTGCAACCGGCTATAGAGTCTAGGAGAATTAAATTCGATAGCTCCAAAGCTCAAAAGCCAATGAAGATCGATCAACATCCTTTCCCTACAAATATGTTGGATGCTAAGGGGAAGACCAAAGTTTTAACATCAGAGGAAGCTGAAAGAAGTGCATCGGTGGATCCTCAGCACCAGATTACTACCGATGATGCCAAGGGCAAAGGTTTGATCCAGGAAGGAACTAGCTCAGGAAGACCTCACTTATCTGGCATTGTGCTTACTCATAGAAGGCATCGGGAGACCTGGCAGCAGCATGAGGATCGGTATCGGCGCGAACAGGAGGATCGTCATCGGGAAGAAGAAAGACGCCGATAAGAGTGGAATCGGCATAAGCATCACTGGAACTGCCCGTTCTTTATCCACTGTTGGGAGCAAAATATCAAGCTGCCCACTGTTAGAGACTGCCCTAAGTGCAATGGCTATGATCGATATGATAGACCAAATCGGCAGTATCAAAACAATGATCGGCGTTTTGATGGGCCGATTAGGGGAAGAGCTTCGGTTCATGATCGGCTGGGGGCAGACTCAGTGTGCATGACAGGCTTGGTGACTGTGTCAGGTATTTTCTTAGAAACCAAGAGGAGCTTGAGGAAATGGCAGATGCACGGGTTCCTGATGAGTTCATATTTTGCAGAGATGCTAATACTCATCGAGTGGAATCAAGGGAGAATCATCGTCAATCGTGAAGGCAGCCACAACTTCCTCCATGGTGTCTAGAGGGGCTGACCAGGACACAGAAGACAAGGCTGCAGCGTCAAAGACGAGAAGAGCTTAGTAAAGGAGAGAGTTCTGCTAAATCTGAAGATTAGCAGTAGCCAGATCCTAAGGGAAAAGGGCCATCCGCAGATGTTAATATGGTGTTTATGTTGCCGATGGAGTTCCTTGCGCCTGCCAGTGATGATGAGGTGGATTTATCCGACCAGATAGCTCAGTTGGCTCTGGATCCGATGACGGCTATCTTTGAAAAGCCTGCCGACAATTAAACACAGCATCTTAAAGCTCTGTTTATCAAAGGTAGGGTTGATGGACAGTCGATGACCAAAATACTTATTGATGGTGGGGCTGCTATCAATATCATGCCATATGCAGTCTATCGGAAGCTTGAGAGAGGAGATCAAGACTTGACCAAGACTGATATGATGTTGAGAAGGGAATGTGTCTCCGGTTAAGGGAGCAATATGTGTCGAGTTGACCATCGGCAGCAAAACCTTGCCGACGACTTTCTTCATTATCACTGAAAAGGGTGCTTATAATCTACTGTTGGGAAGAGATTGGATCCATGCCAATTGTTGCTTCCCGTCTACAATGCACCAATGTTTGGTTCAGTGGGTAGGTGACAAGATTGAGATTGTCCCATGAGATTCTTCATATGTTATATAATCGGCAGAGGCAGATACTTATGAAAGGACGAGATGCATCTCGCGAGAAATTTGGGAGAAGGATTTTCTCAAGGTTGCCGATTACGAAATTCCACCGATCCAAGCAGTCGGTTCTGATGAGGTGTTTTAATTGTTAGGTTCGCCGATGATGGAAAATTAGGCTAGGGGTTTACATCGGTCGATGATTTGGTAGAAGTAGATATAGGTAATGGTGATAGGCCTAGGCCTACGTTTATTAGTGCTAAGTTAGATTCTGAGTGTAAGCAACAGTTAACTGATTTGTTAAGGGAATATAAAGATTGCTTTGCTTGGGATTGTACAGAGATGTTTGGTTTAGACCGATCTATTGTTGAACATCGGTTACCTATCAAATCTAGATTTCGGCCACAGCAGCAGCTAGCTCGTCGATGTAATCCTAATATTCTTCCTGATATTAAGGCCGAAATAACTAAACTTATCGAAGCTAAATTTATTCGGCAATGTCGGTATGACGAGTGGATTTCCAATGTCGTTCCAGTTTACAAGAAAAATGGGAAGCTTCGAGTCTGCATTGACTTCAGGAATCTTAACAAGGCTACACCGATGGATGGTTATCCAATGCCAGTTGCCGATTTGCTAGTTGATGCTGTGGCTGGACATGGGATCATTAGCTTTATGGATGGTAATGCAGGATATAATCAGATATTGATGGCTGAAGAAGATATTCCAAAGACCATGTTTAGATGTCCTGGTCATGTTGGGTTGTTTGAATGGATAGTCATGACCTTTGGCTTGAAAAACGCTGGTGCTACTTATCAGAGGGCTATGAATTTTATCTTTCATGAGTTCATCGGCAAGCTGGTAGAAATTTACATTGATGATGTGGTGGTTAAGTCTGGGGATTTCACAAAGCATCTTGCCGACCTGCGAAAGGTGTTAGAGGTCACAAGGAAACATGGTTTGAAGATGAATCCTAACAAGTGTGCATTTGGTGTATCGGTAGGGCAATTTCTTGGTTTCATGGTGCATCAGATAGGAATTGAAATTAGTAGGAGATCTAGTGATGCCATCCACAAAATAATTGCTCCTACCAACAAAACTGAACTCCAGTATTTGATCGGCAAGATAAATTTTATCAGGCGGTCTATATCTAATTTGTCTGGTAAAATTCGTGCTTTTAGTCCTTTACTTAAATTGAAAGCCGATCAAGAGTTTGTGTGGGGAAAAGAGCAACAATCAGCCTTGGATGAAATCAAGAGTTGTTTAACAAATCTTCCAGTTCTGATTCCACCTCAGCAGGGAAAGCCTTTCAAATTATATTTGTCTACCGATGGAATGGTCATCGGGTCGGCTCTGATTCAAGAATTTGAAGGGAAGGAGCGTGTGATTTATATTACTTAAGTAGAAGACTGATTGATGCTGAGACCAGGTATTCGGCAATTGAAAAGTTATGTTTGTGCTTATACTTCTCATGTGTTAAGTTGAGACATTATTTGCTATCGGCCGAATGCAGTGTTATATGCAAAGATGATGTAGTCCGATACATGCTATCTATGCCGATTATGAGTGGTAGAATTGGCAAATGGATTTTGGCGCTGTTGGAATTTGATCTACGTTACGAATCGGCTAAGGCAGTTAAAGGGCAGATTATGGCCAATTTTGTGACTCAGCATTGTGGTGTAGTGGGGACTTTGGAAATTGTTCCTTGGACGCTCTTCTTTGATGGGTCTACGTGTGACCACGGGGCAGGAATCGGTATAGTATTAGTTTCTCCTCAGGGAAAGAAGTATGTGTTCTCTTTGCCGATTGTTGCCACGTCAAAAAATAATCAAGCTGAATATCAAGCTTTGATCAAAGGGTTGGAATTGTTAAAAGAGGTTCATGCTGATGTTGTTGAAATCTTCAGTGATTCTATGCTTGTTATAAATCAATTGGCTGGAATTTATGAATGCCGAAGCAAGGTCTTGATAACCTATTATGAAAAGAGTATACAGCTATTAAAGGAATTCAAGGATTTCCGATTAGAGCATGTTCCTCGATTACATAATGAGGAGGCTAATCGGTTGGCTCAGCATGCCTCAGGATATCAACCCATATTAAACATGTTATCGACAATCGATGTCGATGATTGGAGAAAGGAGATCATTGATTATTTAAAAGATCCATCTAAAAAGGTTGACAGGCGTGTTAGGTTTCAAGCTACCAAGTATGTACTCCTTGGGGATGAGCTATATTATCGAATAATAGATGGGGTTCTTCTCAAGTGCTTAGGTCATGATGAGGCTAAAAGTTTGATGGGTGAAATCCATGAAGGAGTATGTGGAGCGCATTAGTCGGCTTTTAAGATGAAATTGATGATTAGGAGGAACGGGTATTATTGGCCGACTATACTCGAGGATTGCTTTAAATATTTCAAAGGATGTCAAGGATGTCAGAAATTTGGCAATATTCAAAGGGCACCCGCATCGGCCATGAACCCCATTATTAAGCCTTGGTCGTTCCGGGGATGGGCTATTGATCTAATCAGCCAGATTTACCCACCATCAAGCAAAGGGCATAAGTTCATCTCCGTTGCCACTGATTATTTCACTAAGTGGGTTGAAGCTATTCCTTTGAAGAAAGTAACATCGGCTAATATGATTGACTTTGTGAAAGAGCATATTGTTTACCGATTTGGTATTCCTCAAACAATCACTACCTATTAGGGTACAATGTTCACATCAGGAGAGTTTGATGAATTTGCGATCGGTATGGGAATTAAAGTGTTGAATTCTTCTCCTTATTATGCTCAAGCCAATGGACAAGCCGAGGCGTCTAACAAAGGAATTATTAAGCTGATCAAGCGAAAGATTGAAGAAAGTCCTAGGAGGTGGCATATATTATTGAATGAAGCTTTATGGTCATATCGGATGGCATGTCATGGATCGACCAAAGTTTCACCTTATCAGTTTGTGTATGGACACGATGCACTGCTACCATGGGAAATTAAGACTGGATCTAGGCGACTATCTTTTCAAGACCAGTTGACTGCCGATGACTATGCTACTTTGATGAAAGATGAGTTAGACGATTTAGCAGGGCATTGGCTGAGGGCTTTGATAAGTATAGAAGAGAATAAAAAGAGAGTTGCTAGGTGGTATGATAAAAGGGTAAGAACTAAGGAGTTTGCTGATGGAGATTTGGTACGGAAATTAATTTTACCGATTGGGACTAAAAGTTTAAGGTTTGGAAAATGGTCTCCTAATTGGGAAGGTCCTTATCGGATAAATCAGTCTGCTCCTTGTAATGTTTATATCTTGGAAACTCTCGAAGGAGTTGAATTTCCCAGAGCATTAAATGGAAAATACTTAAAGAGATATTGCCCAATCATTTGGGTTGATGCATGAAAGTTTAAAGTGCCGATAACACTCCTATCGGCTAGATTAAGATGTATCTAGGACTGAGCATGTTGTTTTCAAGGATGCCAATAACAATCCTATCGGCTAGAACAAAATAAACAAAAGTTTCTAAAGGCAGAACAAAACACGCCGCCGATGAAGAGTTCATATGTTCAGCAAGGCTTGGATGGCAGATATGGCACGCTGACGTATTTGATCGGCTTCTTTTATCTCCCGGATGTCCTCATCGGCAGAGCCCTCTGTTGACGGTCCATAAGTATCAAATTTAATTATCAAATAAACAAAGAAAAGGATCCAAATGAAATCAACATCCAGACTTAGGGTTTTATCTGACAGAATTCCACGAGTTTTGGTGTTTGTCTATTTCTGCAGGGGGTTATCAGGAAATACGGAAGAAAGGCCCACACGTCAGGATTACATAGAGATATCAACGTGCCACGCAATTATCTTACATCTAGAAGACTCCAGAAGCCACGGGAAGGAAGCGGAGGCCGAACGGGGCCAGGCACTAGGTGCCCGCCCAGTTGACCTGGGCGCCCGCCCCCTGTTGGAGTCCAAACAGGACTCTATTTCAGGAAAGATCTCCACCGACCTAAAGGATCAAGGATAACCGTTCAATCAATGTCGATTTGATCCAACGGCCCATATTCACTTGAAGGGACTATAAAACCAGACCCCCTGGCCGCTGGAGGAGAGGGCCTCTCAACCCTAATTCATTATTCCTCAAGGGAGAAGAAGCCTCTGACCAAGATTAGAGCCACCACATCAATTAGACACCTAGATTAGCATAGCTACATAGGATTAGAACTAGAAGGAGTCAATCTTCGATTGGTTTCCGGATTTGTCAAGAGGATTGTCGGTAATTCTCTAATTGTTCTTCTAATTGTTCTTCTAATTATCTTTGTTCTTCAATATTATGAATATGACTTTGTTCTACTTCAATATATTGCTTATGACTTTGCTCTACTTGTTTATATTCTTCATTATATTGTTCTTAGTTTATCATAGTTATATACTTGGCTTAGTTAAATTGGATCTATATACATGCCTAGGATCATATAGCGTTTATCCATCGGATCCATGGGTAAATGATAGATATTGTGTAGGCGTGGTGCTTATACCGTATTTATCTGCGATTGTACCCAATATGCCAGATCGTGGGGTAGTTCGTGATAGTGACAGCTTCATTGATTCTTATATAGTCCCCCTCTCGTGTATTGGGCTGGCAGAGCAACATTATTACAGGGGAGTGATTGCTATGTTTCTCATTTACCTTGCTAATATCACTATGCATGGGCGTAGTCTTTTTTTGTAATGATTGCTAAGTATGCTTCCACTAATTATGATAATGCTAGACTATATAGTTGAGAATAACTTAGGAAATATTCTTGTAGTTCGTTCTAATACCATGCTAATGACTTTCTAGAGTATCTAATTGAGGTGCTTATCATATTTATTATATGGCTAAGTTATGCTGATCAGACTAATTATCTTTGTCACTATTCATTACTTCATATATCTTTTATGTGACACTTATCCTTGTATGAAAGAGTTAGATAAATGTTCTCAATTATATATACAATGATAGATACTCAGTCTCATATTCTATTCTGTAATCAATATTGATGATTGTTAATCTCTTCCCAGTGGTAAAAATATAAATATCGATACCTGGAATACTTCCCAGTTAAAATGCTACATCGGTATTAATCTGTGCGCTTGCAGATCCCATTCATTATTTATTTAGAAGAGCAATTGCATATTTCAATACCGCGTCTCTCATATCATGCTGGGGATGACAACTTGACTTAAGTGGTGTGAGGCATAGGTTTGGCATTTTTTGCACCGTTACTAGAATTAGAAAACTGTCTACTTTTGGTAATGATGTTAAGAATACCCAACAAGCAATTTTGGCACCATTGCCGGGGAAGGTTGATTACTAATCAGGAATAAATAAAGGATTTTGAGTTATCATTCGCATCACTAATATGATTGAACTTATCTATTCTCTCATACAGTTTTACCCCGATATTTTCTATTTTTATCTTACGCAGGGGAATGTATGAATAGAAGACATCTTCCAAGAAATTTTGTTGACATTCCCGAAGCATTATTCAGAAAAACAAGAGCCAAGCTCAAGAAGAGATCATCAACACTTCAGCAAGAAGCTTCATCCAATCAAGAAGATCACCAGAACTTGTCTTCAGAGTTCGAAGCCATGGCGAACAAATCAATCCGCGAGTTCTCAGCTCCCACTACGGACAACATCCGCACTGGACCTGCTGCAGAGATCGATGGCAACTTTGAGCTCAAGCCTGGACTTATCAACATGGTGCAATCCAACCAGTTCTATGGGAAGGCACATGAAGATGCTAGTGCTCATCTCCAACACTTTCTGGAGATTTGCAACACATTCACCATATCAGGAGTTTCCAGAGATGTTATACTACTTTGCCTCTTCCCATTCTCACTGTTAGGAAGAGCGAAGTAGTGGTTCTACGCTACAAAGGAGAAGAATACTACGTGGGCACTTTGCTCAACAAACTTCCTGGCTAAGTTCTTTCCCATGGGCAAGACCAATGCTCTTCGTGGGAAGATTACAAGTTTTCAGCAACAAAATGATGAATCTGTTCCAGAAGCATGGGAGCGTTTCAAAGACTACATCTAGAATGTCCCCATCATGGAATGGAAAGTTGGCTACTAATGCAGACATTTTATCATGGGCTCGGCAACAGTGCCCGAGAAACCATGGATGCTGCAGCCGGAGGAGCATTCTTATCACTTACCATACCACAAGCCACAGCTCTTGTGGAGAAGATGGCATCGAATCAAGGCTGGAATAAAGAGAGGACCCAGACATGCAAGAAAGGTGGAGGTATGCATCAGCTCAAGGAGGTAGACATGCTGTCTGCAAAGCTAGACCTGCTCATGAAGAAGCTCGATGATAGAGCTGGAGATAAGAAAGAAGTTATGCACATCTACGACTCTCACATGACTTGTGAGGAGTGTGGAGATACTGGACACTTAGGGAATCACTGTCCTGAGATGCTTGAGGATGTGAACTACATCATCATAAACAACAACAACTACTACAACCGTCCTCAACAAAATCAAGGTTGGAATCAATAGAGGCCTAACTACTCAGGTAATTATCAAGGTAACAATTCTTACAACAATAATAATAATTTTCCACCTCTGAGAGAGTTAGTGTCTAATCAAGGAAAGCTAATGGATAACATATCTAAGAAATTGGCATCTAATGATAAAATGCTAGAAAATATAAATAATAGAATGGATAATTTCTCTACTGCCATCAAGAATCAAATTAGCTTTAATAAAATGATTGAATCTCAGTTAAATCAAATAGCTGCTGCTGTTCCTGCTACTAACCCTGGTATACCATCACAACCAGAAGGATTAGAATCTGCAAATCTTGTAGACATGTTTGATGCAAGTAATTGGAGTAACCCCGTCACTGAATTCACTACTGACCTTCTGCCGGTCAAGAGAGGCGATCCAGGACGCCCCGTCATCCCGATCTCCATCGGCATGGTGGACGTCCCAGAAGCACTCTGCGACTTTGGCTCTAGTGTCAACATTATACCCTGGGTACTCTATGAAAAATTCTTTACATATCCTTTATTAGAAACAACCATGTGTTTGCAGTTTGCAGATCAGAGGATAAGTTTTCCAAAAGGAATATTGAAGAACCTTTGTGTCCGAGTTGGTACCTTATATGCCCCAGTAGACTTCGCGGTGATAGAGACCGGTAATGATGAGAGGGCACCCATCATCTTAGGGAGGCCATTCTTAAACACCTCGGGAGCTGTCATCTACGCCAGTGCTGCCAAGATCAGTTTCTACATCAAAGGGAGATAGGAGACGTTTTTCTTCAAGAACAAGACTACACAAATCCTAGATCAATCCAGACGTGAATCAAGAAAGAGGACCAATAGGAGGAACAGGAACAAGCAAGTGTGGACCGAGTCAGCTAAGATGGTCACTGCAGTTCATGGAGGCCAAGATCATCAACTTAAGTCACCATTTTTGACCGAGAAGGATGACCCAGGAATGCCAAGCATCTATTGCTCCATAAATGGATACAACTTCTACAAGACGACTTGCGACACCGGATCGGGCGTCAACATAATGGCTGCACTCACCTATCGGCTCTTGGTCGGAACCATGCCTTTAAAACCAACATACATTCAGCTCCAGATGGCAGATCAGACGTTTCGAGAGGTTAAAGGAACAGTAACTGATGTCCCTATCAAAATAGATGATCATTTTGTCTACACAGACTTTCAGGTTATTGACATGGGAGAAGACGAGTACGATCCACCCATCATCCTTGGAAGACCGTTCCTCAGCACCGTTAAAGCAATAATCTACATTGGAACCGGAGAAGTCCATATGCACTTCCCCTCAGAGAAGGTACGCCGTTATTTTACTGACTGTAACTACATCTTTGAAGAATCTAAGCAGGTGAGAAAACGACGCAACCGCAACCAGAGGAGGGAAATCATCAAGGATGGGTGGGCAGACTATGAAGGAGAAATTGTAAGGTCAGAAGACGTACAGTTTAAACAAAATTATCCAGAGGAGACCGTAGCACTGAGTCAGGTGTGGAAAGAGAAGATAACTACACATGAAGAGAAGGCACCGCCGGAAGTACCGACTCCGCCACCCAACGAATCCCAGGACAATTGAGAAAGAGGAGAGTCCCGTTCGGAGGACTTAAAAACACCGAACGCCTTGCCAAGACGTAAACTTGGTAGTTATCCTTTCCCTTTCAATTATTTAAAAATAGGTTGCTTAGTTAATATGTTCATACTATCCCAAAAAGAAAATAAAAATGTGAAAAAACAGTAAGCCCCATGTGAGTATACGAGTGGCATGAAACTCATAAGTACATTCGCTGTGGTGGCATAAAAATAAAATAAATATTTCTTTTCTGCTTTATAAAATGAAAATATAAAAATAGGGAGTAACATTTATTGAGGAGGCTCAACATGATAAAGGCTAGAAATTTATGCTAACACTTAATCAGTTCCACAAGCTTTGTTGTCTATGTGAGCTACATAGAATTTAAGAATCAAGAAGACTAGCAGACGGAGGACATTCTAATCGCTGTCAGAATGCTGCTGACTTTCAAATACATCTCTGCCACCTGCTAGCTACATCAAGGGAAATTACATCAAAATTCAGCTTGGGAGAGAGCACCCCCATTTATCTCGCTAAGTATTCATATCTATCTTTATACTTACACTATATTAAAATATAAATATACATAACTATCGAAAACCAAATAAAGATTTTGTGCTTATATATCTCTTGCTGTCGGTGTTTTCCCCCCGGGGGGTCACACCAACGGCGTGCTCCCTTTCCCAGATGGTGATGCAAGAAGACATAGAGACTTATCTTGGTTCGGGCAAGAGAAGGACCTACGTCCAGCGGGGGGAGAAGTCTGTATTATCTTGCACCTAAGTGCTTGTACAGGGGTGAATACAAGCGCGGTATGAAGTGTGAGTGCCTTACTGCGTATGCATGTAGTATCGCATGGTGATGTCTCTTGTGTTCTATTCCTGAGTCCCTCCTTTTATAGTTCCAAGGAGAGACCCAGGGTACATGTATAGGCGTCAAAATAGGAGTTGATAGCAGTATGGAGCGCTGACCTACTCGAGGCTCCCGTACCGGCATGGCCTCGAGCTGTCCCGTCTTAATAGCCTGGTGATGATTACGCGTGCCCCTGCATTCTGCTCTGCGCGCCGTCTTGTACTGGTTCAACGGTCGCATGCTCGTACGGTTTGGCGGCAAATCCGGCGGAGTGGTTGCGGCGTGGCCAGTCGACGTCCGACCCGTCCCCAGGAAGGAACCATGTTTAGTCGAGGGTCGAACGCCGTACGACGTCCTGATGTCGGAGCGCTGACCTTGGATACCTCGAGGGGGTCTTGATTAGACGTGCCATCTCTGTTTCCCACGTCCTGACACGCCCTGGGCCGTTTGGTGGGGAAGGCTGCAAAAAGATCGATGGGACGGATGCCTGTTCCCTATCACGCCCCCCGTGACCCGTGTGTTAGGTGGGGAAGCATCAGGCGCATTTAATGCCCCGGCTCGCGTGCGCGCGTCAGGCGGCGGACGGCGTCCTTGCGCTCGACGCCTCCCGGTTCGCGTGAGCCTGTTCCGTATTCGACGGTAACCAGAGCTCGGTGCCTGATTGATTGGCTCGATGCTATTTCCGTCTTCGAGGCGGTGCCTGTTGATGGCTGCGCATACGTACGGATGGAGCGTCAAATCGTGGGCCTCGCCCTACGTGCGGATAACCTTGTTATATGCCTTGGTGAGGGCACCCCTTGTTGATACCCTCGACAGTAGCCCCCGAGTCTCCAATCGAGCGCTGGCGCTCGAGTGGAGACTTTTGGTTTTTTGGTCGAACATCCGTGGGGGCGCGCGAGCGACCCCTCGGGGGTAGCCCCTGAGCCCTCGAGGGAGTTTTTAACTCCTTCGAGGGTTATTTTGCCAAATTCGCAGAAACACTGTCGACACCAGTGGTGGAAGGTTCTGATCGGCTTTGCCTTACGAGGAGGTTTCGACGTACTCTCGATAGAGCGAGCGTCTTCCACCCAGATTGAGTTCCTAGCGGGCAGTCCAAGTGAGAACCTGTGCCCTTTTCGAGGGGGTCAGCTGTAGCCCGGATTCGTTCTCATAAAACTGGGTTGACGTGGTCGGGGATACCAGTCTCATTCGATAGAGTCCAGTGGCTCGATGCCTCCCGTCGGGGGGATTCCTCTCGACTGTCTCGACCCTACCTTGGACATCGCCAGCGAGTCTTCGAGGCGGGCCTCGATCTTCGACCACTCGCTGGAGATCCCTGACTCTGGTGCTCGAGATCGGCTGTCGAACCCTTTCGGTGGGCCAGCCTGCGACCTCTCGAGGCTTTCGCGGGTACGCCCCTTGGCTTACAAGGGAAGGAAGTGGCCGTAGCGGTTCGCCTTTTTGCCCGTTGGGCGCACCTTTTTAGGCGGGTGACGTTATGACATTGTACCGGCGTGGAATTCGGAGCGCCCGGCCTGTGAAGGGGGAAAGACTGTTAGGTAGCGCATTTATGGGGGGACGTTACCTCATTTCTCGGATCTGTCCGTTGGTGGATCTTGGCTTATAAATACGCCACGGCACCGCCGCCGTTCTTTCTTCCGCGTCCCATCTTCACTCTTGCCTTAGCCTTCTTGCCACCCTAGCTTTCTCGCCATCTCACGCGCACACGACTCCTCGAGCAGTAGCGGGTCCACCGTCCCACCGGTCGTGATGCCTGTAAGACTCGTCGCCGCCGACGACTGGCGCCCGTCGTCGATGACGGAGCGCCGGTTGTTAGAGCTCGAGAAAGAGGGACTGCTGCGCCGCCGTACCTCGTTATCGTCGCCAGAGTGGATCGCGCCGCCGGCGAATCACAGGGAGCCCCAGCCGCCCGAGGGCTACGTGGTGTCGTTCGCCAAGTTCCACCGCCACGGCCTAGGCGCGCCCCCTAGCCGCTTCATGCGGGCCCTCTGCTTCCACTATGGGGTGGAGCTCTAGCACTTCTCCCCGAACGCCATCACCGTCGTGGCGGTCTTCGCCGCTGTGTGTGAGGGCTACTTGGGGATGATGCCGCACTGGGAGCTGTGGCTCCACCTCTACAGGGGCGAGCTTTTCCATGCCACCATGTTGACGGTCCTTAATGCTCACATTTAACCATCAACTAATCATGGAAAAGTATCCAAATGCAACCAACACCTAGACTTAGGGTTTTATCTGACAGAATTCCACGAGTTTTGGTGTTTGTCTATTTCTGCAGGGGGTTATCAGGAAATACGGAAGAAAGGCCCACACGTCGGGTTTACATAGAGATATTAACGTGCCGTGCAATTTTCTACCATCTTGAAGACTCCAGAAGCCACGTGAACGAACGGGAAGGAAATCGGGCTCGGAGGCAGGGCGCCCGCCCAGCTACAGTGCCCAATCAGGACACGTTTCGTGGATTATGCTCCACCGACCTAAAGGATCAAGGAAAACCGTGCGATCAATGTCGGTTTGATCCGACGGCCCAGATTCACTTGAAGGGACTATAAAACCAGACCCCCTGGCCCCTGGAGATCATACCTCTTCTACAGAATCAAAGCTAGGGTTTCAATTCTTCATCCAAGTAGAGAGGATCCCTCTAGTTCTTCTAGTTCTACCTCTAGTTCATCTAGATCTAGTTCTAGTTCATCTAGTTCTAGTTCTAGTTCCTCTAGTTCTAGTTCGAGTTAGTTCTAGTTGTAATATATAAAATAGGGAGAGAGAAGAGGAGAGCGGAGGAGGAGCCGGATCTGTCGGATCTTCCTCAACATTGTACTTTTGCAGCAACTGGTTCGTTCTTCATCGTTCTCTAGGTTCTTCAACTCATAACTCTTGAGTTCTCTAATTACTTTTATTTACATTCAAGTTATTTATTGGATTCCCGCTTGCATCAAGTGCTCTAATCTTTGAAACATTAGAGTAGTAATTAATAGATTAGACGTGGTGTTTAGTCTTGCAATTACCTGGAATTGCACCCAATCCTGCGGATTGTTGTCGTAGCCTTAGGGTAGTGACAGCCCTAACGGTCGACGTATTCCACCTCGTTCGGATCGGTGTTTGTAGGACCGTAGTCGGAGCTTCCTAGCCCCCTTCTCATCTCTTTCTGTGGTTAGTGTTCTGATGTCCCGATATAGATAATCTTGAAGTAATTCTTGATTCTTAGATCAACTAGAGAACTCTCAGGAAACTTCCTCTCTTCCCACCAAAAAATAGTTATATAGTTATCCTTGGGCGATCTTGGATCTTAATTAGCACACTCACGTTCCCTGTGGAAAATCGATACTCTGGAATACTCCCGGGTGAAGGCTACATCGGTATCCATGCGCTTGCGGATTTTTCTGTTTGCGTTTAAAATACCCAACAAGCTTTCTGGCGCCGTTGCCAGGGAACGGTAGCTGTGCTAGTTTCGAACCAAGTCGTCCGTGTATCCTTTTTCTTTTCCTTTTTACCACACTCACCTTATCATTTTCACCATACCACATGGATTTGACTCTAAGCATTAATGAGCATGGAATTTATTTCATAGCCACTTCATTTACTCCATGCTCATATGCAACATCTTCACAATCCATTGGTCTATCCAACATCACCACATTCGAGATCTCCAACCCCCTCATCCTTTCTATTTATAAAAACTTTAAAAGGGCGGTTGTCAATGCATATGTCTATAATAAATATTGCAGATCTCGTTGAGTTGATCTTGATATAGGTCAGCGTTGGAGGGGAAACCACTTCGCCGACATAAATTGATGGTTTCCCAAAGGACAAGCTTAGTGTCCTAAAACAAGCACTGATAAGATCGTAACATGAGCTTTTAATTATTTGCAACATTACCTTGTGAATTGAGCATATAAGGATAATTGTAAAAATTCCTTCGGGTATTCTTGTCACTAACCTTTCTAGGATTGGAGCAAGAAGATCGGATGAATGACAAGCAAAAGGTATGTACAACCAATCATCATACAACATTGAATTAAATTCATCCAAACTTGAATTTTGCAAAATTCAAGCTTAGGGGAGTACTTTACATAAAAACATCCTTTGCCATGTTGCTATGTTGGTTGTCCCTACCTTTGAGACATGCTCAATCTGTTAAATACTAATCACACTACTTCATCTCCACTTGAGTAGATCTCTACAAATGCTATCATGCTACCTCTATTTGCTTTAGTATATGTCTAGGTTTGGAGTAGTTTCATTTATCTCTTAATTAAGCATGGTGCTTAGTTAGGAATGTTGATCTTACTTCCAAGGGATTTTAAATTAAGCATGGTGCTTAGGTTAAAATGCCCTCCTAAATCAAATTAGACATGGTGTCTAGGTTGATCTTTGAGCCAATAGTATGCTATAGTAGACATTGGATATTTTGTTGGACTAACCCCTGTAGGAAAACTTTCAATATCAACCTGGGAAGTCCTGAGATAAACTCACATTGGAGACAAAGAGAGACACACATGAAGTTTAACAATTTACACAAGGAAGGCATAGCTCACAAGAGATGATCCATGGAGGGTGCCACAAACACAATGCACAGCCGCTAAGGGAGGAAAGCTTCCACAAGGTGATACTGTACCATCACTCTTCAAGTAAGGTAACATCTTAAAGTACTTGACTATCACTTCTATAAGCTTCTCCTTGGTTCTGGCGTTCACATGAATAAAAGAGACAAACATGTATGATTTACAACTCTAGATTAACCAACCTAATCGATTCAACATGTTTAGTCCTTCCACCTTTGTGATCCCATACTCCTAATCATATAAGCTAAAATGTTGCACACTCAATCTTTGGAAGATATAAACAAAACATATATATAGATAGATTATCTTTCCATAAGGTTGAGCAATCTAATCTGACAAATGTTAAATACTACACTCATGATTTTATTATCCATCAACTTTGTCTTGCTCACTATGCTTGAGGTTAGAGAAGAACAAATACACTTTTGGTTCTGTTGGTGTTTTCCACCAACAGGGCCCATGCACTTGATCTCTGCCTTGTCTCTATGAGTAGGTACACTTTGAGCAAAATATGAAGGACTTTTACAACTCCCAGACTCCACCAAGTGAAGAACTTGTATCTATGAGCACAAACACACTGGAGATACTGGACACTCAGGCAATCACTGCCCTGAGATGCTTGAGGACATAACTACTGGAGTAACCCCGTTGTGGAAGTAAATACTAACCTTCTGCCGGTCAAGAGATACAATCCAGGACGTCCCGTCATCCCGATCTCGATCGACATGGTGGACTTCCTAGAAGCACTCTGCAACTTTGGCTCCAGCGTCAACATTATGCTCAGAGTACTCTATGAAAAATTCTTTACACGTCCTTTCCTACAAACAACCATGTGTTTGCAGCTTGCAGATCAGATACTAAGTTTCCCAAAGGGAATATTGAAGAACCTCTACATCCGAGTTGGTACCTTGTACGCCCCAGCAGACTTCGTGGTGATAGAGACTGGTACTTATGAGAGGGCACCCATCATCCTAGGGAGGCCATTCCAGAACACCTCGGGAGCTGTCATCTACGCTAGTACTGCCAAGATCAGTATCTACATCAAGGGGAGGAAGGAGACGTTTTCCTTCAAGAACAAGACTACACAAATCTCAGAGCATTCCCGACATGAACCAAGGAAGGGGACCAACAGGAGGAAACAAGAACAAGCAAATGTGGACCGAGTCAGCTAAGATGGTCACTGCAGTTTAAGGAGGTCAAGATCGTCGACTTAAATCACCGTTCCTGACCAAAAAGGACGACCCAAGAATGCCAAGCATCGAGTGCACAATTAACGGATATTCTTTTCACAAGACACTCTACGACACCGGATCTGACGTCAACATAATGGCCGCAGTCACTTATCAGCTCCTGCTTGGAACCATGTCCCTACAACCAACATACATTCAGCTGCAGATGATTTTAAGGTTATTGACATGGGAGAAGACAAGTACGATCCAACCATCATCCTTGGAAGACCGTTCCTCAGCACCATTAAAGCAATCATCTACATTGGAAATGGAGAAGTCCACATGCATTTCCCCTCTGAGAAGGTACACCGCTATTTTACTGACCCTAACTGTATAGTTGAAGACTTTAAGCAGGTCAGGACAAGAAGGAGACGACACAACCGCAACCAGAGGAGGCAAATCATCAAGGACGGATGGGCAGACTACGAAGGAGAAGTAGTAAGGTCTGAAGACATACAGCTTGAACAGACAGCTTGAACAGAACTGTCCTGAGGAGACCATAGCAACAAGTCAGGTGTGGAGAGGGAAGATAGTTATACATGAAGAGAAGGCGCTGCCGGAACCACCGACTACGTCATCCAACGAATCCCAGGACAACTGAGAAAACGGAGAGTCCCGTTCGGAGGACTTAAAAACACCGAACGCCTTGCCAAGAGGTAAACTTGGTAGTTATCTTTTTTCTTTCAATTATTTAAATTAGTTTGCTTAGTTAATCAGGTTCATATCATCTTAAAAAGAAAATAAAAATGTTAAAAATAGTAAGCCCCATGTGAGTATGCTCATGGCATAAAACCCATAAGTACATTCACTGTGGTGGCATAAAAATAAAATAAATATATTCCTGTCCTATAAAAATGAAAATATAAAAATAAATTTATGATCCTACTAAAGAAAGTAATATTTATTGAGGAGGCTCAACATGATAAAGGCTAGATATTTTATGCTAACACTTAACTAGTTCCACAAAGCTTTGTTGTCTATTTGAGCTCCACAGAATTCAAGGATCAAAGAAGACTAGTAGACGGAGGACATCCTAATCGCTGTCAGGGTGCTGCCGACATTCAAATACACCTCCGCCACCTGCTAGCTACATCAGAAGGAATTACGGCAAAATCCAGCTTGGGGGAGAGCACCCCCATTTATCCAGCTAAGTGTTCTACTCATCTTTATACTTTACTCAAATAATAAAAAGATGCATAATCATAAAAACCCAAATAAAGATTTTGTGCTTATATATATATATATCTTTGCTTAGATTGCTAAATAAATAAATAAATAAAGTTTGCTATGAACCCTCATGATAAGCTCTCACATGGAAATAATGAATAGTTGCTCTACCATGACTAGTTCTCAAAATTGAAATCTCTCTCAAGTTTAGGCATGACTGTTATTAATTAAGATTTTCTCTAAACCTGAACTTGTGGGGAGAGTACTTAATCTAAAGTCTAAGTCGTTAACGGATACGATATGGGAAGGTTGAGCTGCTATTTATCTGTTCCTAGAGATGCTAGAATTCTGGAGAATTTTATCTTTGAAAATCTTTAAAATGTTGCATGATGAGTTCCTGTATGATGAGAGTTTAAATTCCTACCACAGCCATATATACATGCTTGCTAGACTATGAACCACACATTTACTTTACTACTTATGAGCATTGAGTATGGTCAAGCTATGTAGACCCTTAGGAGCTTGTCGTGCGGTTAAATCAAGATTCACTTGCACGTTCACTCATACATGCTGCTTCTACTCTGGAAGTACGCATCTACATACATCCACTCATTTCCATCTCCAGAACCATCCAAAAATATTCTACTCCTAATCCGGGAGAGAATAGCCAAAAACATTCTCCTATTTCTGTTTTTCCCTGTGAAAAAAATACTCAAGTTATCTTGGTTACTACCACTTGCTGTATTATTTCAGGAGATGGGTGCTCTAAAAAAAAGAAGAAAAAAAAGAGAGAAGATGCGAGGAAATAAAAAGGGGCAAGTGCCCGGAACCTCGAAAGAAAAGAAAAAATAAGACGAGAGGTAAAAATGGACAAGTGTCCGACAGTAGAATTAGGGGTACAAGATACCCACCTGAGAGAAAAGAAAAAGAAAATATAGAGCATCTCATTCTCCTCAAAAAGTTTCAAAAGAGCAAGAAAGGTATGTATCCCCTCAAAAGAGCATAAGTAGAATTAGACTTTCACCATTATCACCATCATCACCATACACCATTCATTCGCCACACATGCACATCTTGATTTGACTTATTGACTTGTTCTTCTGGATCCATGGTTTGACTATGCAATAAATGTCTTGTAAGTATGTATTAGCTGTCTCCCACCTATGAGCTCCAGATATCAAAACCTTATTAGAGTAGGGTGAGAGAGAAGGCAATGCCGCTATGCCTTATACCACAAATACCACATACTTTGAGAGAAGGCATATACCATCACTGCCTTGGTAAGGATCCAGAAATACCACAAAAGAGAGACTAAAGAGAGTCATACAAGGAATCTCTGAGTTTTATTTGAAAATCTGCAAAAACTCCAGAGCTATAGTTAATCGAAGAACAAGAGACATGGTGCTTGACTAGACCGTTCTATCTTTTAACTGCTCAAGACAGAAGTAACGGTTACAAGTCCCATGGTGAAAGGTAAATTGAGTAAGTTTTAAATCTTAACAGATTACCCTAACCCAGAGATGAGATCTTGTTTGAACGAATGTGTATTTTTAAGGCATAAAACCACTTCAGAAACTCTTGAGTTCATCTTTGCTCAGGGACGAGCAAAGGTTAAGCTTGGGGGAGCTTGTTGACGGTCCTTAATGCTCACATTTAACCATCAACTAATCATGGAAAAGGATCCAAATGCAACCAACACCTAGACTTAGGGTTTTATCTGACAGAATTCCACGAGTTTTGGTGTTTGTCTATTTCTGCAGGGGGGTTATCAGGAAATACGGAAGAAAGGCCCACACGTCGGGTTTACATAGAGATATTAACGTGCCGTGCAATTTTCTACCATCTAGAAGACTCCAGAAGCCACGTGAACGAACGGGAAGGAAATCGGGCTCGGAGGCAGGGCGCCCGCCCAACTCTCCTGGGCGCCCGCCCAGCTACAGTGCCCAATGAGGACACGTTTCGCGGATTATGCTCCACCGACCTAAAGGATCAAGGAAAACCGTGCGATCAATGTCGGTTTGATCCGACGGCCCAGATTCACTTGAAGGGACTATAAAACCAGACCCCCTGGCCCCTGGAGATCATACCTCTTCTACAGAATCAAAGCTAGGGTTTCAATTCTTCATCCAAGTAGAGAGGATCCCTCTAGTTCTTCTAGTTCTACCTCTAGTTCATCTAGATCTAGTTCTAGTTCATCTAGTTCTAGTTCTAGTTCCTCTAGTTCAAGTTCGAGTTAGTTCTAGTTGTAATATATAAAATAGGGAGAGAGAAGAGGAGAGCGGAGGAGGAGCCGGATCTGTCGGATCTTCCTCAACATGGTACTTTTGCAGCAACTGATTCGTTCTTCATCGTTCTCCAGGTTCTTCAACTCATAACTCCTGAGTTCGCTAATTACTTTTATTTACATTCAAGTTATTTATTGGATTCCCGCTTGCATCAAGTGCTCTAATCTTTGAAACATTAGAGTAGTAATTAATAGATTAGACGTGGTGTTTAGTCTTGCAATTACCTGGAATTGCACCCAATCCTGCGGATTGTTGTGGTAGCCTTAGGGTAGTGACAGCCCTAACGGTCGACGTATTCCACCTCGTTCGGATCGGTGTTTGTAGGACCGTAGTCGGAGCTTCCTAGCCCCCTTCTCATCTCTTTCTGTGGTTAGTGTTCTGATGTCCCGATATAGATAATCTTGAAGTAATTCTTGATTCTTAGATCAACTAGAGAACTCTCAGGAAACTTCCTCTCTTCCCACCAAAAAATAGTTATATAGTTATCCTTGGGCGATCTTGGATCTTAATTATTACACTCACGTTCCCTGTGGAAAATCGATACTCTGGAATACTCCCGGTTGAAGGCTACATCGGTATCCGTGCGCTTGCGGATTTTTCTGTTTGCGTTTAAAATACCCAACACCCCACTGGAACCACGGGCGTAAGGAAGCCCGTGCGGGCGGGATGCCTCAACCTTGTGCAGAAGACGGGGAAGACGGACAGGCTGCGGGAGTACATCCCGGTAGGGTTATCGACCAACCACGCCGGCTGGGACTCCTAGTGGTTTTACCTGTGGAATGACGACAACCTCCTGCCTTCCTACTCGGGCCGTCTGATCGTGGAGCGTCTAGCGGACTGGACATACGGCGTCGTCCAAGCTCATCAATCTCGGCTCGACCCCCTCCTCGACGCCATGAAGAAGCTGCGCTCGGAGGGCTTGACCGCCACCCTCGTCCTCTCGGCCGTCCATCACCGGAGAGTTCTCCCTTTGATGTCTCGGCCACTGAGGATGGATGAGATGGGCCTTGGCGTCTCATCTCGGGACCACGAGGCGTGCCGGATGTCCAACGAGGCTCCGGCGGATGACGAAGTCGCGGCCCGAGTCAGGGCTGCAATTGCCGGTGATTTTCAGCCGGAGCATGTTAACAGCTTCCCCATGAGGCCAGATGTGGGCTCGATCGATCTGGTATGTTTTCTCCATGCGCGCAGCCTCGATTCTAGGTTTCTTTTCTTCCCCTCTCTTTTTCTTTTCTAAGTCTGCCTTTATTTCGACAGGGACGGATTGACGTCCGGTCCTCGAGGCCTCCGGTAAAGGAGGACGAGGTCGATCGCGACAAACGGCGCCAATCCGCCGAAAAGCTAAAGTCCACCAAGGACTCTGCCAAGAAGGGGGAGAAGAAGAAGAACCTCGACCGTCAAGCGTTAGAGGCGCATCGAGCCAAATCCAGGCAGAGGGGGGAACCTGAGGAAGAATCCCCCATCGACGATGATGACGACGACGACGACAGCGACGATTCCGAGGGGATGGCGTCACGCCTTGACCGAATCCTCGAGGGTCCACCTCGAGGCGATGTCGACGCTCCTCGGACGGAAGTTCCGACGGGGGGTCCAGGCGGATCCCACCGCCCACGCGCCGACACCCCTCCTGCGCCCGCGGCTGGTCAGGTCGCCCCGCGCCCTCCTCCCGTCCCCAAGACGGGTGGCCACGCTAGGTCCCAGGCGACGGGGCCATTGACTCGTGGTCGCGCCACGGCCTCCGACAAAGGAGAGGCCGGTCGCAGGAGCGCCAGTCCCGGCGCCCGCCAGGCGGGAACTGACGCGCCTGGGCCAGCGCCTGCCCTCGAGGGGTCTGGCGCCCCGACGCGGGGTGGCTCGAGGCCCACTGGTCAGGGCGGCGGGAGGCGAGCTGTTCTCCCTATGGGGTAAGCTTTTTCGAAGTTGTGGCTTTTGTTTTCCGCCTTTCCTCATATGCTGATCTTTTTCGCACTCATTTCTTTCTTTTCTCAGGCTAAAGTGGACCCTCGAGCAGGCCCAGCCGTCCATGGCGAAGAGGCTCAAAGCGGGTGCCGCCTCCAAGGAGCCAGGTTTGTGGCTTACTTTTGGGATCTGTGATGCTCTTGCGTTAACCATCGTAGTCACCGGCCTTTATTCTTTATTTTGTAGGCTCCTACGACTTCCAACCTCCAGTAGGCGCTGGGAGTGCTCCGCCTCGTTCTGAGCCCACCACGTCGCTGCCGGCGTGTGGTGAGGCGCCCCAGACGCAAGTGCCGGATGGAGCCCCCGGGCCTCCTCGATTGGGGGTCGAGGGGGAGCCCATCACCATCAGTGATACGTCTGATGGTAACGAAACGACTGGAGGCGCCCGCCCTATGGAGGAGGAAACGTCGACCTCTCACGTCGCGGGACCGAATCCCTAGCCCGCCGGCCTCCGCGCCCTCGAGGAGCTGAAGAAGAAGAGGGAGTAAGATGAAGAACGGGAGCGTGAGGCGGCGCGGCAGCCGCAGGAGCATGAGGCGCAACAACAGCAACAGCAACAGCAGCAGCAGGGGGGCCAAGAGGAGGGACTGCTCGAGCCCCCGCCCCAAGGTCCGGCCCAGCCAGTACCGCCGGAGCCGCAAGGGCCCGGCGAGTAGGAAGAGGATCTGCCGGTGTACCGCCCCCCGACCCCAGCGTGGCTCCTCCCGGGGGCACCTGCCGCGATCCGGGCGGAGCCGGGGCGAGCGGATGGAGTTGTGGCGCTCGCCTGCATGATGCGCACCCCCACCGACCCCGAGTCCGAGATCAAGAGGACGATCTACGGCATGGACGGGATCGCCCCAGGGTTCCTCCGGGAGCGTCGGACATGGGAGGACCACTTTCCCTCCGAGGAGGATGAGATCGAGACATCGGGGACCAAGGACGGAACCTGGAAGATGGTGGACGACGACGGGCGGTTCCCATGCCTCGTCGACCTGTTCCTGCACCATGGGGGCTCCCTCGAGACCGTCGAGGACCTCATCCGCGGCGTCAAGGCCGGCCCAACGGTGAATCCTGATTACATACCTCATGTGGACGCCCAAGGGTGAGATGAACAGCAGGCCGGCCCCGGCCCCTGTTTTCATGAGTGACCCATCAAAATACATCGTCCACAGCTCCACCTAGACCTGAGTCGGGGGAAGCTGGGAGTCTGTCCATTCCGCGATGAAGTCTACCAGGGCCTGCGATTTCATGGCCTTGCAAGGCGTGTAGGTGAGAGCCTCACTCATGAGCTCGACCGACCATTTTGCTATTCTTCCCGTGGCTTCTTTGCTCTGGATTATTTCACCTAAGGGGAAAGACGAGACCACCGTGATGGGGTGGCCAAGAAAGTAGTGTTGCAGCTTACGGCGGGCAAGGATTACGGCATAGATCAGCTTCTGGATTTGGGGATAACGTGCCTTGGTCTCTGAAAGCACCTTGCTGATGAAATAGACTGGCCTCTGGACTGGTAGCGCATGTCCCTCCTCCTGCCTTTCGACCACCACCGCTGCGCTGACAACCTGGGTCGTCGACGCAACGTAGAGGAGCAGCGGTTGTGCAGGTTGAGGTGGGACCAGGACTGGTGCTGAGGTTAGCATCTTCTTCAGCTTTTCGAGCGCTTCCTCGGCCTTGGGGGTCCAAGAAAAACGCTCGACATTCTTCAGAAGTCGATACAATGGTAACGCCTTTTCTCCTAGTCTCGAGATGAAATGGCTTAGAGCCGCCAGGCGTCCTGTGACTCTCTGCACACCCTTGATGTCCCGGATCGGCCCCATTCTCATGATGGCCGAGACTTTCTCGGGGTTGGCCTCGATGCCGCGCTGCGAAACAATGTAGCCCAAGAGCATGCCTCGAGGCACGCCGAAAACGCACTTCTCGGGATTGAGCTTGATCTGGTTGGTGCGTAAACAGCTAAAAGCGATCTCGAGGTCCTGGATCAGGTCCCCTCCCCGCTTTGACTTGACGACAATGTCGTCGACATAGGCCTCGACTGTCGACCCTATGTGTTCACCAAAAACGTGGAGCATGCAATGTTGGTATGTAGCTCCCGCATTTTGAAGCCCAAATGGCATGGTCACATAGCAATACATCCCAAAAGGCGTGATGAAAGAGGTCGCGAGCTGGTCGGACTCCTTCATTTTTATTTGGTGGTAACCAGAATACGCATCAAGGAAAGAAAGGGTTTCACATCCCGCGGTAGAATCGATAATCTGATCAATACGTGGCAATGGAAAAGGAACTTTTGGACATGCTTTATTTAGACTAGTATAATCGACACACATCCTCATTTTCCCATTCTTTTTCTTAACTAATACAGGGTTTGCTAACTAGTCAGGATGATGAACCTCCTTGATGAATCCAGCCGTCAAAAGCATGTGGACTTCCTCGCTAATGATCTTGCGCTTCTCCTCGTCGAATCGGCGCAACCCCTGCTTCACTGGCTTGGAACCGGCTCGAATCTCCAAGGAGTGCTCGGCGACTTCCCTCGGTATGCCTGGCATGTCCGAGGGACTCCATGCAAACATGTCGGCATTTGCACGGAGAAAGTCGACGAGCACAGCTTCCTATTTGGGGTCGAGATCGGCGCTGATCGTCAGCACCTTGCCGTCGGAGTTGTTGGGGTCGAGTGGGATCTTCCTGGTTCCTTCTGCCGCCTCGAAGCTGCCCGCATGGCGCTTGGGCTCTGGAGCCTTAGCGGCCAGGGCCTCGAGCTTCGCGACGAGCTCGGTGGAGTTTTCGACCGCCTCCCCATACTCGACGCACTCGACGTCGCACTCGTACGCGTGCTCGAAGGAGGAGCTGACGGTGATGACGCCTTTGGGACCGGGCATCTTCAGCTTCAAGTAGGTGTAGTTGGGTATAGCCATGAACTTGGCGTAGCCCGGGCGTCCGATGATGGCGTGGTACGTGCCTCGGAATCCAACCGCTTCAAAGGTGAGGGTCTCCTTCCTGAAGTTGGCCGCTGTGCCAAAGCAGACCGGTAAGTCGATTCGACCTACTGGTAGCGCCTTTTTCCCTGGCACGACGCCATGAAAACCGCCGGCGCTTGGTTGGAGCTTCCCTCTATCTATGCCGAGGAGGTCAAGGGTCTCGAGGTAGATGATGTTGAGGCTGCTGCTACCATCCATCAGCACTTTTGAGAGCCGTGTGTTGACGATGATCGGGTCGACGACGAGCGGGTAGACACCTGGGGCGACTACCTTGTCGGGGTGGTCCTCTCGATCGAAAGTGATGGGAGTGCTTGACCAGCTGAGGTACTGGGGCATCGCCATTCTTGCCACGAAGACCTCGCGACGCTCCTTTTTGCGCAGCCTCGTGGTTAACTGAGTCGAGGGCCCGCCGTAGATCATGTAGCAGTCGTGGACGGCGGGGAAGCCGTCGTCGTCTTTGTTGTCCTCCTTGTTGCCGTCCTTCTCTTTCTTGGAGTCATCACGCGCATCCTTCTTGAAGCCTAGACCGTCGAAATGCCTTTTCAGCATACGACAGTCCTTGAGCTTGTGGTCGGCGCCTCCCTTATGGTAAGGGCACGGCTCTTCAAGCATCTTGTCGAAGACTCCTCCCTCTGGAGGGCCTCGAGGCTTCTTTCGTTCCATGGCGGCGACAAGGTTGTCGTCGGAATCCTCCCGCAGGAACTGCCGTGCTTTCTGCTTCTTTTTATTCTTCTTGAGGCCCTGACTGGGGGTTCCATCTTCATCGGCAGGCCGCTTGCCTTTCCCCCCTTCACAGCTGAAGAAGGCGCCGACTGCCTCCACCCCTGCCGCGTAGTTTGCCACTACGTCCATCAACTCATCGACGGTCTGAGGGCGATTTCGGCCCAGTTCCCGCACTAAGTCTCGACTGGTGGTACCAGAGACGAAAGCCAGGATGACGTCATGGTCGGGGATGTGCGGCAGCTCAGTGCGCTGCTTCGAGAAGCGTCGAGCATACTCTCGAAGGGTTTCTCCTGACTTCTGTTTGCACTTGCTGAGGTCCCACGAGTTCCCGGACCGTATGTAGGTCCCTTTGAAATTACCCTCGAAAACCCTGACCAGATCAACCTAGTTGTGGATCTGATCAGCGGGAAGTTCCTCAAGCCATCGACGGGCGGTGTCGGAGAGGAATAGCGGTAGCTGCCTTATGATGGCTCGATCGTCCCCTCGAGCTCCCCCCAACTGACAGGCCAACCTAAAATCAGCTAACCACAATTCTGGTTTGGTTTCACTGTTGTATTTCGCGATGCTGGTCGGGGGTCGGAACGGACTGGGTAGGGGCGTGCTGCGGATCGCCCTACTGAACACTCGTGGGCCCGGTGGCTCAGGGGCCACCCGATCTTCGTCGCTGTCGTACCTCCCACCGCGATGTGCGCTGTAACCGCGTTCTTCCGTGTCTCCGTGCCGGCGGCGTCGATTCTCTTCGATGTCATGCCGCGCGTCGTGTCGACGCTGATTGTCGACGGGGAGAACGAGAGTGGTCTTTCTGCCTCGAGGTGTAGGCTGTTGATGGACTGACACCTCCTTTTCATTTTGAGGCTGCTCGTCGCGCTTTTTAGTGGCAGCTCCTCGTCGTCGAGAAGCTGAGCTTTCGGCTTGTTGAACTGCCGCCACCTGGAGCAGGGTCTGTACCTCGTCTCGAATGTGTCGAGCCTGGGAGTTCGATGGCTCTGGCATGTTGCGCAGCAGCATCGTCGCTGCCACTACATTTTGGCCTGCTCGAGGGAAGCGGCTGATGGGCTGCTCTGGCTCTGCGTCTCCGACGATTTGTCGATGCACCTCTCGAGCACGCCTGCGAACACTTCCGCCCGGCGGATACGGCAAGTCTTGCTCAAGGATTTGCTCAAGCAGGACGAGGCGCTCTCGGTCTTCGTCAAGCTTCATCTTGAGCTCTCGCAGCTGCGCTAGCTGTGCAGCCTTGTCTTCTTGTGGAGGGGGGGTCGACTTGCCCATCGTTCCAAGGCGTCCTGGGGTCTTCTCGTGCCGTGGGGGCCCGACCGCCCGCAGCAGCATCTCGCGTCTCGTCAGTAGTTTCTACCGCCCCGTAGATGTGATAGCATTCCCTTGTAGGGTCGTAGCTATCGGTTTCGGAGTCGGAGTCCGGTTCGGCGGCGTAGAAACATCCACGTCCCTCCTCCAGCAGCCGCTGCCTGAGTGAGGTGATCGTGTATCGTCCGGGGCCTAGACGACGGAGGCCTCGTACCCGGGAAAGATCCGGCAGCTCGGACGCCGGTCGCGGCGCTTCAGTGTCATGTGGGAGGACCATTGGTCTTTCCACGTACGTCTGGGCGTTTGGGCCTATCGCCCTGGCGAGCGACGCCGCGGCGTTGTCCAATCCGAATGGCAGTGCCCTTCTTGGAGTGAACAACCCGTGTGGAAGCAGCCTAGCAGCGGTGGGGGAGAGCGCGTGGGATGCGTCCGCTCTTGTTGTTGTGCGGTGCTGAGCCGTCGCGCTCGTTGCTTCGACACATGGTGCTGCCGACTTGTGGCCCGCTTCTTGCTTCGCACGAGTTGTTGGTCGTGATGAAGTAGAGGGGCTGCGGTGGTGCTGTCCGCGCCTCTTCTTAGGCAGGGAGGCGTGGTGGTGAGGGCGTCTCGGGGCCCTCATCCGTGCTGGCGCAACGCGGGCTCCTCCTGGTCCTCTGACTGAGAGCAAGATCATGTCGTAGCTGGAGCCCGTAGACATGAACTCGAGACTCCCAAACCAAATCACCGTGCAGCGCGGAATCGGCGAGGCGAGAGTAGCCATCTGGAAAGGAGTGGGAAATCGATGAAAAACACGCAGGACCCCTACCTGGCGCGCCAACTGTCGGTGTTTTCCCCCCGGGGGGTCACACCAACGAGTAAATTTGTATGCGTGCTCCCTTTCCCAGATGGTGATGCAAGAAGACACAGAGACTTATCCTAGTTCGGGCAAGAGAAGGCCCTACGTCCAGCGGGGGGAGAAGTCTGTATTATCTTGCACCTAAGTGCTTGTACAGGGGTGAATACAAGCGCGGTATGAAGTGTGAGTGCCTTACTGCGTATGCCTGTAGTATCGTGTGGTGATGTCTCTTGTGTTCTATTCATGAGTCCCTCCTTTTATAGTTACAAGGAGAGACCCAGGGTACATGTATAGGCGTCAGAATAGGAGTTGATAGCAGTATGGAGCGCTGACATACTCGAGGCTCCCGTACCGACATGGCCTCGAGCTGTCCCGTCTTAATAGCCTGGTGATGATTACGCGTGCCCCTGCATTCTGCTCTGCGCGCCGTCTTGTACTGGTTCAACGGTCGCATGCTCGTACGGTTTGGCGGCAAATCCGGCGCAGTGGTTGCGGCGTGGCCAGTCGACGTCCGACCCGTCCCCAGGAAGGAACCATGTTTAGTCGAGGGTCGGACGCCGTACGACGTCCTGATGTCAGAGCGCTGACCTTGGATACCTCGAGGGGGTCTTGATTAGACGTGCCATCTCTGTTTCCCACGTCCTGACACGCCCTGGGTTGTTTGGTGGGGAAGGCTGCAAAAAGATCGATGGGACGGATGCCTGTTCCCTATCACGCCCTCCGTGACCCGTGTGTTAGGTGGGGAAGCATCAGGCGCATTTAATGCCCCGGCTCGCGTGCGCGCGTCAGGCGGCGGATGGCGTCCTTGCGCTCGACGCCTCCCGGTTCGCGTGAGGCTGTTCCGTATTCGACGGTAACCAGAGCTCGGCGCCTGATTGATTCGCTCGACGCTATTTCCGTCTTCGAGGCGGTGGCTGTCGATGGCTGCGCATACGTACGGATGGAGCGTCGAATCGAGGGCCTCGCCCTACGTGCGGATAACCATGTTATAAGCCTTGGTGAGGGTACCCCTTGTTGATACCCTCGACACTTGCTTAGTGTGCTTAATAATAAATAAAGTGGCTATGCTTATCTGAATCTTAATAATAAAACCCTAACATGGATAAGATGAATAGTTGCTCTGCCTAATTTTAAAATTTTGAAGTACTCTCTCAAGTTTAGACATAACTGTTATAATTTAAAGCTTGCTCTAAACCTAAGCTCGATCTGAAGTCTATGTTGTTAACGGATACGATATGGGAAGGTTGAGCTGTTGTTTACCTGTTCCTAGAGATGCTAGAATTCTGTAGAATCTTATCTTTGAAAAATCTTTAAAATATTGCATGATGAGTTCCTGTATGATGAGAGTTTAAATTCCTACCACAGCCATATATATACATGCTTGCTAGACTTTGAGCCACACATTTACTATTTACTGCTTATAAGCATTGAGTGTGGTCAAGCTGTGTAGACCCTTAGGAGCTTGTCATGTGGTTAAATCAAGATTCACTTGCACGTTCACTCACGCATGCTGCTTCTACTCCAGAAGTACCATCCACATATATCCACTCGTTTCTATCTCCAGAACCACCCAAAAATATTCTACTCCTAATCCCGGAGAGAATGGTTAAAAATATTGTTTTTCCCTGTGAAATAAATGCTCAAGTTATCTTGTTACTACCATTTGCTATATTATCTCAAGAGATGAGTGCTCTAAAAAAAGACGAGGAAATAAAAAGGGGCAAGTGCCCGGAACCTCGAAAGAAAAGAAAAAGTGAGACGAGAGGTAAAAATGGACAAGTCTCCGATAGTAGAATTAGGGGTACAAGATACCCACCTGAGAGGAATGAAAAAAGAAGAGCATCTCATTCTCCTCATAAAGTTTCAAAAAGCAAGGAAGGTATGTATCCCCTCAAAGAGCAAAAGTAGAATTAGACTTTCACCATTGTTATCACCATACACCATTCATTCGCCACACATGCACATCTTGATTTAACTTATTGATTTGTTTCTTTGGATCCATGGTTTGACTATATAATAAATGTCTTGTAAGTATGTATATTTTATCTCCCACCTATGAGCTCCAGATATTAAAGCCTTATTAGAGTAGGGTGAGAGAGAAGGCAATGTCACTATGCCTTATACCACAAATACTACATATTTTGAGAGAAGGCATATACCATCACTGCCTTGGTAAGGATCCAGAAATACCACAAAAGAGAGATATGAGAGTCATACAAGGAATCTCCGAGTTTTATTTGAAAATCTGCAAAACTCCAGAGCTATAGCTGATCAAGAATAAGAGACATGGCACTTGACTAGACTGTTCTATCTTTTAACTACTCAAGACAGAAGTAACGGTTACAAGTCCCATGGTGAAAGGTAAAGTAAGTTAGTTTTAAGTCTTGACAGTTTACTCTAACTCAGAGATGAGATCTTATTTAAAATCATGTGTACTGTCAATTTTTAAAGGCATTACAACAACTTCTGATCCATCAGTGAGATTATCCTTGCTCAGGGACGAGCAAGAGGTAAGCTTGGGGGAGTTTGTTGACGGTCCTTAAGTATCAAATTTAATTATCAAATAAACAAAGAAAATGATCCAAATGAAATCAACATCCAGACTTAGGGTTTTATCTGACAGAATTCCATGAGTTTTGGTGTTTGTCTATTTCTGCAGGGGGTTATCAGGAAATACGGAAGAAAGGCCCACACGTCAGGATTACATAGAGATATCAACGTGCCGCGCAATTATCTTACATCTAGAAGCCTCTAGAAGCCACGGGAAGGAAGCGGAGGCCAAACCGGGCCAGGCACTGGGCGCCCGCCCAGTTGACCTGTGTGCCCGCCCCCTGTTGGAGTCCAAACAGGACTCTCTTTCGGGAAAGATCTCCACCGACCTAAAGGATCAAGGATAACCGTTCAATCAATATCGATTTGATACAACGACCCATATTCACTTGAAGGGACTATAAAACCAGACCCCCTGGCCCCTGGAGGAGAGAGCCTCTCAACCCTAATTCATTATTCCTCAAGGGAGAAGAAGCCTCTGATCAAGATTAGAGCCACCACATCAATTAGACACCTAAATTAGTATAGCTACATAGGATTAGAACTAGAAGGAGTCAATCTTCGATTAGTTTCCGGATCTGTCAAGAGGATTCTTGGTAATTCTCTAATTGTTCTTCTAATTATCTTTGTTCTTCAATATTATGAATATGACTTTGTTCTACTTCAATATATTGCTTATGACTTTGCTCTACTTGTTTATATTCAAGATTATATTGTTCTTAGTTTATCATAGTTATATACTTGGCTTAGTTAGATTAGATCTATATACATGCTTAGGATCGTATAGCGTTTATCCATCGGATCCATGGGTAAATGATAGATATTGTGTAGGCGTGGTGCTTATACCGTATTTATCTGCGAATGTACCCAATATGCCAGATCGTGTGGTAGTTCGTGATAGTGACAGCTTCATTGATTCTTATATAGTCCCCCTCTCGTATATTGGGCTGGTAGAGCAACATTATTAAAGAGGAGTGATTGCTATGTTTCTCATTTACCTTGCTAATATCACTATGCATGGGCGTAGTCTTGTTTCGCAATGATTGCTAAGTATGCTTGCACTAATTATGATAATGCTAGACTATATAGTTGAGAATAACTTAGGAAATATTCTTGTAGTTCGTTCTAATACCATGCTAATGACTTTCTAGAGTATCTAATCGAGGTGCTTATCATATTTATTATGTGGCTAAGTTATGCTGATCAGACTAATTATCTTTGTCAGTATTCATTACTTCATATATCTTTTATGTGACACTTATCCCTGTATGAAAGAGTTTGATAAATGTTCTCAATTATATATGCAATGATAGATACTCAGTCTCATATTCTATTCTGTAATCAATATTGATGATTGTTAATCCCTTCCCAGTGGTAAAAATATAAATAACGATACCTGGAATACTTCCCGGTTAAAATGCTACATCGGTATTAATCTGTGCCGCTTGCAGATCCCATTCATTATTTATTTAGAAGAGCAATTGCATATTTCAATACCGCGTCTCTCATATCATGCTAGGGATGACAACTTGGCTTAAGTGGTGTGAGGGATAGGTTTGGCATTTTTGGCACCGTTACTAGAATTAGAAAACTTTCTAATTTTGGTAATGATGTTAAGAATACCCAACACCCTCCACTGGCTTCAACTTCTTCTTCATCTGCAGCGCCTTGCGGGCCTGAATATTTCGCTCTTGTTGGAGGTTCTTGATCATTTCGGGCAGCTAATTTTCTTCTTGCTGAGCTTGAGAGAGAGCCTCTTCTACTTGCTTGAGCTCTGCCAGCAGGGTTTCCCTTTTTGCCGATAGGTCGGAGATCTTCTGCCTCAGCGTCTCTCCTGAGGATTGTAGAATGCCGATGATCTTGTGTTTCTCATCGGCAAGGTGTTTCACTTGCATTACTTCCTCCGAGAGTTGGGCGTGGGTGGCTCTATCGGCAAGACACTGGGTAGCTTTTTGGTACTGGAGTTGGCGGCTCTCCAAGTGTGCAGCCTGAAAGAGAATCTCTTCGACATCGGCTGGGATTTGACCCCTAAGAGCTTTGAACAGAGCTTTGGCTGGATCAGAGTCGTAAACTAATTGAGCAGTGTCTTGGTACAGCATGGCCAGCGGATCCTCCAGTTTTGCTCTAATTTCTACCGATGAAATCCCTATTGCTTGAGAAGAGCTTGCTTCCTCGCCTTCATCATCAGAAATTTCGATGGCAAAGGAAAACAGGCTGTCCGGAGAGTCTTGTTCCTAAAAGGAAAAATAAGATAAGTTATTTGATGATCAAGTACTAATGATATAAAGAGTAGAAATCAGATGACTTACTTGTTTCAGAGCTAGTTGATGCCGATGGTACTCTGGCTAGTTGATGCCGATGGTACCACGGGTTGATCGGCTGGAGTTGCCGATGGAACGATGTCAACTGAAAAATAATAAAGATAATTATGATTTGAAAGAATAAACCAATCGGTGATAGTTTTATGGATAGTACTCTACCTTGAGGGGGAGCGGTGCTTGTCTGTTCAAAAGAAATTACCGATGGCATGATTGGATCGGCAGTTTGCTCAAGCACATCGGCTGGTGCTTCTCGAGGCAGAGGTGCTTCCTGTGGTTGAGGTGAAGATGGTGCTTGCTGTGTCTGGACTTCTGGTAAAAAGGGGACGATTCCACGTGAATCGGCGCCACTGGAGGAGGAGAAGAAGGTGGTGCTGTCTTCTGGCATTTTGCTTGTGACTTGGTGCTCTTGGGGCCTTTTCTCTTGATTTGGCTGGATTGGGGGGCATCGGCACTTGTCCTGGTACTTCTGGTCTTTGCCAATTTGCCAGTTTGTTGATACAACAACAAAAATTTTATAAGAACAGATGTTACAGGATCTTAATGAGAATTTATGCTAAAAAGACAGAAGTTACCGATGAAGTTCCCATAGCAGTCGATGTATCCTGAAAAGACTTTGTATGTATAGAACGGAATCAGTATAAATTGAGGAAGTCAAAGATTTACCTTGAAAGCTTGTGCCAAGGTAGCAGCAGCAACCGATGGAGATGTCTTTTCCCGTCTGGTGGTGATCTTCTTGAAACGCACGTTCCGGTGCATTAGGGCTGCCAGGCTTGGTGCATTGTTGCCGATCAGAGAAATCAGGCCCGATGGAAGGAGCTCGATCGGCTTACCACTCCTGCTGATAGTTGGTGGTGTGTCATTGACCTATTAAAAAAGGGATAAAGTGAGTTACTAGTAAAGGTAAAAGTAATGGAAGGATTAAAGCATCGGTTAAAGACTTACAATGTTTTTTAGGGACTTTATACTTGGGGTCGATCATACCGTGGTATGTGAGAGCCGATGTGCAGAACAGATGCTCTTTCCACTCCTCCCATCACTGTTTGTATGCTTGAGTAATGAAGAGAGCTGGGATCCAGGCTGATAGACCGATGTCTGACGTATCGGCATTTGGCTGAAGCTGAGCTACTCTAATCCACTCAAGACCGCTGGTTATGGTTTCCCTTGGCTTCACTACATCGGCATAACAGAGTGCGATCGGCAGCTGTCCAAAGGCCAGTTGACGAGCCAGTGCCGATGGGTTATAGAACTCATAGGTAAGGTTGGAAGTTTTCCCACTGCTGAAGAAATTCACTGGTATAGCTCTCGGGGTGATAATTGCCATCATCAGATCATGGTCCTTGTTGAGGGCATCATCAAAGGGGTGGCGGTGAGCGGGAATCTGGTTTCTGGATCCTCATAAGGCATCCATGCCCGCTGGTCTTTGGCTAGACCCTCATAGAGAGTTTGGAAGAATCGGCTAACCTGGTCTTCATTACCACCAGTACTAGGTAGGACTATGGCGGCTTCACCATAGTTCAGAGGGGAGCGAGTTGCCGATTCTTCGTCATCCAATTCATAATCTTCGGTTATGTCTCTGGGAAAGCGCTGTGCAAAAAGATTGAATCCCAGGCGCTTATGCATATGAACATTGAGCCACATGTTGATGAACCACCAGGGACCTCCCAAGTTTTTTTTTGACCAAAAGAAATGTGGGGGAGGTCCCCACAGTATTGAAATTTTCATTAATTAAAAGAGGGTAGGGGTCTTACAAGTACATTAACTAAAAGCATCTAGCCAAACACAAAAGGAAGTCCTCCCCACCCCCATATCCGCCGCCGCCTTCTCCACCGCCAAGCCCACCGCCGGCCATGACCTTTCCAGCTGATCTTCACGTGTTTCATCCCGAAGATCCCGATGGCCTCTTCAGACCTGATGGATCGGCTGGATTTTGATCGTGGACTAGAATTTGAAGATGATGTACGATGACGTTTCAAGTCACCGGTACACCACCCCCTCCCTTCCCCAGATGGCTCCTTCTTTCTTCTTGTCACTTTCAGAAGATTTCTTTTTCAGCTTACGGAAGAATCCGTCTCCCTGGCTCTCCAATCCTGTCTGGGTGGTCGCGCTCAAAATTTTCGCGTCAAATTCCTGAGTTTCAATCACTTTAGAATTTCGGGTTTTTCCAAAGAGGTGGGTTTCTTCATCTATAACTCTCGTCGCATCACCACTCCCACCTTTGATCTCTATTTTCATCTGTGGCACAATGGTACTCCACACTGGGAGAGGGAAAAACGTGCTTGGGAAATTGAGCAGGAGAAAGAATGGACAAAAGTCCTATCCAAATCTAGTAAACGTGAGGAGAAAAAGAAAGAAAAGTTGAAACGGGTGCATTTTCCGTCCCCTGTTATCAGTCCTCCAGTTAAGAAAAAGGCCTGAACAAATTCAATCTATTGATATTCTTTTTGGTTCTTTCACTGGCCGTTTTGACCCTTCCCAAAGAAAGCTCATTTTTGGATCACCGTTGAACAAGAACCCTAGACGAAACATCCGTGATTCCAGTGATCCGAAATTGGCACCGAACTACCCTCCCGTTTCAAATTCTAAGCTTCTTGGCCAGTCGTTGGTTTGCTTCCGGTGTTTGGATTTGGGCCACTTTAAATGGCAATGTAGATCGGATATTAGATGTGCCCGCTGCCTGGTCTTGGGACATACCCAGAGATTTTGCAAAGCCCAAACTCCTGCGACCAATAAGCGCGAATGGAGTCCCAAAACCATTACCACCCAGTCTTCACCCAAGACAACTTGGAAACCCATCAAACCGGCTAAAAACCCCTCTTCCAAGACCCAGGTTGTCTACGCTGTTGACTCCAACACCATCGCCTCTCCAGCTTCCACTTCCATAAATAAAGAAAATGAGTTTGCCATTAAATCTTCTATAATCCCGGAACTTGTCCCGGCTCCTTCTCCTTCCTCCAACAAACGAAAACCCCAACCCGCCTCCACCTCGTCACCATTGCCGTCAAGTAATCCCGCCACCCACCAAGCTCCTTCTAAACACACTACCAGCCTTCCCCACCACGTCGATGTTGGCAGCATGGCCAACTATCCCGTCAATCCTCAAGCCTTCCTGGTCTCAGGCCTCACAGTTAATCACGGATGGAATCGCCCAGCCAAAGGTAGGATGACACTTGGTGGAGAGCCGACCAGAGAACATGATGATTTTGTGATCGTCTCTCTGGAGCGAATGCCAGAACATGCCCATTAGCTGCGGCCTCGCCTCAACACAGTTCGCAACTGGCTGGAACATCACCAACGGGTCGGTATTGAATCTGCTTTTCTCTATCCCCTTGGGCTTGGTCTGATCAAATTACAAACAGTGGCTCAGTGAGATCAACTAGCTAGAAATTCTCCTTATCACATTGGGGACAATTTCACTATTCGGATAGTTAAACATGATGAGGGGATCAACCATAGGGCTTGCACAAACACGCGTATCTGTTGGATCATGTTTCTTGCTTTTCCACTCGATTTTCAAAAAGAGGTTTACATCAGGGCTGCAGTGGCACCTTATGGACGTCTGCTTTACTGGTATCGTGACACAAACAAGACTTCTGTTCTAGTACAATGTCTGCTTCTGCACCCTGATAGAGTCCCCCGTAGCCTGGTTGTTTCGCGTGGTACAACAATTGGAGGGTCTGGAAGATCCTGGGCAGTTCCAGTGTACATTTTAGATGGGGAGTTCCCGGATGCTTTCCCGGCAGACGAGGATCCAGTACCAATGGATGGAGAACCTCACCCAGAACATCTCCCTCTGGTCATGGGAGTGAACCCACAACCCCCCAACTGGGAACTCGAACAGCAAGGAGCAGCACAGAATCTGGGAGTTTTTGGTGGCAACCCTCACCCAGTTCCAGTACAGCAATTTCATCCCATCCAGTTTCAGGCTGCTTTGGATGGGAATGCAGATGTAGATGAGGAAGAGGGAATAGAGAACATGGATGTGGAAGCAGAACCTGAAGGTGATCAGCTGTGGCAACCTTGGGACCCAGCAGTATTTGTCGCAGATAATGGCCAGCAACATGCTTCCCCACAGCATACCATGGACCTTAATCTTTCTGGCTCCTCTATGAGATTTCTGAGAGCCAATGGTCCTGACATAGCAATTGAAGAAGTGATGCAGCCTGCCTCTGAAGACAGCTCCTCTACTAGTGATGCTGCCTCTGATGAAGCAGTGGCCAGGGCAAAGTTTAATGCAGTCAGAAGCTTATGTGCTAAAATCACAATGTTTCACAGGAAAGATACTCCTGGACTAAGTGATTGCAGCATCGGATCTTTTCTAATGAGGTCCATCTCTGTGGAAAACAATCCACCTGTACATCAGCAAGTAGCACTTGCTGCGAAAAAGTCAGGGTGGGAAATAGTGGTCTGGAAACCACAACCAGCAGCAGCAGCTCTTCTAAATGCTTTGCCTTCTGTGCATGACAAGGTAAAAAATATTTTTCAAATTGAAAGAAAGGCAGCCAACCTGGATCATTGACTCTAAGGGGACAGTCTGCAACAATTTCTCAGTACCAATGCTTCCTAGCCAGCACTTAACTATGGGAGAATCTGACACCAGAATTTCTGTATATGAGAACATCATGAGTATGATAAGCCAAAGTGATGGTAGTGTCACTGACACAGCAGCAACCATGGAACAGAACGATAACCAGTCCCAGAACTCCACCAATAAGCACAAGAGAAAGGGTATGATGCTACCTGATACTACTTCCCTTTGTGACACCCGTACCCCTCTAACTGAACGTGCTGTTCGGTACAGCATAAGATTATCCAACAACTCGCAGGGTTTCTGCCAAGTCAGGATTGATAAAGAGCCCTCCAGGAGAGTAAAAAACTGGATTCTAGAGTGAGATGAAGCCACAGGTGAATATCGACCCATCTCTATCTCTACTCTTTAGGGCTGGGGCATAAGTTGTGGCGTAGATCCTAGTGATCTTACGGTCGATGCGCTCTTGCAGGCGCCCCCTCCAATGGTTACCGATGACAATGATGATGATCAGTGAAGATCAAAGGAGAGAGAGACATCAGGAGATTTTGCACCTTAGTTACACCTTCTATATTTGTTATCTAGTTAAAAGTTTCCCTCCTTTTCAATTATCCTGTATCGAAGGCTTAAACTATCAGTGTGTCGGAGTGCCAGTTATCCTTGTCGATTTCCTTCAAGACAAGTTTGTCTTAAACAATCAGTGTACTTGTGTCACCTGCCTCTTTACTGTTTGTCTCATTTGCACTTCCTGCCTTTCTCTTGCCATCTGTTTACACCATGGGGGTGGTGTTACTGTTGCTGTTACGTTTGTACATTTTCTGCATTTCCAGCTAACCCTTTCATCTATTTCTTGATTTTTAATGCTACCACTCAAGATTTTTGAGCTGAGTCTCCTTTCAACTGGCACCCTTGTGCTGGCCTGATGCGAACAACAAACACCAATGGTTTAAATGAATAACAGAAATTGGAATATTTTATGTTGGAATATCCGAGGTATCAACGCAACATCCAAATGGGATGCAGTCAGAGATAAGATTGAGGAGAGCTCGTGCTCAGTCATATGTCTACAGGAAACTAAACGGGAACAATTCGACATGATGTACATCAGGAAATTTGCTCCCAAACGTTTTGACAATTTTGATTATATACCGTCTGTTGGGGCTTCAGGAGGAGTTCTAGTTATCTGGAACAGCTCATCTCTTCAGGGGACAGTGATAGATAAACAGCAATTTGGAATCACAATCAGGTTCCAGTCCCAGCACAACAATGAGCTTTGGAAGCTAACAAATGTGTATGGTCCATGTGTTGAGCCAGATAGAACTAATTTTATCAATTGGTTCATAAATCATCAGGTTGACGATGAGGAAAATTGGATCTTTCTCGGAGACTTCAATTTTTATAGATCAGTTGAAAACAGGAACAGAGCAGGTGGAAATATTAATGACACTCTCATCTTTAATGATGCCATTGGACAACTAGGGTTGGTTGAACTCCCTCTAAAAGGCAGATCTTATACCTGGAGCAACATGCAGATCAACCCCTTGTTAGAACAGTTGGACTGGTTCTTCACATCCATTAACTGGACAATAGACTACCCCAATACTGAAGTCTTGCCCTTAGCAAAGATAACTTCAGACCATCTCCCATGTCAGATCACAATCGGCACCAAAATCCCCAAAGCAAAGGTCTTTCGATTTGAAAATTACTGGGCAAAGAGACCTGATTTCTTAGAGGTTGTTCAAGCCTGTTGGTCATCTTGCAGAGGAAAGAATGATAGAGCTCAAAACATAACAGTCAAGTTGAAATATCTGCGAGCAAAGCTGAAAGCCTAGAGCAGGAATATATCCAATCTGAAACTGCTCATAACAAATTGTAATGAAGTCATCGGCCTATTAGACTTCATTGAAGATCAGAGAGGGCTCTACAATCCAGAAGCAAACCTAAGAATAATCATCAAACAACAAATCAAGATATGGCTCAGATACAAGACCATTTATTGGAAGAATAGATACACAGTGAATAGGGTGAAATATGCAGATGAATGCACAAAATTCTTTCATGGAATGGCCACTATCTCATATAGAAAGAACTCCATCTCCCAGATATAGAATGAGCACGGTGCCATGGTACAAGATCATGCTGGCAAAGTAGGCATGCTATGGGCAGCTTTCAGGCACAGGATGGGCAGTACCTCTTCCCCAAATATGACTTTTGACCTATCACAATTGATACAGCCTGTTAACGATCTTGATAGCCTTGTAGGTCCCTTCCTGCAAGAGGAAATAGACCTAATTGTCAGGAGAATGCCTTCAGATAAAGCTCTAGGGCTAGATGGTTTCAACGGTCTATTCCTTAAAAAGTGTTGGCACATAGTAAAGCAAGATTTCTATAGCTTATGCTGGAACTTCTATGAGGGACTAGTCAAACTGGAATCCATCAATAATTCATATATCACGCTTGTTCCTAAGAAAGAAAATCCTGAGACCGTAAATGACTTTAGGCCTATTGCACTAATGAACATATCACTCAAACTCCTCACCAAACTGCTAGCTGATAGATTACAAGGGGTAATTTTGAGGCTTGTGCACCAAAATCAGTATGGTTTTATTAGATGCAGAGCAATTCAAGACTGCCTAGCATGGAGCTATGAATACATACATCAATGTCAGCAATCTAGGAGAGAAATAATCATCCTGAAACTAGACTTTGAGAAAGCTTTTGATATGGTTGAGCACTCCACCATTATTCAAGTTATGAGTCACCTTGGACTGCCTGATAGATGGATCCAATGGGTCAGTATGATATTATCTTCAGCATCCACTGCAGTTTTACTCAATGGGACTCCTGGAAAATTTTTCAAATGCAAACGTGGGGTAAGGCAAGGTGACCCACTCTCACCTCTGTTATTTGTGTTAGCAACAGAGCTATTGCAAATCATAGTCAACAAAGCCATGATTATGGGACTGATACATAAACCTCTGCCCTAAGATGGAGAGGAGTACCCTATTGTACAATATGCAGACGACACCTTGATGTTTATGCAGGCAGATGCAATACAGCTGGTATTTCTCAAAGCAGTTCTGAATAGTTTCTCTGACTCTACTGGCCTGAAGATCAACTATGCAAAATCCCATATGTATCCCATCAATGTTTCAGCAGACAAGATGAATATTCTTGCAGGTACTCTTGGGTGTGACATAGGCTCCATGCCTTTCACATACCTAGGACTACCTATGGGCACCACTAAGCCCAAGATAGATGACTTCACACCAATGATGGATAGGGTTGAGAGACAACTGTCAGCTTGCTCCACATGGCTCTCTTACAGTGGAAGACTGGAGATGATTAACTCAGCAATCACACCTATCACAACCTATGCCATGTGCACACTCAAGCTACCAAAAGGGGTGATTGAAAATATAGATAGAGCAAGAAAGCAATGCCTATGGAGAGGGAACTCTGCAAAGAAAAAGGGTGGAAACCTTGTTGCCTAGCCAACTGTTCAGCTTCCAAAAGAAAAAGGAGGATTGGGGATCATAAACCTACACCTGCAAAATGATGCTTTGCTGATGAAATAGTTACATAAATTCTATAACAAATTAAACATTCCCTGGGTAAGAATTATATGGGACAAGTACTACGCTTCCGAAGTCCCCCATGCTTCCAGAGAGATGGGTTCTTTCTGGTGGAAAGACATCCTAAGGCTAAATACTCTATATAGAGGTATTGCCATGTGTGAGATAGGAGATGGAACCACTGTCTCTTTCTGGGATGATCTGTGGGCAGGCGAAATACTATCACATACATATCCAAGACTTGCATCTTTTGTAAGATCAGATGGTGAATCAGTCAAACAGACAATCCAAAGTGATGATCTAGACTCAATTTTTGTGCTGCCTCTGTCAGAAGATGCCTTTGGTGAATTGGATCAACTCCAAGAAAAACTGCAAGAGTTGGAATATGATGAGGATTCTATTGACAGATGGTTTCCTATTTGGGGACAACAGTACAGTTCTAGGAAATTTTACTCACATGTATATAGAGACCTTGAAACACATCCCATTTATAGATTAATCTGGAAATGCAGATGTACCAAAAGACTTAAATGCTTTGCGTGGCTAATAGTTGTCGACAGACTGAATACTAAAGACATGCTACAGAGAAGACATCTTAACATACAAGGGGCATCAACCTGTATAATGTGTAACTCAGGCCAAGTTGAAACCATTGAACATCTGTTTTTCGAATGTCAATTTGCACAAGACTGCTGGCAGAAGATAGGTATCAACTGGGACCTGTCCAGGAATATCATGGACAGATTACACCAAGCTGCAACCATCCACAATATACCTTGCTTTACTGAAGCAGCAATTGTTGCATCATGGGAGCTATGGAAATTAAGGAATGACAAAGTCTTTCAACGCAGGGTCCCAACCTTACATCTGTGGTTTAGTAATTTTAAAAGTCAATGCTTTCTTCAATCTTGTAGATTCAAGGAGGTCTTGAGGACTTCCTTTTGTGTTTGGCTAGATGCTTTTAGTTAATGTACTTGTAAGACCCCTGCCCTCTTTCAATTAATGAAAATTTCAATACTGTGGGGACCTCCCCCACAGTTCTTTTGGTCAAAAAAAAACATAATTAGTTCGCGTCCGATCCCAACTATTATAGTTAGATCATTCGCTTGATCAACATCATTGAACTCCTTTCGCCGGCTCACTGCCTCATCACCTTCAGCCTCAACCACCTATGCAAAAGATTTCTTGATGTGTTCAGTGTATTCTTCCTCCCAGTACCAACCTGTACATCCGCCGGTACCGTCCCACTGAAATTAAAAGAGAGAATCAAAAGTTTAATTAATATCATTTAAAAAAATAAGCACATATATAAGCAAATGTCTGGAAGTAACTCACATTACGATCCGGACACTTGTAGAATATACGACCATTGTTTACTCTCTCTTTCGACACTTTGTACTCCATCACAATTTTCTGCCCACACTTGCCACAAGTAATGAGAGGAAGTTCCGGCCAGTATCGTTTTTGAACCCATTGAGAGACCGAAGACCCGGTCACGGTTGCCATCTACTATCCATACTCAATTTTTAAACAATTATAAATTCCACATTTACTAGTAAACATGTATGACTAATGAAGAACCTAATAATATCCTTTATTTGTCTAGTTACTTCAACAAATCTTCTAAATTATACAATGGACATTATGTAGTAATAAAAATAAATCAAGTGATATAAACAAACCAATTAATTTGAACTATCCTACTTTCTAAGATCATAAAAAGATACTATAATTCATTCTTGCAAACTACATTAATACTAAAGGGGAGGAGGTAGCCGGCCTATAAACCGGACGTTTAACACCGGTTCAGAACACAAACCGGTGCTAAAGGGGACCCTTTAGCACCGGTTGGTAACACGAACCGGTGCTAAAGGGTCCCTGCCCCGACAGCACCTATCAAAAGCCGTTGGTCAGGACCCTTTAGCACCGGTTCGTGTTACGAACTGCTGTTAAAGGGGCCTTTAACCCCGGGCCACAAAAAGGCCGAGGTTTTTGGCGATTTTAGGCATCAACCAATGCCTCATTCTGTAGTAGTGGGTTCTAAGCCAATCTCACCAATTTTCATGGCTGCATTTTCCTAAATGAAATAATGGATTGTATTAAGAGTTGGTTGAGACAAGCAGCAGCTATAAAAAGGATTGTGGAAAGATTTGCTCACATATACTGCAACTGAAATAGAATTTGACCTTTTCCCATGTTTTGTGTGAGTGGTCCTCCAAAGAAGAAGATCACTCGCTCTTCACCAGTTTGTTCTTTTTTCTAGGATGGAAATACATATTTCATAAAACAAGTGTTGACTGGTTACTCCATCCACTCATGCACTTAAGCTGAAACAGCCTTACCATGAAAGATAACTTAGTAAGTTGGGAGCCTGGCCCCAACTCTTGCTGTGCCTCTTTCAATAAATCAAAGAATTTCTTTGCACTCTCATTTGGCTCTTCATTATCATTACCACTCGATGCACCCCTAATTAATGCAGACACCAGATTGTTACCAAATGATGAATCATCTGCCACACCTTCATTTGCATCCCTATCATCATTGCAAGGTGGATCATTCACTTTCTCTTTCACAAAATTCTCGTCAAACCCTTTTGTTACCAAGTGCATCCGAACCTCGGATTTTGTTTTGTACACGACTCCATGACACCTCGAACATGGACATGCTGTAGTTTCTGATGTATAGGTTCCTTCAAAAATAGTACCAATGAATTTGTCGAGTCCGGCTTGCCACTCAGCTGTTGATCGGGACAACAACATCCAGCTCCAATTATTATCATGTGCCATGATTTCTAACTTCCAATTGTCACTAGATCGATTTTCCTACGAAAAGATATTTCAAAGACATAAATAAACCAAAACTTTTTATGATCTCATTTAATATATGAATCTATATATATCTGGCCACAAACTATTGTAAAATTGGATTAACTAAATAAGCATCATGTCGAGGGTATCAATAAGAGGTACCCTCACCGATGCATGTAACGAGACTATCCGTACGCAGGACGAGGCCCTCGACTCGACGCTCTGGCCGTACGTACACGCAGCCATCGACGGCTGCAGCCTCGAAGACGGAAATAGCGTCGAGCGAGTCGATCAGGGGTCGAGTGCTAGCTACCGTCGAATACGGAAACGGGCTCGAGCGAATCTGGAAGCGTCGAGCGCAAGGACACTGTCCGCCGCCTGACGCGCGCACGAGAGCCAGGGCATTTAATGCACCTGCCGTTTTCCCGCCTAACACACTGGTCACGGGAAGCGTGATAGGAAACAGGCACCCGTCCCATCGTTCTTTTTGCAGCCTTCCCCACCAAACATCCCAGGGCGTGTCAGGATGCGGGAAACAAGGATGGAACGTCTAATCGGGACCCCCTCGAAGACATCCAAGGTCAGCGCTACGGATATCAGCACATTGCACGGCGACCGACCCTCGACCGGACGGGGTTCCTTCCTGGGGACGAGTTGGGCGTCAATTGACTACATCCCAACCACTCTGCCGGATCTGTCGCCATACCGTACAAGCATGCGACCACTGAACCAGCGCAAGATGGCGCGCGGAGCAGAATGCAGGGGCACGCGTAATCATCACTAGGCTATCAAGACAGGACGGCTCGAGGCCATGCCGGTACGGAAGCCTCGAGTAGGTCAGCGCTTCATGCTGCTATCGACCCCTATTCTGACACCTATACATGTATCCTAGGTCTCTCCTTGGTGCTATAAAAGGGGGGACTCAGGAATAAGAATAGGAGGCCCATAGGTAGTAGAACTCCCACACTCCATACCACACTTGTATTGGCCCTTGTACAAGCACTTTGGTGCAAGATAATACAGACCTCCCTCCCCCGCTGGACGTAGGGCCTTCTCTTGCCCGAACCAAGATAAATCTTTGTGTCTTCTTGCATCACCATCTGGGAAAGGGAGCACGCATACAAATTTACTCGTTGGTGTGACCCCCCGTGGGGAAAACACCGACAGTTGGCGCGCCAGGTTGGGGCCCTGCGTGTTTTTTCATCGATTTCCCACTCCTTTCCAGATGGCTACCCTCGCCTCGCCGATTCCACGCTCCATGGTGATTTGGTTTGGGAGTCTCGAGTTCATGTCTACGGGCTCCGGCTACGACATGATCTTGCTCTCAGTCAAAGGGCCAGGAGGAGCCCGCGTTGCGCCAGCACGGTTGAGGGCCCCGAGACGCCCTCACCACCACGCCTCCCCGCCCAAGAAGAGGCATAGACGGCACCACCGCCGCCCCTCTGCCTCCTCACGACCAGCAACTCGTGCGAGGCAGGAGGTGGCCCACGAGCCTGCAGCACCGTGTGCTGGAGCCGCGGGCACGACGGCTCAGCACCGCACGACGACAGGAGGGGACGTGTCTCGCGCACTCTCCCCCACCGCTGCTAAACTACTTCCACACGGGTTGTTCACCCCAAGAAGGGCACTGCCATTCGGATTGGACAACGCCGCGGCGTCGCTCGCTAGAACGATACGTCCAAACGCCCAGACGTACGTGGAAAGACCAATGGTCCTCCCACGTGATTCTGAAGCGCAGCAGCCGATGTCCGAGCTGCCGGATTTCTCCCAAGTACGAGGTCTCCGACGCCTAGGCCCTGGGCGATACACAATCACCTCGCTCAGGCATAGGCTGCTGGAAGAGGGACGTGGATGTTTCTACGCCGCCGAGCCGGACTCCGACTCCGAGACTGATAGCTACGACCCAACGAGGGAATGCTATCACATCGACGGGGCTGTAGAAACTACCGACGAGACGCAGGATGCTGCGGCAGGCGGTCGAGCCCCCGCAGCACGAGAAGACCCCAGGACGCCTGGGAACGACGGACAGGTCGACCCCACTCCACAGGAAGACAGGGCTGCGCAGCTGGCATAGTTACGGGAGCTCAAGATGAAGCTCGACGAAGACCGAGAGCGCCTCGTCCTGCTTGAGCAAATCCTTGAGCAAGACCTGCCCTACCCGCCGGGCGGAAGTGTCCGCAGACGCGCTCGAGAAGTACATCGACAAATCGTCGGAGACGCAGTGCCAGAGCAGCCTGTCAGCCGTTTCCCTCGAGCGGTCCAGAAAGTAGTAGCGGCAACAATGCTACTGCGCAACATGCTAGAGCCATCGAACTCCCAGGCTCGGCGCATTCGAGATGAGGTACAGACTCTGCTCCAGGTGGCAGCAGTTCAGCAAGCCGAAAGCTCAGCTTGTCGACGACGAGGAGACGCCACTGAAAAGCGCGACGAGCCACCTCAAAATGAAAAGGAGGTGTCAGTCCATCAACAGTCGCCCCCTCGAGGAAGAAAAACCACCCTCGTCCTCCCCGTCGACAATCAGCGTCGACACGACGCGCGGCATGACATCAAAGAGAATCGACGCCGTCGGCACGGAGACGCGGAAGAGCGTGGTTACAGCGCACATCGCGGTGGGAAGTACGACAGCGATGAGGACCGAATGGTTCCCGAGCCACCAGGCCCACGGGTGTTTAGCAGGGCAATCCGCAGCACGCCCCTGCCCAGTCCGTTCCAACCCCCGACCAGCATCGCGAAATACAATGGTGAGACCAAACTAGAGTTGTGGCTGGCCGATTTCAGGCTGGCCTGTTAGCTAGGAGGTTCCCGATGGGATGATCGAGCCATCATCAGACAACTACCCCTCTTCCTCTCTGACACCGCCCGTCGATGGCTCGAGGAACTTCCGGCAAATCAGATCCACGACTGGGTCAATTTGGTTAGCGTCTTTGAGGGTAATTTCAAAGGGACTTACATACGGCCTGGGAACTCGTGGGACCTCAGCAAGTGCAAACAGAAGTCAGGAGAAACTCTTCGAGAGTAGGCTCGATGCTTCTCGAAGCAGCGCACCGAGCTGCCACACATCCCCGACCACGACGTGATCCTGGCCTTTGTTTTCGGTACCACCAGTCGAGACTTGGTGCGGGAATTGGGTCGGAATCGACCTCAGACCGTCGATGAGCTCATGGACGTAGTGGCAAACTATGCGGCAGGGGAAGAGGCAGTCGGTGCCTTCTTCAGTTGCGAAGGAGGGAAAGGCAAGCAGTGTGCTGACGAAGACCGGACCCCCAGTCGAGGGCTCAAGAAGAACAAGAAGAAACAGAAAGTGCGGCAGTTCAAGCAGGAGAACTTCAACGACGATCTCGTCGCCGCCATGGAGCGGAAGAAGCCTCGAGGCCCCCCAGATGGAGGCATTTTCGACAAGATGCTCGAGGAGCCATGCCCTTACCATAAGGGAGGCGCCAACCACAAGCTCAAGGACTGTCGTATGCTGAAAAAGCACTTCGACGGTCCAGGGCTCAAAAGAGATGCACGAGACGACCCAAAGAAGGAAAGGGGCAATGACAAAGAGGGCAACAAGGATGACGACGGATTCCCTACTGTCCACGATTGCTACATGATCTACGGTGGGCCCTCAACACAGTTAACTGCAAGGCAGCGCAAGAGGGAACGACGGGAAGTCTTCGCGAGAAGAATGGCGGTGCCCCAGTACCTCAGCTGGTCGAACACTCCCATCACCTTCGACCGGGAGGATCACCCCGACAAGGTGGTTGCCCCAGGCGTCTATCCACTCGTTGTCGACCCCATCATCGTCAACATCCGGCTCTCGAAGGTACTGATGGACGGAGGTAGTAGCCTCAACATTATTTATCTCGAGACCCTCGACCTCCTCGGCATCGACAGGGGACGGCTTCAACCGAGCGCCGGCGGCTTCCATGGCATCGTACCAGGAGAAAAGGCGCTGCCAGTGGGTCGAATCGACCTACCGGTCTGCTTTGGCACGGAGGCCAACTTAAGGAAGGAGACCCTCACCTTCGAGGTGGTCGGGTTCCGGGGCACGTACCATGCTATCATCGGGCGCCCAGGCTACGCCAAGTTTATGGCTATACCCAACTACACCTACTTGAAGCTGAAGATGCCCGACCCTAAGGGTGTCATCACCATCAGCTCCTCCTTCGAGCACGCCTACGAGTGCGACGTCGAGTGCGTCGAGTATGGGGAGGCAGTCGAGAACTCCACCAAGCTCGTCATGAAGCTCGAGGCCCTGGGCACTGAGGCTCCAGAGCCCAAGCGCCACGCGGGCAGCTTCGAGCCCACAGAGGGAACCAAGAATATCCCACTCGACCCCAACAACTCCGACGGCAAGGTGCTGACTATCAGCGCCGACCTCGACCCCAAATAGGAAACTGTGCTCGTCGACTTTCTCCGTGTGAACGCCGACATGTTTGCATGGAGTCCCTCGGACATGCCAGGCATACCGAGGGAAGTCGCCGAGCACTCCTTGAAGATTCGAGCCGGTTCCAAGCCAGTGAAGCAGCGGTTGCGCCGTTTCGACGAGGAGAAGCGCAAGATCATTGGCGAGGAAGTCCACAAGCTTTTGATGGCCGGATTCATCAAGGAGGTTCATCATCCCGACTGGTTAGCAAACCCTGTATTAGTTAAGAAAAAGAATGGGAAAATGAGGATGTGTGTCGATTACACAAATCTAAATAAAGCATGTCCGAAAGTTCCTTTTCCATTACCACGTATTGATCAAATTGTCGATTCTACTGCGGGATGTGAAACCCTTTCTTTCCTTGATGCATATTCTGGTTACCACCAAATAAAAATGAAAGAGTCCGACCAGCTCGCAACCTCTTTCATCACGCCTTTTGGGATGTATTGCTATGTAACCATGCCATTCGGGCTTCGAAACGCGGGAGCCACGTACCAACGTTGCATGCTCCATGTTTTTGGCAAACACATAGGGTCGACGGTCGAGGCCTATGTCGACGACATTGTCGTCAAATCGAAGAGGCAAGGGGACCTAATCCAGGACCTCGAGATCGCTTTTAGCTGCTTACGCTCCAACCAGATCAAGCTCAATCCCGAGAAATGCGTTTTTGGCGTGCCCCGAGGCATGCTCTTGGGCTACATTGTTTCCCAGCGCAGCATCAAGGCCAACCCCGAGAAAGTATTGGCCATCACAAGAATGGGGCCGATCCGAGACATCAAGGGTGTGCAAAGAGTCACGGGATGCCTGGCGGCTCTGAGCCGCTTCATCTCGAGACTGGGAGAAAAGGCGTTACCGTTATATCGACTTCTGAAGAATGTCGAGCGTTTTTCTTGGACACCCGAGGCCGAGGAAGCTCTCGAAAAGCTAAAGAAAACATTGACCTCAGCACCGGTCCTGGTCCCACCTCAACCTGCAGAACCATTGCTTCTTTACGTTGCGTCGATGACCCAGGTCGTCACTGCAGCAGTGGTGGTTTAAAGACGGGAGGAGGGTCATGCGCTGCTGCTCCAGAGGCCAGTCTATTTCGTCAGCGAGGTGCTTTCGGAGACCAAGGCGCGTTACCCCCAAATCCAGAAGCTGATGTACGCCGTAATCCTTGCCCGCCGCAAGCTGCAGCACTACTTTCTCGGCCACCCCATCACGGTGGTTTCGTCTTTCCCCGTGGGCGAGATAATCCAGAGCAAGGAGGCCACGGGAAGAATAGCTAAGTGGTCGGTCGAGCTCATGAATGAGACTCTCACTTATGCGCCTCGAAAGGCCATCAAATCGCAAGATTTGGTTGACTTCGTCGCAGAATGGACGGACTCCCAGCTTCCCCCGACTCAGGTCCAGGCGGAGCTGTGGACAATGTATTTCGAAGGGTCACTCATGAAAACGGGGGCCGGGGCCGGCCTGCTGTTCGTCTCCCCCTTGGGCGTCCATATGAGGTACGTCATCAGGATTCACTTTGCCGCATCCAACAATGTCGCCAAGTACGAGGCCCTTGTCAACGGTCTCAAGATCGCCATCGAGCTAGGAGTCCGACGCCTTGACGTCAGGGGCGACTCCCAACTCGTCATCGACCAAGTGATGAAGACCTCAAGCTACAATGAGGCAGCCGACAAACTCGCCAAAATCGCATCAACTCGAGGCACGGTGCCACCTGATGCGTTCTCAAGGGATCTTCACGAGCCATCCGTCGACTTAGGCTCGGGGGCTGGCTTCGATGCTGCTCCTGCCCAGCCAACCAACACCATCGACACACTCTTGATGACGGCGGAGGTGATGGAGATAGAACGGCGGCCTGGTCGACCGTTCGACTGGCGCACACCGTTCCTCGACTGTCTAATCCGCTGCGAGCAGCCAGAAGATCGATCAGAGGCCCGCCGTATCGCTCGATGGGCCAAATCATATGTGATCTATGGCGAGGGCAATGAGCTATATCGACGAGGCCCGACGGGGGTCTTACAGCGTTGCATCACCGTGGAAGAAGGCCGAAAACTCCTCGACGACCTACACTCGGGGGCTTGCGGCCACCATGCTGCTCCACGGACCCTCGTGGGGAACGCCTTTCCACAAGGTTTCTACTGGCCAACGGCCATGGCAGACGCCATCGAGCTCGTACGGTCATGTCATGGGTGCCAGTTCTACGCCAAACAGACGCATCTGCCCGCCCACGCTCTTCAGATGATCCCCATCACCTGGCCGTTTGCGGTATGGGGGCTCGACTTAGTAGGGCCCCTGCAAAAGGCGAAAGGACGATACACCCACCTACTGGTGGCCATCGACAAATTCTCCAAATGGATCGAGGCTCGACCCATCACCAACATCCGCTCCGAGCAAGCCGTCCTTTTCTTCACCGACATCATACATCGGTTTGAAATCCCCAATGTGATCATCACCGACAACGGCACCCAGTTCACCAGTAGAAAGTTCTTGGACTTCTACAATCAGCATCACATCCGTGTGAACTGGTCTGCAGTAGCCCATCCTCGAACTAACGGCCAGGTCGAGCGTGCCAATGGCATGATTTTGCAGGGTCTCAAGCCAAGAATCTACAATCGCCTGAAGAAGTTCGGCAAAAAGTGGGTCGAGGAGCTTTCATCGGTCCTATGGAGCCTGAGGACAACGCCAAGCAGGGCCACAAAATACACCCCGTTCTTCATGGTCTACGGCTCTGAGGCTGTCCTCCCCACGGACCTTGAGTATCGGTCCCCCCGACTCAAGGCATACAATGAGCAGACAAACAAGGAAACTCAAGAGAATGTGGTTGACCAGCTTGAGGAAGCTCGAGACATGGCCCTCCTAAACTCTGCCAGATACCAGCAGAAACTTCGACGCTACCACGACAAACACGTACGCAAGAGGGACTTAAATGTGGGTGACCTTGTCCTACGACGACGGCAGAGCAATCAAGGACGCCACAAGCTGACCCCGCCCTGGGAAGGCCCGTACGTGGTGGCCGAGGTCTTGAAGCCAGGAACGTACAAGTTAGCGGACGAAAAGGGGGCGGTCTTCACCAACGCGTGGAACATCGAACAGCTACGTCGATTCTACCCCTAGAAGTTCAAAATCTTATGTTCCTACGTACATTCTGTACCGAGGCTTTGTAAACAAATGCACGAATAAATGAAGTCTTTCCCTCGAGCAATTTCTTTTTGTACCAAGGCTTTGCAAGTCAAAATCCTCACCACCCTCGCCTCCGCCCGAGCTAGTCTCAGGAGGAAGCACCTCAGGCTCAAAAAGCTTGGCCAGCCTCTCTCCAGGAGCCTCCGCGTCGTCGATTAAGGCGTGGAGCCTCTCTTCGTTCTCCGCGTCGGTCTTGGAGATGTCGGTGACGAAGCCGTGGGACACCACCTCCATGTCATAGGAGAAGCCCGAGCAGACAACTGCCATCGCCCGCTTCACCCCGATGTGGAGGGCGTCCCGCACTCGGTCTCTCAGCGTCGCGCCCAAGTAGCACAGCTAGTCGACCAGTGCGTCGCCTCGAGCTCCCTCCCTCGACTCGTCCATAGGCTCGACCTCCCACGAGATCGAGAGGTCGCTTATTGCCGTCCGCACGCGACGGTTCAAGGCAACCTCCGCCTCGAGCTGGGCCTTAGCATTACGGGCCTCGACTTGGGCCGCTAGGAGTTCGTCCTTAAGTCCTGTAAATGCCAATACAAGAAACCTTAGAAAAAACCAAGCACACCTCGAAAAAAGAAATCCGACAGAGGAAACGTACCGCGGACGGTCTCCTCCAGGGCCGTGTTCTCGCCGACCAGCCTGGTGTTGGCCCTCTCGATCTCTCTGTTGGAGCGTGCCAGCTCGGTGTTGGCAACGCGAAGATCCTCGATCGCCTTGCCAGCCTGAGCAATGGCCCCGCTCTTCTCCAACAGCTCTCCCTTCAGACGTTCGACGTCGTCAGAGAGCCTGCGGGATTGAGCCCGCTCCGCCTCGAGATCTTCGAGGGCCTTCTTCTTGGTTTCCTCCACGGCGCTCCTGGCGATCTCGCCATTCACGTGCTCCACCTTCATCTTTTGGAAGGACTCTCGAAGGGAGTCCAGGTTGGTTTTAAGAAGGCCCTTCTCCTTGTCCAGATCTGCGATAACGCTCTTGTAGGACAGGGCCTCCTCCTGGGCACTGGCCGCGGCCTCCTCGACCGTCAGAGCCCGCTCCTGCAGCAGCGTCGTCTCCTCCTCCGCCTTTCTTGAGGCCTCTCGAGCCTCGGCCAAAGCAGCCTCCCTCGCCTTCTTCTCTTCCTCGAGCGCTATGAGGTCTTTATAAGCCTTGAGGAGCTTCTCCTGCGACTCGAGGAGTTGGTCCTTGAGGACGGGGAGCTGCTCCCAGCCGCCTCTTGTGGCATGAATGAAGCTCGACTTGATGCGGGAGGTCTCTTTCATATCCTGCGAACCGGCGGTCGAACAATCAGAATACAAAACCAAAAGGCTCCATGAGGACTAAAGATCAAAAAACACTTACAAAATAAGCCGGCCTGAGCCCGTTGTTAATGATGTCCGACAGGAGCCCCACCACATGCTTCATCCAAAGGCGGAGCTCCTCGACATGTTCCCACTTCTCGGCCTCCTTGTCATCGAGGAAGATGTTGGGCTCAGACGGATCGGTGGAAGCTCGGATACGAATCTGATCGGGACACCAGTTCTCCATCTCCGGATCAGCCCGCGCCTTGACACCGCGGATAAGGTTCTCGACAGTCTCGAGGGAGCCCCCGTGGCGCAGGAACAGATCGACGAGGCATGGGAACCGCCCGTCGTGATCCACCGTCTTCCAGGTACCGTCCTTGCTTCCCGACGTCCCAATCTCGTCCTCCTCAGAGGGAAATCGATCCTCCCATGCCCAACGCTCCCGGAGGAACCCTGGGGCGATCCCGTCCATGCCATAGATCGTCCTCTTGATCTCGGATTCGGGGTCGGTGGGGGTGCGCATCAGGCAGGCAAGCGCCACCACACCATCCGCTCGCCCCGGCTCTGCCCGGATCGCGGCTGGCGCCCCCGGAAGAAGCCACGCTGGGGTCGGGGGGCCGTACACCGACAAATCTTCCTCCTGCTCGCCAGGCTCTTGCGGCGCCGGCGGCACTGGTTGATGCAGAAGTTGGGGCGGGGGCTCAAGCGGCTTTTCTTCTTGGCCCCCCTGATGCTGCTGCCGCTCCACCTCGAGCACTTGCTGTTGGTGCTCCACCTGCTGCTGTTGCTGTTGCTCCTCATGCTCCTGCAGCTCTAGCCCGCGGCCACCGTCCTACGGCTGCCGCGTTGCCTCGCGCTCCCGCTCCTCATCCTCCTCCCCTTTCTTCTTCTGCTCCTCGAGGGCGCGGAGACCAGCGGGCCAGGGAGCCCGTCCCGCGATGAGGGACGTCGACGCCTCCTCCTCCATAGGGTGGGCATCCCCCGACGTCTCGTTGCCACTAGACGTGTCGCTGATGGTAATGGGTTCCGCCTCGACCCCCAATCGGGGAGGCTCGGGGGCTCCTCCTTGCCCCTAAGTCTGGGGCGCCTCGACCCGCATCGGCGGCGACGGGGCAGGCTCAAGACGAGGCGGGGCGCTCTCAGTGTCGGCCGGAGGACCAGGGTGGGAGGAGCCTGCAAAACAAGGAACAGAGGCCGGTCGCTATAATAACCAGCATAAGAACGTCACAAGATCCAGGAACAAGCTACAAACCTAGCTCCTTGGGGGCTGCTCCCGCCTTGAGCTTCTTCGCCATTGAAGGCTGGGCCTGCTCGAGCGTCCGCTTCAGCATAAAAAGAAGGGGGCGAGCATGAAAAGACCAGAATACAAGGAAACGCGAGGGAGTGGGAAAACAAAAGTCACAACTTCGAAAAGCTTACCCCACAGGAAGAACAGCTCGTCGACCGGTACACCGGCTGGTGGGCCTCGAGCCACCCCGCGTCGAGGTCCCGGACCCCACGAAGACAGGCACCGGCCTTGGCCCGGTAGCCTCCGCTTGACGGACACCGGGACTGGCGCTCCTGCGGACGGACTCGCCCTTCTCGGAGGCTGCGGCGCGACCGCGGGTTAACGACCCCATCGCCTGGGGCCTAGCATGGCCACCTGTCTTGGGCACAGGAGGAGGGCGCGGGGCGACCTGGCCAGCCGCAGGCGCAGGAGGAGTGACGGCACGAGGGCGGTGATAGCCCCCTGGACCTCCCCGTCAGAGCTTCCGTCCGGGGAGCGTCGACGTCGCCTCGAGCTGGATCCTCGAGAATCCGGTCAAGACGAGACGCCATCCCTTCGGAGTCATCACTATCCTCGTCATCATCGTCATCTTCGTCGCTGGGGGACTCTTCCTCAGGCTCTCCTCTCTGCCTGGATTTGGACCGACGTGCCTCTAAGGCTTGGCGGTCGAGGTTTTTCTTTTTCTCCCCCTTCTTCTTAGAGTCCTTGGTGGACTTCGATTTCTCGGCGGACCGGCGCCGCGCGTCGCGATCAACCTCGTCCTCCCTTACCGGAGGCCTCGAGGACTGGACGTCGATCCGCCCCTGCCAAAATAAAGGTGGGTTTAGGAAAAAAAAGGAGGAAAAGGAACCCAGAATCAAGGCTGCGCGCGAAGAAGAAAGCATACCAGATCGACCGAGCCTTCGTCGGGCCTCATAGGGAAGCCATTGACGTGCTTTGACTTAAAGTCACCGGCGATGGCCGCCCTAACCCGGGCGGCGATCTCATCGTCCACCAGAGCCACGTTAGACATCCGGCAAGCCTCGAGATCCCGGGACGAGACGCCCGGCCCCATCTCGTCCATCCTCAACGGCCGAGACATCAGAGGGAGGACCCTTCGACGATGGACGGCTGAGAGGACGAGAGCGGTGGACAGGCCCTCCAGGCGCAGCTTCTTCATGGCATCGAGGAGGGGGTCGAGCCGCGACTGGTGCTCTTGGACGACGCCGTACGTCCAGTTGTCCGGGCGCTCTGTAATCAGACGGCCCGTGTAAGCCGGGAAGAGACCGTCGTCGTTCCTCAAGTAGAACCACTGGAAGTCCCACCCGGCGTGCGTCGACGACAGCCCCATCGGGATATACTCGCGCGGCCTCTCCGTCTTCTTCGTCTTCAGCACTAGGTTGAGGCACCCGGCCCGCACGTGCTTCCTTACGCCGGTAGTTCCGGTGGGGGCGTTGAAAAGCTCGCCCCTGTAGAGATGGAGCCACAGCTTCCAGTGGGGCATCATCCCCAGGTAGCCCTCACACACCGCGGCGAAGACCGCCGCGACGGTGATGGCGTTCAAGGAAAAATGCTGGAACTCCACCCCGTAGTGGTAGCAGAGTGCCCGCATGAAGCGGCTCGGGGGAGCGCCCAGGCCGTGGCGGTGGAACTTGGCGAACGACACCACATAGCCCTCGGGCGGCTGGGGCTCCCTGTGGCCTGCCGGCGGCGCGATCCACTCTGGCGACGACAGCGAGGTGCGGCGACGCAAAAGTCCCTCACTCTCAAGCTCTAGCAGCCGGTGCTCCGTCATCGACGACGGGCGCTAGTCGTCGGCGGCGACGAGTGTCACTGGCATCTTGGTTGAAAGGACGGAGGATTCGCTACTGCTCGAGGGGGCGCGCGCGTGAGTAAGACAGCAAAAGAACTAAGGCGACGAAAGGATGAAGGCAAGGAGGTGGAAGGAAGAAGGAAGAACAGCGGTGGTGCCACGGCGTATTTATAAGCAACGATCCGCCAACGGACGGATCCGAGAAATGAGGTAACGCCCCCCCCATAAATGCGCCACCTAACAGTCTTTCCCCCTTCACAGGTGGGGCGCTCCGAATTCCACGCCGACGCAGTGTCGTAACGTCATCCGCCTAAAAAGGCGCGCCCAACGGGCAAAAAGGTGAACCGCCACGACCACTTCCTTCCCTTGTAAGCCAAGGGGCGTGCCCGCGAAAGCCTCGAGAGGTCGCATGCTGGCCCACCGAAAGGGTTCGACAGCCGATCTCGAGCACCGGAGTCAGGGATCTCCAGCGAGCGGTCGAAGATCGAGGCCTGCCTCGAAGGCTCGCTGGGGATGTCCAAGGTAGAGTCGAGACAGTCGAGAGGAATTGTAACACCCTGGGTGTTAAGCATGCACTTAGTCTCACCAAAGCCATGCATAAGCATTCCATCAAGTATAAGCATCATGAGCATGACACTCTTTTCAAATTATGATTTGATGTGCTTCACTTCAGGAGTTTAAATATGTTAAAAATATGATACTTGTTTCTAAAATAGTGAAATATTCAAATTAGGTTGCTTTAGGTGTAAGAAGAATTAAGAACATTTTTGTGCAATTTTTGGAGCTATGGAAATTGAGAAATGGAATTTATACAAAAATATCCAAAAAGAATTTATTTAAAACCTAAAACTGAGTTTTAACTTGTAATTCAAATTCTGTTTGGAATTTGGTCTTGCTTGTTAAAGCAAAGTTGTAGAGTTTTTTTTTTGGAACAACTTTGTTTTTGGGAGCAAGAGGTGAAAATGATTTTAAATTGGTCCAAATGAATTTAGAAAGAATTTGGAGAAAAGAAATTTCAAAAAAAAAAAGGGAAAGGGGGCAGGCGCTGCTGGGCCGACCCGCCTCCCTTCTGGCCCAGCTGGGCAGCGCGGCCCGCTCCCCCTCCCCTCTCTCCCGCGCGCGCGGCGCCCGCCTTGCTCCACCCGGCGCCGGCCACGTGGCGGCCGTACGCCGGCGTTGGACGCGCCGCGGCCGGCCTCCAACCCCCCTGGTCGGGACGCCGGCGCTGGCTCCCAGACCATTTCGCCCGTTCTGTCCCCCGCGCCCTCCTTCTCCTTCCTCCTCCGCTCGAACCGCGCCGCAGCAGCCGCTCCTCCGCGCGCCATTGCCGGAGAGAGCTCCGCCGCTCGTCGCCGGCCACACCAGAGCATCAAGCTCGACGCCGAGAGCGCCAGGGCACTCGCCGTCGCTAGGGTAAGCTCGTGCGAACGTTCTACCGAGGTGAGAGTCCGTCGAGCGCCATGAATCGCTCGCCGGAGTTACCCCGAGCTCGCCGGAGTACTCCGCCGCGGCGGATCTAGCGTTTCCCTGCGTCTTTTCGCTCGTTCTCTGTTGCGCTAGGTCGGTAGGAAGGTGAGGAAGCTCGGAGAGGCGTTTGCGCATGCTCTACCGCGCCGGAGCAGCCTGGCCACGGCGGGCAGCGCCGCCGTGCCGCCATGCATGCTCGCCGGAGGTGTTCCGGCCGTCCTCTGGTCGATCCAAGAGTACCGCTGGGTGCGTCTTGCTGCGGGGAGCACGTTGGTGCTCACCCCGTGGCTGGAGACCTCACCGCCGGCGAGATCCGCTCGTCGGAGGTGAGCTCCCTCTCGGTCTCGCTGACTGGTGGGGTCGGGGACCCACTGTCAGTCGCAGGGGTACCCCGGTGGGTGTAGATCTTGGTGAGCGTAGCGTTTTTCGTCGGTTTTCTTGAAATAGTGTTTTCCAGAAATTGATTTAAAGTTTGTAAAATCTATATCTTGAGTTCTACAGCTCCAAATTGAATGAAATAAATTTTGGTGTGCTCTATATTTCCAGATCTACAGTTTGATGTAATTGCATGTCATGTTGGAGCAACTTTTCTGTGTGAATATATTTTATCCATGATTTTGTTAAACTTGGAAAATGCATAGTAAATGAAATATGGCTCAGAAAAATGTGAAACTTGTTTTGCTGGCTCTGCATGTGTGTTTACTCACTGAGAAAATATTGTTACATATTATTTGGTGTATAAATGAATTTATGGCAATTTAAATGCTTGCATGGCAGTGCTTTATGATTTTTAATAATTAAAGGGGTCATGCAATAAATCTGGAAAATTTTGTGGGTATTTATTATGATATTAGATAAATTGTAAAAATATGAAATCTGTTGTTTGACACTTATATCACAGTAGGGAGATTATACTTGCCTTATCCATTAATCTTGTGATTTTTGTGGCTCAAAATAAGTAACCAAAAATTATGAAAAATTTACAGTAGACTTTATGATTAGCTAGTAGTCTCCTGTAATTTTTCTGGAATTTATTGATGAACAGAATTGCATGTGATTTTTAATGGGCTTAGAAATGAATAAAGAAAATTATGAATGGTTGTGTATGTGGGTTGAATGGACTAAGTTGGGTTTGGTGTATCTTTGAAGCATCATGTAGGTTGCTGATTTCATTTGAAAAATAATTATAGAAGAGAATGTAATAGATGTTTGATTCAATTGTTTATTCTTGGATGATGTTGACTACCTTGTAATAAGCATGACCAAGTGCATTACCTATGCATCATAACATGACTCCTTTGGTACTCTCTTATATAAGCATCCACTCGGGCATCTCGCACTCCACTCATGAGCATATATGCATCATACAGGCTTGCAGGAGAACGAGGTGGGAACCGAGGAACCCGAGGAGCTTCAGGAGCAGGAACCTCCGGAAGCACAGGAACCCGGAGAGGAACTGCAGGAGTGTCCGGATCACCGACCCAGCACGTTTGAGAAAGGCAAGCCCCGGAGCATTCTAAGTCTCCCTATTCTCGCTAACTTATATAAAGTGTTATACCTGTTCTACTGTTTTGCATATTAAGTGATAGGAGTTGCCTGATACCGTTGCTGCATATGTACTCCTTGTTATCCCTACTCGTTCATCTACCTTGTCCTATGTAGACAGGCGCGGAGTCTATGCTTAGCTTGCTTAGTCCGGTAGAAGTCGGGTGATGTCCTGTCACCTGCGAGATATAGGTGGATACCTGCTTGTTTAAGCAGTGGTTGCTTGGGGAAAGAAATAACCAAGTGTGGAATGTAATTGGAGACCGGGCAGGGTCTTATGGTGGGTTGACCATGGTGCCCCTGCCTGTGTCGATTAAGGACCGGTCGTTGACGGCCCTCTTGTCATGTTGAACGCATGCCCCACACTTAGCTGGAAGGATAAGTCGTTCCGTCCGCGAAGCCTGAACACTATCCGGGCCGGGAATCGAGCCGCCATGCGCTGTATTGGTGGTGGTTGAGGAGAACGACGAGGGCGCGGCGCGCAACCTTGGTATACCTTGGATACCTCGGTCGCCGGAACGGTCCTCGGGTACTGGCGGTGCCTGCCAAACCCGCGAATTGGTCCTGGATAGTGTAATACGGTGATCTGTAGCTCACTTGATCAGTGAGTGTGGTTTGTGTGGGGAATACCTCGCCAGCTGGTTAGAAATCGATTCGAATCGCCATCGCTCCTGGATAGTGAGCACTTGACATGAGCTTCGTCCTCGTAGTAAGGACTATGGAACACTTGGGTTATAATGAAACGGGTTTATGACTGCCGTGATGAGGTACTATCATAGTCTCATACTTGCTTGTAATAGCACAGGAGCAAACCTAGATAATAGATAATGATACTTTCAACTTGAGCAGATTAAAAGAAGAAAAGATTTATGTAGGTTCGGGTAATAAAACCTTGCGGTCTTTGCAAAATGGTTGTCAGCTACCCCACTAAATAGCCTTCATAATCCTTGATGAGTCTTTATTTTAAGTTTATGACGGGTAAGTCTAGCTGAGTACCTTCTCGTACTCAGGGTTCTATTCCCATGTTGTTTTGCAGATGGTCAAATGTACTATGGTTATTGCATCCTCTGTCTGTACCCAGCTATGGGTGATGACTAGACCAAGGGTGATGGTCACTCCGTCTCTTCTTTTGCTTTTGTGGGAATGACCGAACTATGGCACTGTATCAGACTTATCGCGTGTGTTGTAATTTCAAACTATGAAGCTTCCGCTACTTGAAGAACCTGGTTTGTAATAACTTTAAGCACTCCGATGTATTTTATGAATGTTGTAATCTGGATGTGTTTGTGGATGGCGACCGCTAAACTTATTACGATCTTGGCTGTATATGTGATGTGTGGTTTGAAATCCTTCGAGATTTCACGGACTACCGGGATTATATGGGCTTAAGCGTGATAGTTCGACTATGCAAATGGTCACTATTAGGCTTAATCTGTTATAATTTGGTCGGTTCTGTTACAGCTGGCATCGGAGCAAGGTTTAGCGAGTTACTGTTCATAAGCACGTTCTAAACAAAATCTAAACCGGTCTGCTGAAGGATTTTGGTAATTAATAAGGATCAAGGTGTTAAACTAAGTTTTGGGAAAATTATCTAGTGTGCCATGGTCATATCCTTTATGCCCAGTTAAGGACTCTAAGGTGGCTAGTTAAGTACTGACTTGGGGGTTAATGCATCATATTTTCATTTCGTCGCTCATACGGCGTGCAAATAGTATGAGTGCCATTCATTTGAGTGGTAATGTATGGATCAATTCTTCCTCTACGCCATGGTAAGCGGGAGTTGTGAGAGCATGATCGGATACACTGCCGGTCTAGGGAAGTGTTGTCAGGTGCTGTGTCATGCACACATGTTGGTGTGTCTTGGGAACAGTACCGCATGCTGGGAATTCCGTCCTGAGAGGCGATGCCGTCATTAGGGCGATGATGTGGGTAGTGACACGTCACATGCATGGACGGGTGTCTGTGTATGTGAAGTGTATAGTTTTAAATTTTGTTATGCACGACCATACTGTGGGTGGGCTGAAATGAGTTTTCTGCAGGTACACTAACCACGTTCTCGCTTAGAACGCTAGTTACGTTATGGGAGAACGTTGTGTGCCACCGCATATACCGCTTAGTGTTAACCTTTGTTTTCTAAGTTTGTGAGATCGTAAGTTCGTGCATGCATCTTGTTCATTTCATATCATTGCTTACTTTCCCCCTTAATTTAATCTGTCCCAATTCTAAATAAAATAATTAAAGGTAATCCTCGCTCTTACCCACGGTATTCCATTTGCAGCAGATAGCACGCACTAGGCTCACAGCTCGCAAGTCCACTGGTGGGCGGGCCCCTCGCCGTCCGTTGGCAGCTAGGAGCTCGCGACATAAGAGCAAGTTCCTAGAGGAGTTTGGGATGCCCACTTTGCTTTGGAGGGTGCTCAGTTCGATGGGGTATCCCGAAGGAAGGGAGCCTCACTACTATTGGGATAAGGAGCCGCTTGGTGACGAGACCCTGGTGGGGATTGAGGCAGTTGTCCATACCAGTGGAGGAGACCCTGCTTGGGGCGGCTGGGTGTACGAGTCCCGAGGTGTCACGCCTTTCCACGGTGCCAGCAGGGCAGCTTTCGCAGTTTTGAGGGACCTCATGGAGAGGTTTCCACAGGAGCTGGCCCACACCTTCGCTGGGGTGTTTCCCCGGGGTGACCCTTACACTTCGGTGTGGGATCAGTCCGAGGTGAATGCTCTAGAGAGGAGTGCGGATGAGGACCAGCACAGTGACAGTGCAGCTATGAGTGCCATGTACGCGTTGATGAAGACCTATGGAGGCCTGGAGCGTTGTTTGGGTCGCTTGTCCGGGTCTCTTCTCACCGTCCAGGATGAGAAGCGTCAGTTGCAGCGTGAGTTTGACTCTGAGGTTGAGAGGCTACAGGCAGAGTTGGCTCGTGTGACCAGAGAGAGAGACCAGGCAGTCCAGAAGAACAGTGAGCTGAGTCAGGACCTGCTTGCAGTACGGGAGCAGAAGGACAGGGTGACTACTGCTCACAGGAACTGCGAGCGCATGCTAGTCCATGTGCTTGGACAGAGGAATGAAGCCTGGCACGAGGAGGACACTTTGAGGGCCCGACAGCTAGAGCTAGAGCAGCAGCTAGCTAATGCCGAGGAGTACAATGAGAACTTGCATGAGGAGATCCACCAGCTGCATAACCAGCTCCACCCTCATCACCTGCCTGGAGCAGCGGAGCTAGACTCTAAGGACGAGATGGATGCGGATCCCGAGATAGGAGCAGCTGCTAGTAGTGACGAGGATGAGGATGGCTCTGGCATGGACAGTGACCACAGCGAGTAGATGCTAGGGCTCTAGAGCTAGTCTTCCCTCTTTTGTGATGTATGTTGCGTGGCATGTCATGTACTTTTGGATCTGGGCTGTGTAGACTTTATGAGTTGATGCTGAAAGTCCAGTGTATGTATGCTGGCAAGTTGGATGTACGCGAACCTTGTTGCGTGAATGTTAAGTAATCTATTAGTGATGTTGTGCGTGGATGATGAGTTGTTGTGCCTTTGTTTATTGTGTGAATTTATTCCCTCAGTAAATTCAGTATGGCACGATTTTACACTTTTTCTACCGATTGATGGCAACTCCTAACGATTGCTTATCATTGGCGTATGCAGATGGTACAAACACGTGGCGGGGGTAGCAGCAATCCGGGCCTTGGAGCAGGTACATCCGGAGATAGGGCTCAACGGATTGAGGACAGAGCACCAACACCACCACCACCACCGCCTCCCCCGTACACTGCGGATGTGTTTTTCGCGCAGTTTCTGGGAAGCCAACGCAACATGGAACAGATGCAGCGCAACATGGAAGAAGCTTTGCGCAACATAGCTGACAACACCCGTCGTGGAGATAATCAGGGTGGTCGGGAGGTCAACCAGTATAGTTCGTTCAAGGACTTCATGGATACCAAGCCACCAATCTTTAAGGAGGCCTTGGAACCGCTCGAAGCAGATGAGTGGATCAACACTATGGAGCAGAAATTTTGTCTTCTCCGAATGACAGAAGAACTCAAGGCTGAGTATGCGGCACATCAGTTGCAAGGACCCGCTGGGATTTGGTGGTCCCATCACCGTACCACCTACCCAGAGGGGACACCAATCACCTGGAACCGCTTCACTACCGCTTTTCGGGGAAATTACATTCCTCCTGGTGTGGTTGAAATGAAGGTTGGGGAGTTCATGAGGCTGTCCCAAGGGTCGAAATCTGTGAAAGAGTATCTACATGCCTTCAATAATCTCGCTCGCTATGCCCCTGAGTTTGTGAACACGGAGGCCAAGAAGATTGCTAGTTTTCAGAGGGGCTTGAATCCAAAGATGCTGAAGACCATGGGTACAGGGGCCAGGGCTACTTTCAATGCCTATATCAGTGACTGCCTGAACCAAGAGAACAATAACAACAACTACAGTGCATCCAAGTCACGTAAAAGGGCTTTTGAAGCAGGATCATCCCAGTCCAGGGCACCAGTGGCAGGGCGACAGCAGTATCGTCCTCCTGCCCCGGGTGCTAGGTTCCGACCACCGCAGAGAAGGAACACCGGGCATTCAACACAGCAGAAGCCGTACAAGGTGGCGATAGCTCCTGCCAAGCCAAAGGCAATTCAAGCTGCAGCACCTGCCGTCAACAATGCGCCCAAGGGTCCATGCTATAACTGCCACAAGATGGGGCACTTTGCTAAGGAATGTCCCTACCCCAAGAGGCAGCAGCCAACATATCCAGCTCGTGTGCATCATACCTCGATTGAGGAAATCCCGGAAGGAGAACCGGTAACAGCTGGTATGTTTTCTGTCAACCAACATCTTGCAGTTGTTTTGTTTGATTCTGGATCGTCGCATTCTTTCATGAGTCAAGCATTTGCACAAAAGCATAATCAACCAGTTACAGATCTGGGCTATGGCTACCGCATCAGCTCAGCAGGGGCAGATGTGTTGACCAATAGAGTGGTCCGAGGGGCAACCCTAGAGATAAGTGGCCGAGTCTTTCGGATAAATCTAGTGGTCATGCCTGGGTTAGTTTTGGATGTTATCATGGGCATGAAGTGGATGAGAGAGTGGGATGCGGTCATAGATACTGGAAGGAGGATGTTATCTCTCAGAGAACCACAGGGCAGTAACTCTTTTCAAGTACCTCTGCCCCGTCGTCTTGACTTTGCTAGCATCTCCTGTGCTACGCACGTGGTCCCTTTACCACAGATCCCAGTGGTCTGTGAGTTCCCCGATGTGTTTCCCGAGGAATTACCAGGACTTCCCCCAGATAGGGAGGTGGAGTTTGTAATCGAATTGATACCAGGTACAGCACCAATATCTAGAAGGCCGTACCGGATGCCACCAAACGAACTCGCAGAGTTGAAGAAACAACTGAAGGAGTTACTAGAAAAAGGGTTCATCCGGCCCAGCTCGTCGGAATGGGGTTGTCCAGCGTTGTTTGTGAAAAAGAAGGATCAGTCGTTGCGCATGTGCGTGGACTATCGTCCACTCAATGCAGTGACAATCAAAAATAAGTATCCCTTGCCAAGGATTGACATCCTGTTTGATCAGTTATCCAAGGCCAGAGTGTTCTCTAAGATAGATTTGAGATCTGGGTATCACCAAATCAAGATTCGTCCGCAGGATATCCCGAAGACTGCTTTTTCTACCAGATATGGGTTGTACGAGTATCTTGTCATGTCCTTTGGGTTGACAAATGCTCCTGCATACTTTATGTATCTGATGAATTCAGTCTTTATGCCAGAATTGGACAAGTTTGTTGTGGTGTTTATCGATGATATTCTGGTATATTCAGAAAATGAGCAAGATCACGCCGAACATCTGAGAATCGTGCTGACACGATTACGAGAGCATCAGTTATATGCCAAGTTCAGCAAGTGTGAGTTCTGGTTGAAGGAAGTTCCGTTCCTAGGACACATTTTGTCTGAAAAAGGGATTGTCGTAGATCCATCAAAAGTGCAGGAAGTCATGGACTGGAAGGCACCAACTTCTGTCTCGGAAGTTAGAAGTTTTCTTGGTCTGGCCGGGTATTATCGTCGTTTCATACCTGACTTCTCCAAGATTGCTAAGCCAATGACAAGTTTGCTACAAAAGGATCATAAGTTCGTCTGGACGGAAGGGTGTGAGTTAGCCTTCCGCACCTTGCGAAAGTTGCTAACCACTGCCCCCGTTCTGGCACAACCTAATATAGAGAAGCCTTTTGATGTGTTTTGTGACGCATCGAAGAGTGGCCTGGGGTGTGTGTTGATGCAAGATGGCAGGGTGATAGCTTATGCTTCCCGACAGTTGAGGAAGCATGAAGTCAACTATCCAACGCACGACCTTGAGTTAGCAGCGGTGGTACATGCTTTGAAGATCTGGAGACATTATCTGCTGGGAAATAAGTGTCACATTTACACCGATCACAAGAGTTTGAAGTACATCTTCACTCAGTCTGAGATGAATATGAGGCAACGACGGTGGTTAGAGCTAATCAAGGACTATGACCTGGAAGTTCACTATCATCCAGGCAAAGCTAATGTGGTCGCAGATGCTTTGAGTCGCAAACCGCACTATCAAATGGTTCAACCGTTGTTTGAAGATGGGTTCAATCTTATGCATCCTGAGGTCTTATGTCATATACAACTCAGTTGTTCACTCGAGAGTCAAGTCATTGAAGGTCAGAAAACAGACAAGGGTATTTTCCACATCAAAGAGAAGATCAAAGATGACCCAAAGACTCAGTTTCGGGTTGATGAGAAGGGGGTACTGTGGTTCCAACAGCGGTTAGTGGTCCCGAAAGATCGGGAGTTGAAGAATCGCATCATGGATGAAGCCCATCTCTCTAAGCTTTCTATTCATCCTGGCAGCAGCAAAATGTATCAAGATCTAAGGCCCCACTTTTGGTGGACCAAGATGAAGAAAGAAATAGCCGCTTATGTGGCCCGTTGTGACACGTGTTGCAGAGTTAAGGCCATCCATATGAAACCTGCAGGTCTGTTACAACCGTTATCAGTTCCGGAGTGGAAATGGGAAGAGGTCAGTATGGACTTTATCACCGGCTTACCGACAACCAGGAAGGGGAATGACTCGATTTGGGTAATCATAGATCGATTAACCAAGTCGGCTCCTTTCATTCCAGTCAAGAACACATACAGACCTCCCGAGTATGCTGATATATATATGGCTGAGATCGTCAAATTGCATGGTATTCCCAAAACTATCATATCGGATAGAGGACCGCAGTTCACTGCTCACTTCTGGGAGCGCATGCATAAGAGCTTGGGGACCAGTCTGATAAGAAGCACGGCGTATCATCCCCAGACTTCAGGTCAAACCGAGAGGCTAAATCAAGTGTTAGAAGATATGCTGAGAGCCTGTGTGCTATCATCCAAGGGATCATGGGAATCGTGGTTACCTTTGGCTGAATTCTCCTACAATAATAGTTATCAAGAGAGCATCAAGATGGCCCCGTTTGAAGCTTTGTATGGTCGAAGATGTCGAACTCCGTTAAACTGGGTTGAACCTGGTGAAAGAAGATACTATGGTATCGACTTTGTGAATGATGCCGAGAAAAAGGTGCAGATTATACAGCAACATATGCAAGCAGCACAGTCACGACAGAAGAGTTATGCTGATAAGAGAAGAAGGCCACTTGAATTCAACATAGGTGACTATGTGTACCTCAAGGTTACGCCGATGAAGAAAGTTCAACGTTTCCGAGTTCGAAGCAAGCTTGCACCCAGATATGTGGGACCGTACCAAGTGCTAGAGAGGAAAGGCCCGGTGGCCTATAAGATTCAGCTACCTGAGGAGATGAGCTCGATCTTTCCGGTCTTCCATGTGTCGCAACTACGGAAATGTTTGAAAGTGCCTGAGCAAAGAATTGAACCCCGAGGGATCAAAATAAAAGCAGACTTAGAGTATAAAGAGCAGCCAGTGGGAATCGTGGATACCAAGGAGCGAGTAACCCGAAACAGAATTGTCAGAACATATAAGGTGGTGTGGAGTCATCATGACGATAGGGATGCCACCTGGGAAACAGAGGATTACTTAAAAACAGTTTACCCAAAGTTTCATAAGAAATGGTTAGTAACCCAAAATCTCGGGACGAGATTTCCCTAAGGGGGGAAGGGCTGTAACACCCTAGGTGTTAAGCATGCACTTAGTCTCACCAAAGCCATGCATAAGCATTCCATCAAGTATAAGCATCATGAGCATGACACTCTTTTCAAATTATGATTTGATGTGCTTCACATCAGGAGTTTAAATATGTTAAAAATATGATACTTGTTTCTAAAATAGTGAAATATTCAAATTAGGTTGCTTTAGGTGTAAGAAGAATTAAGAACATTTTTGTGCAATTTTTGGAGCTATGGAAATTGAGAAATGGAATTTATACAAAAATATCCAAAAAGAATTTATTTAAAACCTAAAACTGAGTTTTAACTTGTAATTCAAATTCTGTTTGGAATTTGGTCTTGCTTGTTAAAGCAAAGTTGTAGAGTTTTTGTTTTGGAACAACTTTGTTTTTGGGAGCAAGAGGTGAAAATGATTTTAAATTGGTCCAAATGAATTTAGAAAGAATTTGGAGAAAAGAAATTTCAAAAAAAAAAAAGGAAAGGGGGCAGGCGCTGCTGGGCCGACCCGCCTCCCTTCTGGCCCAGCTGGGCAGCGCGGCCCGCTCCCCCTCCCCTCTCTCCCGCGCGCGCGGCGCCCGCCTTGCTCCACCCGGCGCCGGCCACGTGGCGGCCGTACGCCGGCGTTGGACGCGCCGCGGCCGGCCTCCAACCCCCCTGGTCGGGACGCCGGCGCTGGCTCCCAGACCATTTCGCCCGTTCTGTCCCCCGCGCCCTCCTTCTCCTTCCTCCTCCGCTCGAACCGCGCCGCAGCAGCCGCTCCTCCGCGCGCCATTGCCGGAGAGAGCTCCGCCGCTCGTCGCCGGCCACACCAGAGCATCAAGCTCGACGCCGAGAGCACCAGGGCACTCGCCGTCGCTAGGGTAAGCTCGTGCGAACGTTCTACCGAGGTGAGAGTCTGTCGAGCGCCATGAATCGCTCGCCGGAGTTACCCCGAGCTCGCCGGAGTACTCCGCCGCGGCGGATCTAGCGTTTCCCTGCGTCTTTTCGCTCGTTCTCTGTTGCGCTAGGTCGGTAGGAAGGTGAGGAAGCTCGGAGAGGCGTTTGCGCATGCTCTACCGCGCCGGAGCAGCCTGGCCACGGCGAGCAGCGCCGCCGTGCCGCCATGCATGCTCGCCGGAGGTGTTCCGGCCGTCCTCTGGTCGATCCAAGAGTACCGCTGGGTGCGTCTTGCTGCGGGGAGCACGTTGGTGCTCACCCCGTGGCCGGAGACCTCACCGCCGGCGAGATCCGCTCGTCGGAGGTGAGCTCCCTCTCGGTCTCGCTGACTGGTGGGGTCGGGGACCCACTGTCAGTCGCAGGGGTACCCCGGTGGGTGTAGATCTGGGTGAGCGTAGCGTTTTTCGTCGGTTTTCTTGAAAAAGTGTTTTCCAGAAATTGATTTAAAGTTTGTAAAATCTATATCTTGAGTTCTACAGCTCCAAATTGAATGAAATAAATTTTGGTGTGCTCTATATTTCCAGATCTACAGTTTTATGTAATTGCATGTCATGTTGGAGCAACTTTTCTGTGTGAATATATTTTATCCATGATTTTGTTAAACTTGGAAAATGCATAGTAAATGAAATATGGCTCAGAAAAATGTGAAACTTGTTTTGCTGGCTCTGCATGTGTGTTTACTCACTGAGAAAATATTGTTACATATTATTTGGTGTATAAATGAATTTATGGCAATTTAAATGCTTGCATGGCAGTGCTTTATGATTTTTAATAATTAAAGGGGTCATGCAATAAATCTGGAAAATTTTGTGGGTATTTCTTATGATATTAGATAAATTTTAAAAATATGAAATCTGTTGTTTGACACTTATATCATAGTAGGGTGATTATACTTGCCTTATCCATTAATCTTGTGATTTTTGTGGCTCAAAATAAGTAACCAAAAATTATGAAAAATTTACAGTAGACTTTATGATTAGCTAGTAGTCTCCTGTAATTTTTCTAGAATTTATTGATGAACAGAATTGCATGTGATTTTTAATGGGCTTAGAAATGAATAAAGAAAATTATGAATGGTTGTGTATGTGGGTTGAATGGACTAAGTTGGGTTTGGTGTATCTTTGAAGCATCATGTAGGTTGCTGATTTCATTTGAAAAATAATTATAGAAGAGAATGTAATAGATGTTTGATTCAATTGTTTATTCTTGGATGATGTTGACTACCTTGTAATAAGCATGACCAAGTGCATTACCCATGCATCATAACATGACTCCTTTGGTACTCTCTTATATAAGCATCCACTCGGGCATCTCGCACTCCACTCATGAGCATATATGCATCATACAGGCTCGCAGGAGAACGAGGTGGGAACCGAGGAACCCGAGGAGCTTCAGGAGCAGGAACCTCCGGAAGCACAGGAACCCGGAGAGGAACTGCAGGAGTGTCCGGATCACCGACCCAGCACGTTTGAGAAAGGCAAGCCCCGGAGCATTCTAAGTCTCCCTATTCTCGCTAACTTATATAAAGTGTTATACCTGTTCTACTGTATTGCATATTAAGTGATAGGAGTTGCCTGATACCGTTGCTGCATATGTACTCCTTGTTATCCCTACTCGTTCATCTACCTTGTCCTATGTAGACAGGCGCGGAGTCTATGCTTAGCTTGCTTAGTCCGGTAGAAGTCGGGTGATGTCCTGTCACCTGCGAGATATAGGTGGATACCTGCTTGTTTAAGCAGTGGTTGCTTGGGGAAAGAAATAACCAAGTGTGGAATGTAATTGGAGACCGGGCAGGGTCTTATGGTGGGTTGACCATGGTGCCCCTGCCTGTGTCGATTAAGGACCGGTCGTTGACGGCCCTCTTGTCATGTTGAACGCATGCCCCACACTTAGCTGGAAGGATAAGTCGTTCCGACCGCGAAGCCTGAACACTATCCGGGCCGGGAATCGAGCCGCCATGCGCTGTATTGGTGGTGGTTGAGGAGAACAACGAGGGCGCGGCGCGCAACCTTGGTATACCTTGGATACCTCGGTCGCCGGAACGGTCCTCGGGTACTGGCGGTGCCTGCCGAACCCGCGAATTGGTCCTGGATAGTGTAATACGGTGATCTGTAGCTCACTTGATCAGTGAGTGTGGTTTGTGTGGGGAATACCTCGCCAGCTGGTTAGAAATCGATTCGAATCGCCATCGCTCCTGGATAGTGAGCACTTGACATGAGCTTCGTCCTCGTAGTAAGGACTATGGAACACTTGGGTTATAATGAAACGGGTTTATGACTGCCGTGATGAGGTACTATCATAGTCTCATACTTGCTTGTAATAGCATAGGAGCAAACCTAGATAATAGATAATGATACTTTCAACTTGAGCAGATTAAAAGAAGAAAAGATTTATGTAGGTTCGGGTAATAAAACCTTGCGGTCTTTGCAAAATGGTTGTCAGCTACCCCACTAAATAGCCTTCATAATCCTTGATGAGTCTTTATTTTAAGTTTATGACGGGTAAGTCTAGCTGAGTACCTTCTCGTACTCAGGGTTCTATTCCCATGTTGTTTTGCAGATGGTCAAATGTACTATGGTTATTGCATCCTCTGTCTGTACCCAGCTATGGGTGATGACTAGACCAAGGGCGATGGTCACTCCGTCTCTTCTTTTGCTTTTGTGGGAATGACCGAACTATGGCACTGTATCAGACTTATCGCGTGTGTTGTAATTTCAAACTATGAAGCTTCCGCTACTTGAAGAACCTGGTTTGTAATAACTTTAAGCACTCCGATGTATTTTATGAATGTTGTAATCTGGATGTGTTTGTGGATGGCGACCGCTAAACTTATTACGATCTTGGCTGTATATGTGATGTGTGGTTTGAAATCCTTCGAGATTTCACGGACTACCGGGATTATATGGGCTTAAGCGTGATAGTTCGACTATGCAAATGGTCACTATTAGGCTTAATCTCTTATAATTTGGTCGGTTCTGTTACAGGAATCCCCCCGACGGGAGGCATCGAGCCGCTGGACTCTATCGAATGAGACCGATATCCCCGACCGCGTCGACCCTGCTTTATGAGAACGCCTCCGGGCTACAGCTGACCCCCTCGAAAGGGGCACAGGTTCTCACTTGGACTACCCGCTAGGAACTCGATCCGGGGTGGAAGACGCTCGCTCTATCGAGAGTACGTCGAAACCTCCGCGCAAAGCAAGCCAATCAGAACCTTCCACCACTGGTGTCGATAATGTTTCTGCAAAATAGGCAAAATAACCCTCGAAGGAGTCAAAAACTCCTTCAAGGGCTCGGGGGCTACCCCCGCGGGGTCGCTCGCGCGCCCCCACGGAAACTCGACCCAAGAACACAGCTTCCACTCGAGCGCCAGCGCTCAAATGGAGACTCGGGGGCTACTGACGAGGGTATCAATAAGGGGTACCCTCACCGATGCATGTAACGAGACTATCTGTACGTAGGACGAGGCCCTCGACTCGACGCTCTGGCCGTACGTACACGCAGCCATCGACGGCTGCAGCCTCGAAGATGGAAATAGCGTCGAGCGAGTCGATCAGGGGTCGAGTGCTAGCTACCGTCGAATACGAAAACGGGCTCGAGCGAATCTGGAAGCGTCGAGCGCAAGGACACTGTCCGCCGCCTGACGTGTCACAGAACCGACCAAATTATAAGAGTTCAAGTGCAGAAACGATCGTCAAACAATCAAGTTTCTAAACTTGAGCCCATATAATCCCGGTAGTCAATCGAAATCACGAAGGACTTCAAACCAACTCGCAACAAACCAAGATCGTAATAGTTCAGCATAAACACAACGAATGTTACATAGTCATTCATTGCCGACGAAGCGGCACCACATCAGAGTCATTAAGTTATTACAACCCAAGTTTGAAGTAGCGGAAGCAAAATAGTTACACACACTCGTTCAAAGTTCAGTTCACAAGTTTTGTTACTGCCAGAGTCTATACCATCCTTCCAAAAGCATCATAGACGAGAAGAGTAGAGAACCGTGCCCAACGGTTAGTCCTCATCCCCAGCGGGATGGAGACAGGTCTTGCAGAAACCGTCATAGAAGATATCATCTGCAACAGGTGGGAATAAACCCTGAGTACGAGGATGTACTCAGCTAGACTTAACCCTGAGTACGAGGATGTACTCAGCTAGACTTACCCGTCTAGTAAAACACAACAGACACCAAGGATCATGCAAGGCTAAATTTTAAGTGGAGCTGGTTGACTCACCTTTTGCCAAAAACTTAACTTACAACTAAGTCATTTTAAGAGCATCATATTTATTTATCATCAGCCTACCTCTAGATTAGCACCTGTACTACAACACATCACTTGATTATTACAAACAATATTAACCATACCAAAATTCGTCATATGTTCTTCTTGCTATCATCATTATCATGAACCAAGTTCATTAGTGAATGCTACGTTTGCCGCTGCTCTGTCAAGTTCTCACTAACCGGGAGAGACGGTGATTTGAATCGAATTCCTATCCAGCTGGAGGATTATTCCTAGCACTCACCCAGGCATCCCCTGCCGGAGAGCCAAAGGGTCACCTTTGGTACGACTCAGGAATCGCGGCTCCGATCAGCGCCGCACTCCCAGGGCTACCACTCTGCCAGGGAGGTCAGGAATTTTAACTCACCTGCCTTTGGACTTACGCCAATGGTCCCCCGCACACCGCACTTCCTCCGGTAGTGCGCACTTTATACTTGCCGGTCTTCCGGCCTGAGTCATACTACTCGGCTTCGCGGTCGGAACGAGTTATCCGGCCAACTAAGTGTCAGGCATGCGTTCAACATGACAAGAGGACGTACAACGATCGGTCCTTAGCTGCCACAGACGGAGTTACTACACACTTGCAAAACTCCGCCCGGCTTAAGTCAATTTAACCAGGTTCCATCCACGATAGCACATATAGACCATCGTGACCCGACACAACCCTATATCGCGCGGATGACAGAATATCACCCGACTTCTACCGATTAAAGCATAGCTAAGCTGCTACTCGAACCTAACTCTACAACCAGGGAGGGTTAGTTATCTGGACAAGGATAGAGTAAAATGCAGCAACAGTTTCATCACAACTCCTATACGTAATGCATCAATAGATATAACGTATTAAGTAAACTTTTCGGAAATAAGGGGAGACTTAGAATGCTCCGGGGCTTGCCTTTCACGAACGATGCCGGCTCGTGATTCGGGCACTCAACTTCTTCTTCGGGCTCCTCGAGTCCGGCTTGCTGGACCTCCACCTCCTGGCTGCCCTCCTGACCTTCGGGATTCGCTTGGAGCTCGAAGGAAACTGCCACGTCCGGTGCACCTATTGCATGCTCGATGAATGAGAAGGTGCACATGCTATAGATGAATGCTTAATAACACAAGCAACTCACTGGACACTCATTTACGGAGCAAGAGTTATACTAACTCACATGAATAAACAAGTTAACATAACCCAAAACCTATCATGGCACTAAAGCAGCAAACGACACAAAACAAGTATGCTCAGTAAATAAATCATAATTATAGATGAACAGGTCCAACAAACATGAGTAAGGACATTCTGGAAAGCTTATGAAATTTTCTACAATTAATCTTTAATCATGACAGCAAGATTCATACATGAAACTGGTCATTTAAACAAAGTTCCAGGTTCTGTCCCAGAAAAACAGAGAACACCTATTTCTGGAACCCAGCTTGGAACATCTATAACTTTTAAACTACTTGGCCAAATGACTTCAAATTTAAACCACAGCTGGCTCTATAAGTTTAGAACAACTTTGATTTAGACAAGTTTCACAGAAAGTCAAGTTATTATTAAGCAAAGTTAAATTGCTCACTTGCTGTCCAGAACAGCTTTTGACCCTTTAATTAATTATTTAATGACATGATCAAAACACAAACCATGCCAACCATATGACTCATGAGCACAAACATATTACAAGGTCACCAGATCATCAGTTGAAAACCCCAAAACAATTACTTAACAAGGCATTTATTAATTAACTTTAGATAAGGCATATTTACAAGATATTAGTTAAAGTGCTCAGAAAAATCTACAAAAATTACAGAGGCACAAGTATAACATCAGATCACCACCATAAAATTTTCAGGACCAATACACATGCCAAATTAAAGATATGCATTTAACATGTATCAAGGCATTTATTTCATAAATTCATAGACATGACTTATATAGTGTCAAACAACAGATTTCAGATTATTTATATCTTAGGAATACCATAAACAAGTTTACCACCAAAATAGAGCACCAGCATAAGCACCAATTATTTTATGTGATTTAATTAAAGAAACAAGCCATATTTCAAACACAAATTACATATCACAACAACAGTGCTCCAAAAATCATGAAATAATTATCAGAGCACCCTAATGCCATGCAGAGACCACCATAAAATTTTCAAAGCAAACTAAGCAGTATAACAAGAGATATGCATTTATCCAAAAATAACAAGTTTCAATCCTTAATAAATAATTTCTCAGAAAACATGATTCATTTTATATTTTTATTAAATACTAGCCATCTCAAGAAACACCACAAAATTTGTTTCACAATTTTTGGATCTCAGAAACAGGAGATATGATTTTTGCAAGAAAGCCAAAAATCAGGATTTTGAATAAAAGAAAAGGAGGGAAAGAGAGAGTCGCTGACAGTGGGTCCCATCTGTCAGGCTCTTCTTCCTCACGGCCGAGGCGATCTTCGCCGGCGATTTCTCCGCGACGGCGAGGTCTCCGGCCAAACCCAGGGCATCAACGTGATCCCCAAACCCTAACGACTCGATTGACCCCACTTTTGCCACGGCGGAGCCACCGGAAGGGGCTCACCGTCGGCAATGGCGGCTCGGCGGAGGTGCCCGGCGTTACGCCGGAGCCCTCAGGCCGGTAGAGCGCGACCTAAGGCCTTCTACAGCACCAACGGACTACGGCGAAGCTTCCTAGGTACGCGGCTTGGCCTGGATCCCCGTGGAAAGCGCTGGCCACGAGAGCACCCAACTCCGGCGGAAGCACGGCGGCGCTGCGCACCGTGTCCGGCGACGGAGAACCCGGTAGAGCGTCCACCAGGTGGCGCAAAAGCTCGCTAAGGACCTAAGCTACCTCTAGGACCTAACCAAAGATGATGAAAAGCCTCACAGCGCTCGGCATTGAGTTCGCCGGAGAAGAAGGTCACGGCGGAGCGATTTGGGGGAAGAAGGGAATGTCGGCTCACCGGTGGGTTTCTCGGCGAGTTAGAGGGTGGAGCTTGGAGAGCGGCTCACGGCGGAGCTTTGGGTGGAGTTTGGTGGACGGAGACGCAGAGAGGAGCGCACACGAGCTCGCCGGAGTGAGCTCGCGGCGGAGAGCTCGCTGCGGACGAGGTTCAGGCGAAAGAGGGCGAGGCAGAGCGAAGTGGACGCGTCCACTCGCTCGGGGCGTCGCAGTGGAGGTCATGCACGCGACGGAAGCTGACAAGCGGGGCCAAACGCGGCGTACGGGCGACAAATGGCGACGGAGCTCTGCCGGCGGTCGGCCACGTCGACGAGGTTAGGCCCGATTCAGAAGAAAGGGTACTCGTCTGACAGAGCCACTTCACCGGCGATTATCTCCCAAACCAGAGCGAATTAGGCGATGGCATAGTTGACAAACTTGGAGTACTAGGCGAGATCTACAACTTTGTCAACTAGAGCAAAGGCCAGATCGGCCTGGATTGAAAGATATAGAGTTTCCAAAACCGATCGAGCAAACTGCAAAGCACCCAGGACTTAGAAAATTTTCTAAGTGTTGAAAACAGCCCCAAATCTGCCTTGTGGGCCACTTTTGAGCTATTTGTGTTCATTTTCATGAGATGGCCATAAAACAACTTTTGTTCCTTATAAAATTTGCTACAACTTTGCTGTAGGAAGTTCTGACATGCAAACATTTTATGAAACACTTTTTAAAGGCCTAAGCAAAAGAGGGTCCTAGGGCCTATTTTCATAAGTATGACTTAGAAGCATATTTTGGAAAAGTGACCAACATGAACATTGTTCCCAAGATCAAGTTAAACATAGATAAACTAATTACCAAGACATTGAGCACAAACACAAGCATTGTTCACTCAAACATAAGCATAGGAAGCCTATTTAATCAATTTAAACCACATCTTTGCAAAGAATGACATGTCTCAAGATAGATGATGATCATGGATGCTTTGAATAAATGATGATGCTCATGCCATGCACATGCTTGATGCAACCATAACACTGGGGTGTTACAGCCCTCCCCCGCTTACAAAAATCTCGTCCCGAGATTTGAAAGCTTACTGATTTTCGAAGAAGGTTTTGTAAACTTCTTTCAAATAATCCTCCGTCTCCCAAGTGGCATCTTCTTCCCCGTGGTTACTCCACAACACTTTGTAGAGCTTAACCACACGATTACGCGTTTCCCGTTCCTTGCGATCAAGAATCGCCATGGGTTTCTCCTCATACACCAAATCTGACTTCAACTTGATATCTCGAATTTCCACTCGTTCCTCCGGTACACGAAGGCACTTCTTCAATTGCGATACGTGGAAGACAGGAAAAATGGCCCGAAGCGCAACTGGGAGTTGAACTTTGTATGCCACATTCCCTTTCTTTTCGAGAATCCGATAAGGTCCCACATAGCGAGGTGCAAGCTTTCGCTTGACTCCGAACCTTTGTACACCCTTCATCGGAGACACCTTGATGTACACATGGTCACCAACTGAATACTCAATCGGCTTCCTTCTCTTGTCGGCATAACTTTTCTGACGAGCTTGAGCAGCTTCCAGGTGTTGCTGGATAACACGGATTTTCTGCTCCGCTTCGTTCACGAAATCGATGCCGTAGTATCTTCGCTCTCCAGCTTCTACCCAATTCAACGGGGTTCGACACTTTCGACCGTACAAGGCTTCAAATGGAGCCATTTTGATACTCTCCTGATAACTGTTGTTGTAGGAGAACTCAGCTAAAGGCAACCACTTAACCCAAGAACCTTTTGATGAGAGAGCACATGCCCTCAACATATCTTCAAGGATCTGGTTAACTCGTTCAGTTTGACCTGCTGTTTGGGGATGATAAGCAGAGCTGTGGACCAAGTGAGTACCAATCTGCTCATGAAGACATTCCCAAAAACGAGCAGTGAATTGTGGTCCACGATCAGATATGATTGTTCGAGGCACACCATACTGGCGAACAATGTGCTCGAAATACAACTCCGCATACTGATGGGGACGATAATCAGTTCGGACTGGTATGAATCGAGCAACCTTGGTCAAACGATCTACAACCACCCAGATAGAGTCATAACCCTTAACAGAAGTTGGGAGTCCACTGATGAAATCCATGCTGACTTCTTCCCATTTCCAACCAGGAATTGGCAAGGGTTGAAGCAAACCAGCTTTCATGTGAACAGCCTTCATGCGACAACAATTGTCACAACGAGCGACAAAAGCAGCTATCTCCTTTTTCATCTTTGTCCACCAAAACAAAGGTTTCAGATCCTGATACATCTTGCTACTACCAGGATGGATAGACATTTTGGATGAATGAGCTTCAGATAGGATCTGATTTCGCAGCTCGCGGTCTTTTGGGACCACAAGTCGATCCTTGAACCAAAGGATTCCGTTTTCATCAACCCGGAAATGCTTGGTTTCTTCTTCCTTCATCTTCCTCTTGATATGGTGGATGCCTACATCTGTCCGCTGCAGTTCGATGACTCGATTGCGAATGGTACTTTCCAGAGAAATCTGGTTGAGCACAAGCGGATGCATAAGATGTGATAACAACGGATCTTCCACTTGGATTGAGTGACAGTGCGCTTTCCGACTCAAGGCATCCGCCACCACGTTTGCCTTGCCCGGATGATAGTGCACTTGGAGATTATAGTCTTTAATCAACTCAAGCCACCTTCGCTGCCGCATGTTCAGTTCAGGTTGAGTGAAGATATACTTGAGGCTCTTATGATCGGTGTAGATATTACACAGATTACCCAGCAGATAATGCCTCCAGATTTTCAAAGCATGAACAACTGCTGCCAATTCTAAGTCATGAGTGGGGTAATTGACCTCATGCTTTCGAAGTTGGCGCGAGGCATACGCGATAACGCGACCTTCCTGCATCAACACACAGCCTAAACCAATGCCTGATGCGTCACAAAAGGCATCGAAGGGCTTCTCGATGTCAGGTTGAGCTAGGACAGGAGCTGATGTCAACAGTGTTCTCAACTTGTGGACACAGGTGTCCACACAAACTTTTCATCTTTCTGAAGTAGACGAGTCATAGGCTTGGATATTTTGGAGAACTCCAGAATAAATCGACGGTAATACCCAGCCAGACCGAGAAAACTCCGAACCTCGTGTACCGAAGTTGGAACTTTCTAATCCAGCACCTCTTGCACCTTAGCCGGATCCACCGATATGCCTTCTTCAGATAAGACATGGCCCAAGAAAGGTACTTTCTTTAGCCAAAACTCGCATTTGCTAAACTTAGCATAAAGCTGATGTTCGCGCAAACGCGACAACACTACACGCAGATGCTCTGCATGCTCCTCTTCATTGCAAGAATATACCAAGATATCATCAATGAAGACCACTACAAACTTGTCCAATTCGGGCATGAACACCGAATTCATAAGATACATGAAATGAGCAGGTGCATTCGTAAGCCCGAAGGACATGACAAGGTACTCATACAACCCATACCTCGTCGAGAAAGCCGTCTTAGGTATATCTTCGGGACGGATCTTGATCTGATGGTACCCAGATCGCAAATCAATCTTGGAGAATACCTTAGCTTTAGACAACTGATCAAACAAGATATCAATGCGAGGAAGAGGGTATTCGTTCTTGATAGTCACCGCATTTAGGGGACGATAGTCCACACACATGCGCAAAGATTGATCCTTCTTCTTCACAAAGATAGCCGGACAACCCCAAGGAGAAGAACTAGGACGAATAAGACCCTTCTGCAACAACTCATTTAGTTGGGTCTTAAGCTCAGCTAATTCATTGGGCGGCATCCTATAAGGTCTTCTAGAGATAGGAGCGGTGCCTGGAATCAATTCAATTTTAAACTCCACATCCCGATCCGGAGGAAGCCCGGGCAAATCATCAGGAAATACGTCCGGAAACTCACACACCACCGGAATATCCTGAATAGCCTTAGATGTAACTGCATTCACAGTGCTACGGATTTGAATATCACGAGGGAGTTGCACTAGAAATGCCTCCTTGGTATTTGGGTCTTTCAACATCACTACACGAGTGGTGGTGTCTATAAGAACTCCATTACCACTCATCCACTTCATCCCCAGAATTACATCTATGCCCACACCGGGTAGAACAACCAGATCAGCAAGAAACTGACGGCCTCCTATCTCCAGAGTTGCCCCCAAAACCACTTGATTGGTGGAAATATCATTTCCCGCAGCACTAATACAATAACTGCCCTTATCAAGTGTGATGGTCTTGATGCTATGCTTAGATACAAATTCAGAACTCACAAAAGAATGCGATGCTCCAGAATCAAAAAGCACGAGTGCATCATGTTGATTGACCAGAAACTCACCAGCCGTGACTACCTCACCAGCAGGGATTGCCTCCACAGTTGTGTAATGAACACGCCCCTGACGGACGTTCCCCTGGTTGCCCTTCTTTGGCGGGTAAGGACAGTTGCTCTGCCAATGCCCGGTCTGATTGCAGTTCCAGCACGGACGGTTGGCAGGTGGAGTCTTGGCATAGTTGGGACCCGTGTTGCCCCTAGGAAGAGCAATAGAGTACCCCTTGCGGAAACCCATCTTTGCCTGATTTTTCTTCACCGGAGGGCGGTATCGCTGGTTGGGGGTTGGAGCACGGAATGGTGGCTTAGCTGCCACTGGAGCCTTGGACTGAGATGACCCAGCACTGGCCTCAAAAGCCCTTTTGCGAGTCTTGGTCGCAGTGTACACAGTGTTATAGTTCTCTTGGGTGAGAGCATCACTGACAAACTCGTTGAAAGTTGCACACTTAGTGCGGCCCATAGTCTTCAGCAATTTGGGACCCAAACCCCGCTTGAAACTAGCGATCTTTTTCGTCTCCGTGTTCACAAACTCAGGAGCATACCTAGACAAGTGATTGAAAGCATGCAAATACTCCTTCAGAGTCTTGTTGCCCTGAGTCAACTGCATGAACTCGGTGTGCTTCATCTCCATAACACCCGGAGGAATGAAATGCCCTTTGAAAGCCTCACGGAAAAGATTCCAATCAATCACCGTGTCAGGCGGTAGAGCTTCCCGGTACTGATTCCACCAGATGCCTGCCGGTCCTTGCAGTTGGTGAGCTGCATACTCCGCCTTCAAACCTTCAGTCAACCGAAGTAGGCGAAACTTTTGTTCTACCGTATTCAGCCACTCTTCAGCTTGAAGGGGTTCTTCAGCTTCCCTGAAAGGTGGGGGCTTCGTATCCATGAAGTCCTTGAAGCTACTGTACTGGTTAGGAGCTGGCCCTTCCTGTGCATTACGGCCACCCTGATTTGCCATACGATTGATGGTTTCAGTGAGCATCCTCTGATTTTCCACCATCATTTGCATCAGCTCAGCTGGATTTGGTGGTGGAGGAGGAGGTGGTGGATTCATGTTTGCACGCTGTTCCGCACCCCGGGTGCCACGAGACATCTGTAAAGACACAGTCAGTGAGCATTGATGATGACAAGATTTGCCGTAGAAGAACTTATACTCATGCCTGAAAGTATTCGAGAGAATAACTTCACAGAAAGGCACAATAATTCAATTCCACAAAACAACATCACCAATCCAACACACGACATAGATATCCGCAATACGCACCACAACGGAAAACATCGGCATAACATAACGATCATATAGACTGCACATAGGGTCCATAAGGTTATTACACCATCACAGTACATGCCATGAGTCAAGGACAAAGTTTCGAATTACAACATGGTTACAAAAGCACCACAACCGACTGGCACACAACAAAAGATCCTGTAGCAACTACTCACTACTCCCTACACTCCAGGCTCGTCGTCCGAGTCAGCGTCGAAGATCGCCTCTCCATCCTCGTCGCTAACCGGCTCAAGCTCCTCATCCTCCACGTCCTCGTGTAAAGGTGGTGCAGCCGCTGCTGGTCCATCAACCTCCATACCATCATCCTCGGCCACAATCACCTGAGGTCCCACCTCTGGATACACTGGGATAGGGCGAGGAATAGGGTGTAGCAAGTTGTTGAGACGGTGAATCTCCACAAGACCAGCCTCAATCTGATCCTGTAGATAGTTCTCCCGCTCACGCGACTGAACTCGGTGCATCTCCCATGCTTGGCGCCTGTTCTCCGACACGCGGAGTGCAGTATCTCTCTCACGGGTGAGCTGCACCAAGCGCTCCTGCAAGGTCTCCTTCTCTCTAGCTAACTGGCTCATCTGATCCTGCTTATGATCTCTCTCTCTGATGGCTTTCACCCACTGCTGCCTCCGATACTCCGCAATGTCTTCCCAGTCATTGCGGTCCTTCTGAGCTTGCTCCAAGAGCCTAGCTGGCTTGCGAAACTTGCGAGCACGCTTTTCAGCCTTCCGCTGCATCTCCTGGGCCCTGTGAACAGCCACCATCACCTGTGCATAGGTGCCCTCTCGCTGACTGATCAACTTGAGTACAGCCATCATAGCACTCATAGCAGGACTAGAGCTCTCAGCTCTCTCTCCTCTGCCTCGAACCAAAGCACAACCATCAGCCTGTTTCCACTCCGCGGCTGCTGGGTCAGCACTAGGAATGGAGGCCGCTGGTCCTCCTGTCAGCTCGTCACCACACCTCTGACAGATGTCGAGCAGGATAGTCTGGGCTGCAACCTGAGCTGCCTCCCAAGGAGTCTGCCCATCTGAGCTGCACGTCCAGCCTGTCCATGCAGGCTTGTCCCCGTGTGGAGGGACAACTCCCTGCACAGCAAACCACTGGATCCCTCCTGTGCTCTCCATCTCCCACCAAGAATACTGAGGTGGCTCAGTATACCCAACAGTCCGTAACACTCTCCAGAGCAGGGTAGGAGTGCCAAACTCGTGCAAGAAAGTGTCACTGGGACGAGGTGAGGCGGGTGCGTCCATCTGTGGAAAGGAATGGGAATACCATGGGTAAAAGAGGATTAGTTGAAGCAACATTTATTTATTTAAAAAGGGACGAAATTGTAAGGGAAGGAGCAGACAGAATGCATGTATGAATGCAACATGATGCATGCACGAACCGTACGTCCTCACAAACTTAGAAAATTAATATTCTAACGGATATACGGTGGCATACATTCGTCTCTCGATACGGTAACTATCGGTTTACACGTACGTTGTTAGAGTACCTGCAGAAAACTTCATTTCAGCCCAACAGTTCCCAATATATCACTCAAGAAAGCAGTAAACTAAGTGCACATTGCTTGGGCATGCCCAACATCCTCAAACAATGACACCACAACTACCCGAGAAATTAAATACTCCCCAATTAAGTTTCTTTCGTGGTTCCATGGTTTCGACATGTAGCCACTCCAGAAAACCATCGCGAACACTCCCCTAGACCGCCGTTTGGACGATCATGCTCTCACAGCTCCCACTTACCTGAGCGTAGGTGCGACGTTGCATAATTTAAATCTAGCGACATATGTGGCTAATTCACATATGAAGGCTACCTCCACCATTAGACCACAGGGTAGCATAGTGCGGTCATCACACATCCATACCTGAGTACTGCCGGAGATGCATAAATAAAACCCCCCCCCAAGTCAGTACTTAAATAGCCACCTAGAGTCCTTATGTGGGCAAGGAGGATTCGACCACTGGCATAACTTGATTACTTATTAAACACCGTTTTATTTAAAAACTCTTTTGTTTTAAATACACAAACGCTGCATTTATAATGCTGAACTTGCTCCGATGCCAGCTGTCACAGAACCGACCAAATTATAAGAGTTCAAGTGCAGAAACGATCGTCAAACAATCAAGTTTCTAAACTTGAGCCCATATAATCCCGGTAGTCAATCGAAATCATGAAGGACTTCAAACCAACTCGCAACAAACCAAGATCGTAATAGTTCAGCATAAACACAACGAATGTTACATAGTCATTCATTGCTGACGAAGCGGCACCACATCGGAGTCATTAAGTTATTACAACCCAAGTTTGAAGTAGCGGAAGCAAAATAGTTACACACACTCGTTCAAAGTTCAGTTCACAAGTTTTGTTACTGCCAGAGTCTATACCATCCTTCCAAAAGCATCATAGACGAGAAGAGTAGAGAACCGTGCCCAACGGTTAGTCCTCATCCCCAGCGGGATGGAGACAGGTCTTGCAGAAACCGTCATAGAAGATATCATCTGCAACAGGTGGGAATAAACCCTGAGTACGAGGATGTACTCAGCTAGACTTACCCGTCTAGTAAAACACAACAGACACCAAGGATCATGCAAGGCTAAATTTTAAGTGGAGCTGGTTGACTCACCTTTTGCCAAAAACTTAACTTACAACTAAGTCATTTTAAGAGCATCATATTTATTTATCATCAGCCTACCTCTAGATTAGCACCTGTACTACAACACATCACTTGATTATTACAAACAATATTAACCATACCAAAATTCGTCATATGTTCTTCTTGCTATGATCATTATCATGAACCAAGTTCATTAGTGAATGCTACGTTTGCCGCTGCTCTGTCAAGTTCTCACTAACCGGGAGAGACGGCGATTCGAATCGAATTCCTATCCAGCTGGAGGATTATTCCTAGCACTCACCCAGGCATCCCCTGCCGGAGAGCCAAAGGGTCACCTTTGGTACGACTCAGAAATCGCGGCTCCGATCAGCGCCGCACTCCCAGGGCTACCACTCTGCCAGGGAGGTCAGGAATTTTAACTCACCTGCCTTTGGACTTACGCCAATGGTCCCCCGCACACCGCACTTCCTCCGGTAGTGCGCACTTTATACTTGCCGGTCTTCCGGCCTGAGTCATACTACTCGGCTTCGCGGTCGGAACGAGTTATCCGGCCAACTAAGTGTCAGGCATGCGTTCAACATGACAAGAGGACGTACAACGATCGGTCCTTAGCTGCCATAGACGGAGTTACTACACACTTGCAAAACTCCGCCCGGCTTAAGTCAATTTAACCAGGTTCCATCCACGATAGCACATATAGACCATCGTGACCCGACACAACCCTATATCGCGCGGATGACAGAATATCACCCGACTTCTACCGATTAAAGCATAGCTAAGCTGCTACTCGAACCTAACTCTACAACCAGGGAGGGTTAGTTATCTGGACAAGGATAGAGTAAAATGCAGCAACAGTTTCATCACAACTCCTATACGTAATGCATCAATAGATATAACGTATTAAGTAAACTTTTCGGAAATAAGGGGAGACTTAGAATGCTCCGGGGCTTGCCTTTCACGAACGATGCCGGCTCGTGATTCGGGCACTCAACTTCTTCTTCGGGCTCCTCGAGTCCGGCTTGCTGGACCTCCACCTCCTGGCTGCCCTCCTGACCTTCGGGATTCGCTTGGAGCTCGAAGGAAACTGCCATGTCCGGTGCACCTATTGCATGCTCGATGAATGAGAAGGTGCACATGCTACAGATGAATGCTTAATAACACAAGCAACTCACTGTACACTCATTTACGGAGCAAGAGTTATACTAACTCACATGAATAAACAAGTTAACATAACCCAAAACCTATCATGGCACTAAAGCAGCAAACGACACAAAACAAGTATGCTCAGTAAATAAATCATAATTATAGATGGACAGGTCCAACAAACATGAGTAAGGACATTCTGGAAAGCTTATGAAATTGTCTACAATTAATCTTTAATCATGACAGCAAGATTCATACATGAAACTGGTCATTTAAACAAAGTTCCAGGTTCTGTCCCAGAAAAACAGAGAACACCTATTTCTGGAACCCAGCTTGGAACATCTATAACTTTTAAACTACTTGGCCAAATGACTTCAAATTTAAACCACAGCTGGCTCTATAAGTTTAGAACAACTTTGATTTAGACAAGTTTCACAGAAAGTCAAGTTATTATTAAGCAAAGTTAAATTGCTCGCTTGCTGTCCAGAACAGCATTTAACCCTATAGTTAATTATTTAATGACATGATCAAAACACAAACCATGCCAACCATATGACTCATGAGCATAAACATATTACAAGGTCACCAGATCATCAGTTGAAAACCCCAAAACAATTACTTAACAAGGCATTTATTAATTAACTTTAGATAAGGCATATTTACAAGATATTAGTTAAAGTGCTCAGAAAAATCTACAAAAATTACAGAGGCACAAGTATAACATCAGATCACCACCATAAAATTTTCAGGACCAATACACATGCCAAATTAAAGATATGCATTTAACATGTATCAAGGCATTTATTTCATAAATTCATAGACATGACTTATATAGTGTCAAACAACAGATTTCATATTATTTATATCTTAGGAATACCATAAACAAGTTTACCACCAAAATAGAGCACCAGCATAAGCACCAATTATTTTATGTGATTTAATTAAAGAAACAAGCCATATTTCAAACACAAATTACATATCACAACAACATTGCTCCAAAAATCATGAAATAATTATCAGAGCACCCTAATGCCATGCAGAGACCACCATAAAATTTTCAAAGCAAACTAAGCAGTATAACATGAGATATGCATTTATCCAAAAATAACAAGATTAAATCCTTAATAAATAATTTCTCAGAAAACATGATTCATTTTATATTTTTATTAAATACTAGCCATCTCAAGAAACACCACAAAATTTGTTTCACAATTTTTGGATCTCAGAAACAGGAGATATGATTTTTGCAAGAAAGCCAAAAATCAGGATTTTGAATAAAAGAAAAGGAGGGAAAGAGAGAGTCGCTGACAGTGGGTCCCATCTGTCAGGCTCTTCTTCCTCACGGCCGAGGCGATCTTCGCCGGTGATTTCTCCGCGACGGCGAGGTCTCCGGCCAAACCCAGGGCATCAACGTGATCCCCGAACCCTAACGACTCGATTGACCCCACTTTTGCCACGGCGGAGCCACCGGAAGGGGCTCACCGTCGGCAATGGCGGCTCGGCGGAGGTGCCCGGCGTTACGCCGGAGCCCTCAGGCCGGTAGAGCGCGACCTAAGGTCTTCTAGAGCACCAATGGACTACGGCGAAGCTTCCTAGGTACGTGGCTTGGCCTGGATCCCCGTGGAAAGCGCTGGCCACGAGAGCACCCAACTCCGGCGGAAGCACGGCGGCGCTGCGCACCGTGTCCGGCGACGGAGAACCCGGTAGAGCGTCCACCAGGTGGCGCAAAAGCTCGCTAAGGACCTAAGCTACCTCTAGGACCTAACCAAAGATGATGAAAAGCCTCACAGCGCTCGGCATTGAGTTCGCCGGAGAAGAAGGTCACGGCGGACCGATTTGGGGGAAGAAGGGAATGTCGGCTCACCGGTGGGTTTCTCGGCGAGTTAGAGGGTGGAGCTTGGAGAGCGGCTCACGGCGGAGCTTTGGGTGGAGTTTGGTGGATGGAGACGCAGAGAGGAGCGCACACGAGCTCGCCGGAGTGAGCTCGCGGCGGAGAGCTCGCTGCGGACGAGGTTCAGGCGAAAGAGGGCGAGGCAGAGCGAAGTGGACGCGTCCACTCGCTCGGGGCGTCGCAGTGGAGGTCATGCACGCGATGGAAGCTGACAAGCGGGGCCAAACGCGGCGTACGGGCGACAAATGGCGACGGAGCTCTGCCGGCGGTCGGCCACGTCGACGAGGTCAGGCCCGATTCAGAAGAAAGGGTACTCGTGTGACAGAGCCACTTCACCGGTGATTATCTCCCAAACCAGAGCGAATTAGGCAATGGCGTAGTTGACAAACTTGGAGTACTAGGCGAGATCTACAACTTTGTCAACTAGAGCAAAGGCCAGATCGGCCTGGATTGAAAGATATAGAGTTTCCAAAACCGATCGAGCAAACTGCAAAGCACCCAGGACTTAGAAAATTTTCTAAGTGTTGAAAACAGCCCCAAATCTGCCTTGTGGGCCACTTTTGAGCTATTTGTGTTCATTTTCATGAGATGGCCATAAAACAACTTTTGTTCCTTATAAAATTTGCTACAAATTTTCTGTAGGAAGTTCTGACATGCAAACATTTTATGAAACACTTTTTAAAGGCCTAAGCAAAAGAGGGTCCTAGGGCCTATTTTCATAAGTATGACTTAGAAGCATATTTTGGAAAAGTGACCAACATGAACATTGTTCCCAAGATCAAGTTAAACATAGATAAACTAATTACGAAGACATTGAGCACAAACACAAGCATTGTTCACTCAAACATAAGCATAGGAAGCCTATTTAATCAATTTAAACCACATCTTTGCAAAGAATGACATGTCTCAAGATAGATGATGATCATGGATGCTTTGAATAAATGATGATGCTCATGCCATGCACATGCTTGATGCAACCATAACACTGGGGTGTTACATGACGCGCGCACGAGAGCCAGGGCATTTAATGCACCTACCGTTTTCCCGCCTAACACACTGGTCACGGGAAGCGTGATAGGAAACAGGCACCCGTCCCATCGTTCTTTTTGCAGCCTTCCCCACCAAACGTCCCAAGGCGTGTCAGGACGCGAGAAACAAGGATGGAACGTCTAATCGGGACCCCCTCGAAGACATCCAAGGTCAGCGCTCTGGATATCAGCACATTGCACGGCGACCGACCCTCGACCGGACGGGGTTCGTTCCTGGGGACGAGTTGGGCGTCAATTGACTACATCCCAACCACTCCGCCGGATCTGTCGCCATACCGTACAAGCATGCGACCACTGAACCAGCGCAAGATGGCGCGCGGAGCAGAATGCAGGGGCACGCGTAATCATCACTAGACTATCAAGACGGGACGGCTCGAGGCCATGTCGGTACGGAAGCCTCGAGTAGGTCAGCGCTTCATGCTGCTATCGACCCCTATTTTGACACCTACACATGTATCCTAGGTCTCTCCTTGGTGCTATAAAAGGGGGGACTCAGGAATAAGAACAGGAGGCCCATAGGCAGTAGAACTCCCACACTCCATACCACACTTGTATTAGACCCTGTACAAGCACTTCGGTGCAAGATAATACAGACCTCCCTCCCCTGCTGAACGTAGGGCCTTCTCTTGCCCGAACCAGGATAAATCTTTGTGTCTTCTTGCATCACCATCTGGGAAAGGGAGCACGCATACAAATTTACTCGTTGGTGTGACCCCCCGTGGGGAAAACACCGACACATCATAATTAAGGTGCACAAACCATTTTTTTACAAGAACAGCTACTGCATTTGATTTTTTTACAACAACAGCTACTGCATTTGCTGAAGAGCCATAAATGAACATTATGCATGTATACACACGCACACAACACGTACATAATGTCTTCGTTGATCGATGTGATCCCTCGTTGCTTGATGATGGCTGCTGTGGCCTCTGACCGCCGCTCTTAATAATCTCGACGCTAGGGCAGTGTGACTCCGTGGCCAATCGTCGTATCTCTGGCTGGCCGGTGATGGAGAATGTCGTCAGCAGCAAGGGGAACGCCAGCGACCAGCGAGGGCAGCGAGGAGATCACCGGCCACCAGCGAGGGCAGCGTGGAGATCGCTGGCCCCGAGTGCACGGAAGAATTAGGGTCGGCAATGAAAAGGACGGCCGCGATAGAGAGGAGAGAAGACTGATCGGTTGCATCATGAGTATTAGATTAATCTAGCTTCCAATACGTAATTAAACACATTTACATATATGCAACCTGATGTGGCTGAAAAAGACACAAACATCAAAAGGTTCAGATGGTTAGTGCGTGGCTTCTAAATCCTATAGGTTCAAGGCTCGAATCTCATTTCAAGCGTTTTTTATTTTTTGATGTTATATTAAAAATTTTAACTCTATAGTATTGCAACAGCAACAAAACTCTTAGCAACGGAAAATTAATCGTGGCAAGAGTGACTTTTATTGCAACCAAGAAATAAAAGCGTTGCGAAATCATCTTTGTATGGCAACGATTACAAAACTCTCAGCAACGGAAAATCAATCATGGCAAGAGTCACATTTTGTTGCAATCAACAAATTAAAGCGTTGCGAAATCATCTTAATATTGCGACGACAACCAAATTCTGAGCAACGGAAAAACAATCGTGACAAGAGTGAATTTTTATTGCAACCAATAAATTAAAGCGTTGCGAAATCATTTGAGTATCGCAACGAAAAATAAACTCGTAGCAACAAAACTATATTCGTGGCAAGAGTGAACACTTATTGCCGCCGACCTGAATTGCGTGGCAACAACTCCTAGTTTTTGCAACAATCTCCACACTTATGGCCACGATACAATTTGCGTGGAAGGAATATCATTTATCGCAACCAAAAGTTCAAATCGTTGAGAGAGAAGCCCTTGTTGCAACCAAATCAGTGTCATTGCACTATAAAAGCGTTGCAAAAGGTGTAAAATTTTGTAGTGGCGGTGCTTGCGCACGCGCTTGCGCAGTTTGCACTGCCCAACTTGAGCTTGCTGAAGCGCTAGCATGGCTTCTACATAGGTGTCTTGGTGTACATAATACAGCTTGAGTACCGCCAGCATGGCACTCATGGCGGTGCTAGAGCTATATCCCAGTATGGTTTCTCTCATCTCCACGGGCTCAGTGGAGGATACAAAGGTGTCAGTTACACTCACCCTAGGAAAAGATCCAGCTGGGCCATTGACTAGCACATCACCAAAGTCCTAGCATATTTTCAACAACATTTCTAGGGCTGCTACATGGGCACCCTCCCAAGGAGTTTGGCCATCGGACTCCACTATCCATCCTAGCCACTACGGGTTATTAGGACAGGGAGGAACTGTAATTTGGATATCTACCCAAGGCAAGGATCCTGCATGATACTGAAGTGGTTCCTCATACCCTATTGAACTTAACACCATCCACAACAAAGTAGGAGTGCCAAATATGTCCAGAAAAGTTTCACATGCATGTGGGGCTGCTATCTGTAGGGAAAGACCACAATTTGAGTAAGGGAATATTACTTACAGGAGAAGATAATTAGGTACAAGTTTCAGAATTACAAGAATTTAAGTAGTACATTACGGGATGCATGAATGATTCATGATGCATGCATGTTCCATACGTCCTTACCATCCCTAGAAAAGAAATTTCTAGCGGTATAGTCGGTGGCATATATACGTGCTCTCTTTATACGTAACTACACGGTCTACACGTTTCATTGTTATTGTACCTACAGAAAATTCATTTCAGCCCAACCCCACAAGAGTATATGTGCAGAAATGAAAGTCTAATCTTCTAATTTCAAGCTAAGTACTCCGATATATATCCCTGAGCATATATCGCAGCACACTACCCATGTGAAGTACACCCATATATACATCAAATATGTATACACGGTTGCACCAACTACCCACAATTAAGTACTTTCGTATATACATGTGTACAACGTGTAAATATTCCAGTAACCACAGCTAACACTCCCCTAGACCGACGGTTGGATGGTTATGCTCTCACAACTCACACTTACCATAGCATAAAGGCATATAGATCCGTACATTACCACTCAAGCAAGTGGCATCTATAAAATTTCACGCCGTATGGACAATGAAAGGAAAAACATTGCTTACCGTGGCGTACAGGTATATGATCCATTCATTACCACTTAAGTAAGTGGCATCCATATTATTACATGCCATATGGACGATGAAAGGAAAAACCCCCCTGTTAGTAATAATTAGCCACCTAGAAGTCCTTAAGCGGGCATAAAGGGTATGACCACTGGCAGGGTATATTTGTTCAATCATTTTAAAAACAGCCCTATGAATAGTCTAAATTGCCAATTAGTTTGGGGAAAACAAATTCATTTGTTTTTAAATACATCTATGATGGTTAAATGCTTAATCTTGCTCCGATACCAGCTGTAATAGAACCATCCAATTTATAAGAATTTGTGTGAATTAGCGACTACAAGAGTAGTTGTTGACATTTCTTAACGTCATCACTAAGAACAGGGTTTAATCCGTCCTCAGCAACGATGTCAGAAATGTCGTGATAACACTTACTAATGCAATCACCAAGATTAGAGTATAAATCTATCCTAAGCAACAGTGCCAGAAGTGCTTGTTAGCGTTTCTTAGCGTCGCTACCTAGAATAGGGTTCTGCTCTACTCATGATAATGACATTGGCAGTGTTATATTGGCAGATCCGTAGCATCACCACCTTGAATAGGAAGCTAGATCTACCTTCCCGATAACGGTGCCTTATTACCGTTAGGGTAGGGTTCCAGTTCTTAATCATGGTAGTGGCACTAGGATTGCCATGTTGGTATTCCTTAACAAGTCACTAGCTCGGCGCATGTCTAGCAACAGTGTTAAGTATATACCGGGGTGATAGTTCCTTAAGTTTGGAGTTTAAGTACCGCAAGCGAACGGGAATTATCGTGTAGCATTTCAACCCGGGGAATTACCGAGTGTCGTATTTATAGGTTCGCTCTAAGGAAGGCTTAATATGTTAAGGATTCTAAGATAAGCATAGATCAAAGTAATTATGATAGCAATAATGGAATCAAAAGTCATAGTAGGTGATAAACATTTATATGTAGAATAGTGATCCATCACAATCTAGGCATGGCATATGGGCTAAGGAATAAAAAGAGACTAAAAGAATGAATTGAATCAAAGAATAAGCAAACAACCTATTGGAGCAGGTGTGGTCCTAGATACAGATCATGTCATAGAACAAGTTAATCATGTAATTATACTACTTAGATCTAGTCCTGTGTTTAGATGGTTTGGGAGGTTACGCGAGTACCGGCCTGCCAGCAACCTCCACAACTATTTAGACTCCTACACCCTAGCCGAACGTGGGGGAATGCCAAGGACGGACAGGGCTATCACCACCTGCCGCCATCCCCTCAACCGTGGACTAGGACAATGCATTTACCCGTCCTTTACACCCAAGCACCATGCTTACATGCAAAGACCCTACTCGGACTCCCCCGGGTCCTCGACCCTACGGATCGATAGGTAAGAAGCCCGAGCCTACTCAAAAGAGCATGATAAACCCCCATCTTCACACAAAGCTATTTCTAGGCAATTAATTAACATGAAGCAATTAGACTAAAGTCCTAAGTGAGAATAATACAACATACACTTAGCACTAGTTCATATAAGACACTACTAGCCCTAGGGTAGCATTATACTATAAGAACTATATACTAAAATGTATGTCATATCATTTCCACTAGAACTATATTCTAGTTCATATGCTAGCATCATAAAACATGACCTATGATCTATATCATATACCATAGCATAAGAACTATACTCTAGTTCATATGAAGAACTATATCGGACATGATAAGGCATGGACTTGGAGTAAAGATATTCTTTATTCATACCCAAGTTTCTCTCCAAGGAGCCAAGCCCTCCTTGATAGCTCACCCAACTCTCTCTCTAAAAGCTAAAAGGAAAAACTAAGAAGAGGTAGTGCCCAAGTGCCTTGAAGGTGGAGTGTTGATTGTGAATGTGATGAGAGGAATGGAGCCTCCCTCTCCCCCTCCTTAAATAGGTGGGGAAGGTCGGTTCCCCAGGGTGTAAACTGCAATTTGCACGCGGGGACTGCGGGAGGATAGGCTCAGCACCGCCTCTGCGAAAGGCGGTGCCGAGATGGGCTGGGCCAGGGTCGGCCGACCCCAGGGGGCGGCCGCCCCCTGGTGGGCCCCGCTGGCCCCGGCCCGAAGCCCGTTGCCTTCCTCTCGGGCCCCTAAGTCCAAATCCACCTGCAAATTGATGCACTTCTATATTGGGCTTTTGGGTACTTGTTTATTTGCGCATTTTTTTGACGTGTCGGATTGCGCCTTTTTATTTGCTTTCCACCTGTATGCCTGTATATGATCTGCAAAACACAACTTGCACTACATGTGGAACTTGGTAAGCATTTAATAAGTATATGTGAGTAAAATACATGCTTTTCTTCCTTTGCATGGACTATGTTGGCGGGGTAAATATGTCATTAAGAACCTTCAACAAACTCCCCCAAGCTTACCCCTTACTCGTCCTCGAGCAAGAAGCTAAGATCTTGGTTGTTGATCAGGAGTTGCTACAATATTTTCACTTCTATCCAGTACATACCTTCAAACAAGAATTCTCCTTTGAATTTTGAACAGATGTGTCATGGGGCTTATTGCTCATACCTCGAGTCCTCAAGCATTTGCAGGATGGATTTGATCAGATCGAGCGCTATATCCCTAGTTCTTTACTTCACTTTTGTTCCAGAGTTTTTTTTATTTTCAAAACTTAGCACATTTATTTGTCAAATTAAACAATGGATCCAAAGAGAAAGTTAATCATACCATTGAATTTTTGAAAACTTTTTCTTTTCCATCATTCTCTTTTTGTCTATTAGAGACACATGGCTATGTGGCTAATTCTACTGTTGGGCACTTGCCCATTTTTTTTATTTTTTTCGAGGTTCCAGACACATGTCCCTTTTTATTTCCTCATGTGCTTTTTTTTCTTTTTCATAGGCATATGCCTTCTAACAAACTTTTGAGATGATAACATAATGAAATATTTTTGTTTTCAATGGTATGACAACTTCTCAAAGGGTCAGCAAAGCTTAATCTAACTCAATGTGATTATTTTATTTTTGTAACAACTCCAGAACTCTAGCGTTGTTTAGAATAGGATACTAGCAGCTCAGATGATCACAAATATATCCATTAATTACTTTAGACTTTAGATAGAGCATTTTGCAACCCACGCATTTAATCATTTTATTAATTTGGAGAATTCAAGGTTGAAACTAGATACTGGAAAGAAATTACGATAGAGCAACTATTCATCATTTCAACAAAGAAGAAGCATATATCTTACATCACATATAAGAGTGGAATTATATTTTTGTCTTTTTAGAATTTTTCATTTATTTATATGCAATAATTAAAACATGGAAATTTCATAAAGTAAACATGCTAATTTAAAATTAAGGATGCATGAAAATAAATATGCAATGCAGATAACCTCGGGATTGGGGGTCCTCCCCCAAGCTAGCTTCTGGTTGGTGTTTATTATTATTATTGTTTTATTTTTTTTAGGGCTTACCTTTTTAGGTCTGGTGAGCAAGACCTTTTTCTCCCGTGCTTGGTGATGGATCTCCTTGTCCGGGAGAAGTGGACGGAGATGCTTGTTCCTTCTTTGGCCTCCACTTCATCTGATTGGTTTTTGGTGGTGTGGTGGCCTTTTGGATCTACTTCCATACCTTCTCTGGTGGAAGGGGACTCTCTTTTTCTTCCGGAGCCTTGTTTTGCTTACAAGCTTTATTTTGCTCCTCATGTTTCTTTTTGGGAGCTGCCTTTTTCTTTTGCTCCGGCTTTTGTGTAGGTCTTTTTACTGATTTAGAGATGCTATAAATAATTTCAGGTTGTATCTGCACCTCTTTTATCTATTTATTTGGTCCATATCTAACCCGGATCATTGAGCATTGCTCTTGATGCCTTGGTTTGAACTCAAACTTCTCCTCCTTCCCATTGATGTGTAAACTGATCTTTCCTTCCTTCATATCAATCTGTGCTCCTACGGTGCTCAAGAAGGGTCTCCCAAGGTTCAATGGTGATTCCTTGGTTAACTCCATATCAAGCACCACAAAGTCCACGGGAACAAACAGTCCTCTGATTTGTACTGGTACATCTTCGGCTATTCCCGTTGGATGCCTGACCGATGAGTCGGCCCGTTGGAGAGTCATCGTGGTTGGCTTGAGTTGAGTGAAGTTGAGCTGGTCAAAGACAACTTTAGGCATCACACTTATGCTTGCACCTAAATCACATAGCGCATGATCAAAGCGCTGAGTTCCGATTGAGCATGTGATTGTAGGGCACCCCAGGTCCTTCCTCTTCTCCGGGAGACGGTTGAGTATAGCAGCGCTACACTCTTCCGTCAGCTTAATTGTTTCAGTGGATGGCAGTGGGCGCTTGTTGTTGATGATGTCCTTGATGTACTTGGCATAAGAAGGTACATGTAGAACGTCCATCAAAGGAACGCTTACATGTATCTTCTCGATCATCTCAACAAAGAGAGTGAATTGTTCATCCACAGCTTGTTTTCTATTTCTTGTGGGAAATGGCAGGTACGTGGTGTCCGTGTACCCCAATGTGTCTTTTATTGCCATTTCCTCTTCTTTTGGTCTGACATCTTTTTGGGTTTTCTTTGTTATCTCCTGTTGCACTTTGTCCTTCCCTGCATCAGCGTTAGGGTTCGGTGGATCACAAGTGGTCTTACCACCCCTCGTGGTCATCGCTTTTACATTTTCATAATTATTTTTATATTCAGTAGGAAGGGCAGCAGCTATCTGAGCTATTTGTGTTTCAAGCATCTTATTAAAGCTCAGTTGATTATGTACGGAAGAGGCAAGGTTTTCTATTTTTGTATTAATGTTTTCTAAAACCTTATCATTGGACAGCAACTTTTTAGTTAAGTTTTCATTTATTTTAGCTTGTCCAAGAACTAGGTCTTTTAATGAAGGTTGATTCGAATTAAAACTCGAATTACCTTGGAATGAAGAGCGTGACTGATTATTCCAACCATTACCTTGGTTGGCGCCTCCTTCTTGGCGGAACGTGTTGTTGATGTAGGCAGCGTCTTCACGGGTTTCGGGGCAATCATTCCCCGAATGGCCAACTTCTCCACAGACCTCGCACGTCATGTGCGAGTCTATGACCTTCACCGAGTTCGAGGGGTTCTCTTGGTTCCTCTCGGTGAGTTGCTTCATCAATAAATCTATTTTTGCAGCAAGCATATCCGTCTCCTTCACGGTATGCATGCCTTTTTGTGTTTTGGCAGCTGGTGGTTGAGTTCTGTCCTCCCCCCAGCTCTGGTGTTCTACCATCTTCTCGATTAGGGCCTTGGCCCCAGCGGTGGTAAGTGATAGGAACGCGCCTCCAGCGGCGACGTCTAGGTGTCGCTTCGACATGGGCGTGAGCCCATTGTAGAAGTTCTGGAGCACCATCGAGTTCTCCATGCCGTGATGGGGGCAGTTTAGGATGTACTCTTGTAGCCGCTCCCATGCTTTAGGGATTGTTTTGCTGGCATTTTGTTGAAAACTGGCAATCCTTCTCCTCGAAGCATTGGTTTTGCTTATGGGAATGAACTTGGCGAGGAATGCCGCGGAGCATTTTGCCCACGTGGTGACAGCTTCCTTATCTTGATAGAACCACCTCTTCGCCTTCCCCACGAGGGAGAAAGGAAAGCGGCAGAGCCGAATGACATCAGGAGTGATGTCCTTGATGACAATCGTGTCACATAGCTCCAGGAAGTGTTGAAGGTGTGCATTCGCATCCTCGCTTGTCAAGCCACAGAATGGGCTCGCCTGCACCATGGTGATCAGGCCAGTGCGTAGCGCGAAGTTCTTGCCAGCCGTGTCAACATCGGGGCCAATGGCCACGTTGGTGACAGCGGGCACGGAGAACTCGCGGAGTGTCTTCTCAGCGGCCATGAGTTCGTTCGGGGTTGGTGCGGTACCGGCTGATTCACTTGTCGGTGGAGTAGCAGAAGACGAAACGGCCTTGAAGGTGGAGTGTTAATTGTGAATGTGATGAGATGAATGGAGCCTCCCTCTCCCCCTCCTTAAATAGGTGGGGAATGTCGGTTCCCCAGGGTGTAAACTGCAATTTGCACGCGGGGACTGCGGGAGGATAGGCTCAGCACCGCCTCTGCGAAAGGCGGTGCCGAGATGGCCTCGGCCGACACCTGGTGGGCCCCGTTGGCCTCGGCCCGAAGCCCGTTGCCTTCCTCTCGGGCCCCTGAGTCTAGATCCACCTGCAAATTGATGCACTTCTATATTGGGCTTTTGGGTACTTGTTTATTTGCGCATTTTTTTGACGTGTCAGATTGCGCCTTTTTATTTGCTTTCCACCTGTGTTGGTGCAAAAGCTGGTCTGCAAACACAAAGGGCTAGTACCCGATTCAAACGTTAAGGCGTGCCAGCCGATTTGACCTTACTATCGGTAAAGGTGGTAACTCGAATACTTTAGTCCTGACAACAGCGATGCGCCCGGATGTCACGGCTAAGAGGTACTCACACGGAACTTGTGAACGCGCCGAGCTTAAGTCGACAAATTCCTAAGAACTCGTAATGAAAAGGAAAAAGTATGACGAAGTCGTCGAAAAAGTAGATGCTGGAATATGAGTATAAACGTGTGTTTGATTGATTGATAGATCATTACAAGGCCCTGGGGTCTATATTTATACCCTGCTCAAAGAGCTACAACCAGACACGACTAGAATTTGAATTCCAAATTACACAGAATCCGTATACAAAACAATTTAAATAACCAAGGAAAACATAAAGCTATCCCCCCGTGACAAACTGGAACACCTCCACAAACCGATCGGCAGCTTCCGGATTCTCCCTCCGTATCATCGGCAGACTCCCCTATCATAGCCATCGGCAGACTTCCTTGTCGTAGCCATCGGTACAGACACATCACCACCTATAGACTTAGTCACGTTCAACCCCTCCTTTATCGGCAACCATCCTCATCGGCAACTCATCCTGTAGACAAAACACCGCCGTCTTGTCTTGCCTGCCTGCACTCTACCAAACATGGACACATGCCCAAAAATGGTGTCAACACATGCCCCCCAATTTCGGAGTATGAAATCATTAATGCTCCGAAATTCTCTGCAGTAACGATGCCTTTCCTCGCAATTAATGCTCCTAATCTGGTAACCGACAACCTCAATCTGAACAACTCTGATCCTATTCTTTTGTCGATCCTTCGAAATCCTCAACTTCCCAAACAGACATTCCCTTTTTAATCGCACATCGGCAATATTACCGTTACAAGGATTTGCCGATGGATTGATCAAGATGTTCGTACAAACGGCTACTTCCACTTTATTTGCCCATCGGCAATATGACCGTTACAGGACGCTGCCGATGGACCGACCAGGAGATCCCGCATAGTAAAATATCTCTGGATAATGACCGCTTCCTATCAAATCACCTGCACAATCCCTTGATTACCGTGCGAACAGTTACCATATCTTCCTGACCACCCTCGGATTTCTCGGATGCGGCAAAGAGATAAGTCAGATTTGCCCTTGTCCGTTTTGTCCTGTAAATAGTTCCTTCTCGGGTACCCCATCTCCATCACATCATTCCACAACTCCAGCCTCACCTTTCCAGCGGCGGCGCTGTCCAAAAGCTCCAAGATCTTCGACGAAGTCCCTCCTTCACCAACTTCAAAGTCCTCGCTCATCCCCCTCGTGGCAAGATGGCCATCAACTTTATCATTCCTGAGGTTAGTTCTTCGCACCATCTCTTGTACTTTTCTCGCACCCTTGTTCATCTGCAATCCGCCGTACTGAATACTTTTCCTCCTTCTTTTCTTGTGTTTTTTTTATATCTCAAAAACCATTAGGAATCGGCTAACAAAATCGTCATCCCCACTGATCGACCACATCTCCAATGCCTTGGCCCATTAAGGGATCCAGATCCAACCAACCCCATAAACGCAGAAACCAATAGGATCCCTTTTAGAGCAGAGAACTTTTCTTTGGATCTGTGGAAGGATACTTTTCGTTCCTGGCCCAGCCCTACCGTGGGGTGGATAGATTGGTTTTTGAGGGTCAGTAACTCAAACGAAGTCCAATGGGGTGAAAGAAATCTAGCCCAATGCATTAGGTTGTCCATTGCCGATATGCACAAGAACGAGTCACTGTTGATAGCTGCATCATACTTCTGGTCAGACACGCTCAACGCCTTTGTCTTTGGCCATGGTCCTGTTTCCCCCACTGCTCACCGGGTTAGATATTTCTTCTGCCGATAGCACCCCCTTCTTTGATACCAAACCCAGTGCTAAGGTAGAAACTCGCTCCATCGGCGGCTGGTCAGGGTATATCCAAAAATACCGCAAAACAGGCCCTGTTGACATGAAGGAGCAGACCTGCTTTCTGAACATGTGGTCAGATAAATTCGTGTTTTGCGGTCGATGAGCAGGACCAACTTCTCTTCATCTAGCAGCAGCAGAAAATCTGGCCAATGGTGGCCGATTTCCCCTCGGTCGATACCTGCTTGGAGCGGCCTATCACCTCCTCCACCAAGTGACTAAGAAGCTCTTGCTTGGCCAGTCTATCGGCAACCTGGGAGGCCCCTGGTGGTTTATCAATATGTGGCTCAATCTGCATCTGCACAAGCGCCTTGAATTTAACCAGTTTACACAGCGTTTCCCAAGAGACATAGCTGAAAATCATGTGTTGGGTGAAGAGGAATCGACAACACGTGCTCCCTTAAACTTCGGCGAAGCTGTCATAGTTTTGCCTGGTTCAGGGGGTAATCCAGATCAGGTCAGCCGATTCTTCCAAACTCTGTATGAGGGCTTGGCCAGAGATGAGCGAGCATGGTTGGCCTATGATGATCCAGACAGTATGCTTCCCCTGGTTTTCAACCCATTTGACGAAGCTCTTGATCGGAACAATGAAGTAATGACGGCAATAGTGACTCCCAGAGCCATACCAGTGAATTTCTTTGGTAGTGGGAAAACCTCCCCCTAGACTTATGAATTTTACAATCCATCGGCACTAGCCCGTCAGTTAGCTTTCGGCCAGCTGCCGATCGCACTCTGCTACGCCGATGTGATAAAGCCCAGGGAAACCATCAACAGTCTCCTTGAATGGATCCGAGTGGCCCAACTGCCATCGAGCGCCGATACAAATGTGGATTTATCAGAGTGGGTTCCAGCTGCTTTCATCACTCAGGCATACAAGCAGTGGTGGGCAGAATGGAAGGAGCATCTGTTCTGCAAATCGGCCCTCACGTACCGCGGCATGATTGACCCTGAGTACGAAGTTCCCAATGACACTGTAAGTGTTTTCAAACCGATGTTTCAATTCTTTCAATTCTGTTTCTATCGGTGATTTACTTTTGTACTTTTCTGCAGGTTGATGATACCCCTCCATCGGTTAGAAAAAGTGGCAAGCCGATTGATCTATTTGCATCAGGCCCAATTTCTTCAACCGGCCACAACGCTCCTACCCTGGCTGCCATCGTGCATCGAGGTATACGCCTGAGGAAAGTCACCACCAGGAAGACCCAGACTCCACCATCGGTAGCTGCTTCCACTCTAGCACAGGCCTTTAAGGTAGCTGTTAAATCTCTTCGTTTATACCAATCTTACCTTTACATCGGCTACACTTGTATTAACAAATTCCTCTTTGTTGTTACAACAAACCAGTGCATCGGCAAAAACCAAGAGCCAAGGTGCCGATGCCCCCAGTCCAGCCAACAGAAGAGAAAGGGTGCCAAGAGTACCAGGGCAGAAACAAAGCGCCAGAAAGTGGCAACTCCTCCTCCTCCTCCGGTATCTCCCATTCTGGTGGAATCTTTCCGTTCTCCTCCAGACGCAGAGATTCAGCAAGCACCATCTCCCCCTCCAACGCAAGAAGCACCACAGGTAGAAGAAACTCAACTGGAAGAACCCCAACGAGAAGTACCTCAGCCAGGAGACACATCGGCTGATGTTCATGAACCAACCACCGATCCAGCAGGTTCCATTATAGCATCGACGGTTTCCCCCGTTCAGACGAGTATCGTCCTTCCTCAAGGTAACATACTTACAAAGTTAATACCGATGAACCCATCTTTTCATCTCATAATGACTTTTATTAATTTTCAGCTGACGTCGTTCCATCGGCAATCCTAGCCGATCAATCTGTAGCTCCATCGGCATCTTTGACCGATCAGCCCGCGGCTCCATCGGCATCTTCCAGTCAAAGGCAAGAGATCGCCTTGAAGCAAGTAAGTTATCCAGCTCCCATCAATATTTTTACCGGTATTTTGATCATGGAATGACTCACTTCTTTTTCTTTTTCAGGAGCAGGATTCTACTGACAGCCTATTCTCCTTTACCATTGATATCTCTGATGATGAAGGCGAGGAAGCGAGCTCCTCCCGAGCAGTTGGAATCGCATCAGCAGAGATCAGAGCCAAGCTGGAAGAACTGTCGGCTCTCCTTCATCAGGATACGGCACAACTGGTCGATGACTCTGACCCAGCCAAGGTTCTATTTAGGACTCTCTGAGGCCAGATTCCAGCCGATGTCGAAGAAATCCTCTTCCAAGCTGCACATCTGGAGAGTCGTCAGCTGCAGTACCAAAGGGCTTCCCGGCGCCTTGCCGACAGAGCTGCTCAGACTCAGCTTTCTGAAGAAATGATGAAAGAGAAACTCCTGACCGATGAGAAGCACAAGAGCATCGGTACCCTGAGATCTTCAGGAGACGCGCTGAAACAGAAGATTTCTGACCTATCAGCAAAAAGAGAAGCCCTGCTGGCAGAACTCAAGCGAGTGGAATACGCTTTATCTCAAGCCCAACAGGAAGAGAGCCAACTGCCAGAGACCATCAGGCTCCTTGAGCAAGAACGAAACATCCAGGGTCGTAAGGCTTTACAGTTGAAGAAGAAGCTGAAGCCGATAGAAGGTTCTGCCGATGACGATATCAAGGAGATAGAAACAGCCAACCAAATCCGGCTGCGCGCTATATCAGCGATCCAGACGCTGCTGAATATATGAAGCTCTCATCGGCAACATGTCTTTACTTCTCTGCACTTCCAGCTTTCTTGCCGTTTTAATCTAGCCGATAGGATTGTTATCGACAACTTTTGAAACACTAAGTTCGGCCCCAGATACGTTTCAACCCAGCCGATAGGAGTGTTGTCGGCACTTAAATCTTTATGCATCGACCCATATGCTGGGTTAGTATTTCTTTAAATATTTGCCATTTAATGCTCTGGGAAACTCAACTCCTTCGAGAGTTTCTAGAATGTAGGCGTTTCCAGGAGCCGATTGATTTATCCGATAAGGACCCTCCCAATTGGGAGACCACTTCCCAAACTTTGAACTTTTAGTCCCGATCGGTAAGATTAATTTCCAAACTAAGTCTCCATCGGCAAATTCTTTAGCCTTTACTTTCTTGTCATACCATCTAGCAACTCTCTTCTTATTTTCTTCTATACTCATCAAAGCCCTTAGCCGATGGCCCGCTAGATCATCTAACTCATCAGTCATCAGAGTAGCATAATCATCGGCAGTCAATTGATCTTGAAAAGATAGTCGCCTAGATCCAGCCTTAACTTCCCAAGGTAATATTGCATCATGCCCATACACCAACTGATAGGGTGAGACCTTGGTCGATCCATGACAAGCCATCCGGTATGACCATAAAGCTTCATTTAACATCGTGTGCCACCTTCTAGGATTTTCTTCAATCTTCCGTTTGATAAGCTTAATAATTCCTTTGTTAGACGCCTCGGCCTGCCCATTAGCCTGAGCATAGTAAGGAGAAGAATTCAATACTTTAATCCCCATACCGATTGTGAATTCATCAAACTCCCCCGATGTGAACATAGTGCCTTGATCGGTAGTAATTGTCTGAGGAATCCCAAATCGGTAAATAATGTGCTCCTTCACAAAATCAATCATATTGGCCGATGTGACCTTCTTCAAAGGAATAGCTTCAACCCATTTAGTGAAATAATCGGTGGCAACCAGAATAAACTTATGCCCCTTGCTAGATGGTGGATAAATCTGGCCGATTAAATCGATAGCCCATCCCCGGAACGGCCAAGGCTTGATAATAGGATTCATAACCGATGCGGGTGCTCTTTGAATGTTTCCAAATTTTTGACAACCTTGACATCCCTTGAAATACTTAAAGCAATCCTCAAGTATGGTTGGCCAAAAATATCCATTCCTTCTAATCATCCATTTCATCTTGAAAGCCGACTGATGCGCTCCACATACCCCTTCATGGATTTCTCCCATCAAACTCTTAGCTTAATCATCCCCTAGGCATCAGAGAAGGATCCCATCAATAGTTCGATAGTACAATTCATCTTCGAGGAGCACGTATTTGGTTGCTTGAAACCGAACTTGTCTTTCGACTTTCTTAGATGGATCTTTCAAGAAATCAACGATTTCTTTTCTCCAATCATCGGCACCAATTGCCGATATTGTGTGAATCATAGGCTGATATCCCGAAGCATGCTGAGCCAAACGATTCGCCTCTTCATTATGCAATCGAGGAACATACTCTAATCGGAAATCCTTGAATTCCTTCAACAGTTGCATACTCCTCTCGTAATAAGTTATGAGAACTTCACTTCGGCATTCATAGCTCCCAGCCAATTGATTTATAACCAGCATAGAATCCCCAAAAACCTCGACAGCATCAACATGAACCTCTCTCAACAACTCTAACCCCTTTATCAAGGCTTGATACTCAGCCTGATTATTTGTCGATGTGGCAACAATCAGCAAGGAAAACTCATACTTCCTTCCCCGAGGGGAAACTAACACTATGCCGATTCCTGCCCCCCGGTCACACGTGGACCCATCAAAGAAGAGTGTCCAAGGCACAATCTCCAAAGCTTCCACTGTACCACAATGCTGGGTTACAAAATCGGCTATAATCTGTCCCTTAACTGCCTTAGCTGATTCATAACACAGATCGAACTTCGACAGCGCCAAAATCCACTTACCGATCCTGCCACTCATAATCGGCATAGACAGCATGTACCGAACTACATCATCCATGCAAATAACAGTGCATTCGACCGATAGCAAGTAATGCCTCAACTTGATGCAAGAGAAATATAAGCACAAGCACAATTTCTCAATAGCCGAATACCTGGTCTCAGCATCGACCAACCTCCTGCTTAAATAATAAATTACATGCTCTTTCCCTTCAAACTCTTGAATTAAAGCCGAACCGATGACCATCCCATCGGTAGACAAATACAATCTGAAGGGCTTTCCTTGCTGAGGTGGAATTAGAACTGGAGGATTTACTAAATAATTCTTGATTTCATCCAGAGCCAACTGCTGTTCTTTTCCCCAAACAAACTCTTGATCGGCCTTTAACTTAAGAAGAGGACTGAAAGCACGAATTTTACCAGATAAATTAGATATAAATCTTCTGATAAAGTTTACCTTGCCGATCAAGGACTGGAGCTCGGTTTTGTTGGTAGGGGCTACTATCTTATTGATGGCATCAATAGATCTTCGACTGATTTCAATTCCCCTCTGGTGCACCATGAAACCAAGAAATTTCCCTGCCGATACACCAAATGCACACTTATTGGGATTCATCTTCAATCCATGCTTCCTTGTGCACTCCAACACCTTTCGCAGATCGGCAAGATGCTTTGCGAAGTCCCCAGACTTGACTACCACATCATCAATATAAATCTCCACCAGTTTGCCGATGAACTCATGAAATATAAAATTCATGGCCCTTTGATAAGTAGCACCAGCATTCTTAAGGCCAAAAGTCATGACTATCCACTCAAACAATCCGACATGACCAGGGCACCTGAACGCAGTTTTTGAAATATCTTCTTCAGCCATGAATATTTGATTGTATCCTGCATTGCCATCCATAAAGCTTATAATCCGATGCCCGGCCACGTCGTCAACTAACAGATCGGCAACTGGCATTGGATATCCATCCATCGGTGTAGCTTTATTGAGATTCCTGAAATCAATGCAGACCCGAAGCTTCCCGCTCTTCTTGTAGACCGGGACAACATTGGAAATCCACTCGGCATACCGACACTGCCGAATAAATTTAGCTTCAATAAGTTTGGTTATTTCGGCCTTGATGTCAGGAAGAATATTAGGATTACATCAGCGAGCTGGCTGCTGATGTGGCCAAAATCCAGACTTGATAGGCAACCGATGTTCAACAATTGATCGGTCCAAACCAGGCATCTCAGTATAGTCCCAAGCAAAGCAATCTTTATATTCCTTTAGCAAATCGGTTAATTGCTGCTTACACTCAGGACTTAACTTAGCACTAATAAAAGTAGGTCTAGGCCTATCACCACTACCTATATCTACTTCTACTAGATCATCGGCCGATGTGAATCCCTGGCCTAACTTTCCATCATCAGCGAACCTGTCCATTAACAACCTTCGTCAGAACCGACTGCTTGGATCAGTGGAATCTCGTAATCGGCAACCTTGAGAAAATCCTTCTCCCAAACTTCTCCTGAAATGCACCTAGTCCTTTCATAGGTGTCCGCCTCTGCCGACGCAATGACATAAGAAGAATCTCTCGGGACAATCACAATTTTGTCTCCTACCCACTGAACCAAGCATTGGTGCATTGTAGACGGGATGCAACAATTAGCGTGAATCCAATCTCTTCCCAATAGCAAATTGTAAGCACCCTTTCCACTGATCACAAAGAAGGTTGTCGGCAAGGTTTTACAGCCGATGGTCAACTCTACACAAATTGCCCCCTTGACTAGAGACACGTTCCCTTCAAAGTCTTTAAGCATCATATCGGTCTTGGTCAAATCCTGATCCCCTCTCCCAAGCTTCCGATATACTGCATACGGCATGATGTTGATAGCAGCCCCACCATCAACTAGAATCTTGGTCATCGGCTGCCCATCAACCCTCCCTTTGACAAACAGAGCCTTGAGATGTTGTCTTTCGTCATCGGCAGGTTTCTCGAAGATAGCCGTCATCGGATCCAGAGCCAATTGAGCTATTTGGTCGGAAAATTCCAACTCATCATCACTGGATGGCGCAAGAAACTCCATCGGCAACATAAAGACCATGTTGACGTCTGCCGATGGACCCTTCCCTTGGGGATCTGATTGCTACTGATCTCCAGATTGACCAGAGTTCTCGCCCTTTCTCAACCCCTCTCGCCTTTCGCGCTGCAACCTCCTTTTCTGTGTCTTGGTCAACCCCTCTGGACACCATGGAGGAAGCGGCTTCTGCCTTGCTGCTGGGCGATGATTTCCCTCGACTCCATCCGATGCGTATTGGCATCCCTACAAAATATGAATTCATCGGGAACTCGTGCATTAGCCATCTCCTCGAGCTCCTCCTGGTTCCTAGGAAAATATTGGATACGATCACCAAGCCTATCGTGCACGCTGAGCCTGCCCCCCAGCCGATCGTGAACCGACGCTCTTCCTCCGATCGGCACATTAGATCGCCGATTATCATTGTGAAAGCGCCGATCGGACCTATCATATCGATCATAGCCATTGCACTCAGGGCAGTCTCTGACAGTGGGAAGCTTGATATTCTCCTCCCAGCAATGAATGAAGAACGGACAATTCCAGTGATCCCTATGCCGATTCCACTCCTGTCGGCGTCTTTCTTCTTCCCGACAATAAACTTCTTGCTGGCGCCGGTACCGATCTTCTCGTTGCTGCCAAGTTTCCCGAGGCCTTCTTTGAGTTATTACAATCCCGGATCGGGGAGGCCTTCCTGAGCTGGTTCCTTCCTGAACCAAACCCCTTCCTCCCGCATCGGCAGTAGTGACTTGATGCTGAGGATCCACCGATGCACTTCTTTCGGCTGCTTCTGAGGTTAAAACCTTGGCTTTTCCCTTAGCATCCAACATGTTCGTTGGGAAAGGATGTTGGTCAATCTTCATCGGCTTCTGGGTCTTGGAGCTGTCAAATTTGATTCTCCCAGATTCTATAGCCGATTGCAGTTGCTGTCTGAACACCTTGCACTCGTTAGTGTCATGAGAAGTTGCATTGTGCCACTTGCAATATTTCATTCTTTTCAACTCTTCAGCCGATGGGATCACGTGATTAGGAGACAGCTTGATCTGACCTTCCTGAAGTAGAAAGTCAAATATCCTATCGGCCTTAGCGGTGTCAAAAGCGAACTTCTCTGGTTCCTTCTGCCCAAAAGGGCAAGACATCGGCTTCTTATTTTTTACCCACTCTGCCAAGCCGATGACTGGTTCCTCATCAGAATCTGAGCTTGTTGCTTCATCAACGAACGACACCTTTTTGTTCCATGCTCTCTTGGGCTCAAACGGCTTGATGCCTTGATCAGAGATTCTTTGCACCAGATGACTTAAGCTTCCAAAGTCCTGAGATGCATATTTGTCCCTGATGTGTGGCAACAAACCCTGGAAAGCCAAATCGGCTAGCTGCCGATCGTCCAGAACCAGACTATAGCACTTGTTCTTGACATCCCGTATCCTCTGTACAAAACCTTCAACCGATTCATCATTACGCTGCCTCAATTTGACCAGATCGGTTATCTTCTTCTCATGAACCCCAGAAAAGAAGTATTTGTGGAATTGCTTCTCCAGATCGGCCCAAGTAATTACTGAGTTGGGAGGTAGCGATATGAACCAGGTAAAGGCCGATCCAGACAATGATGATGAAAATAGACGAACCCTCAACTCGTCTCTGTTACCAGCTTTTCCGCATTGAATGATGAACCTATTGACGTGTTCCATGGTCGACGTGTCATCCTGTCCGGAAAACTTAGTAAAATCCGGCACCTTGTACCGATGTGGAAGCGGGATTAAGTCGTATGCAGGAGGATACGGTGTCCGATAAGAGTAAGTATTGACTTTGGGTTTTATCCCGAATTGGTCTCTCATTACTTCAACAATCTTATCGGCCCAGTATGCATCGGCATCTTGCCGATGGGGCGGTTGCGGATCAGGTGCCTGCTGGTAAGCCTCCACGTGTCTGTTTGGTGTACGATCTGCACGGAACATTGGGTTGATCATCTGGCCTCCAACCTGTGGACCACCAAGCTGTTGCTCGCCAATCTGCTGCCCGAGATTCATTGGCTGGTTAGGGATCCCCTGATTCTAGAATCCGGGATAGATTTGTCCTTGCTGGAACCCTGTAGCCTGGTGACTCTGTTGGGGTGTTTGCGGAAAGACTTGCTGCCCAAGCCATCCATTATTAGCGTTCATCGGCATAGGCCCTGCCGATGACTGGTAATTGGGCATCATCATTGAATTGACATACCCTGATTGAGCCATAGACCTCTGTTGCATCAGCATCGAGTCTGCCGATGCGTTAGGCATCTGAAATATTGGAGCTTGAGAATTCCCAGTGTAAGGTCTTGCAGTAGTAGTTGTAGTGTACTGGGGACTCTGGTTCATCGGCATATTGGGAGGTGCCGATGCCATAGGAGTTTTGCCTCTCATATCAGTCGTCTGTGATGTACCCGGCGTTAACTCTGGAGGCATGCCATAACCCCACCAGTTGGGAGGAGGAGTTAACCCTGTCATTGCCGATGCTGACAGATCTGTGGCAAGTTTAATCTGCCCATCTGAAGTCTGTGGATTGGTTGTCATCGGCATAGACTGTCCATTAGTAACCCCCAACGTGCTTGGCGGAACAGGAATCTCCATACCCGCAGCGGCCGTAGCAGCCGATGGAGCTGTGACCACTGGTGACTTTGGCTGGTGATAAGTGGGGCCCACATAATCTGGTGGCAATTGTCCCTCCTTGAAAGTTCTTGCCATGGCATTGAAAACCGTTTTAGACAGTACACCGGCTTGGTTGATCAAAGCACGGTTGATAGCGCTGTCAACCATCTCTTGAAGGTTGCCAGGATTGGACTCAAAACTAACCTGCCGAGGTGTCGGCAGTGCATCCTTCTGAATCACCTCACCGCTCCTGTTCACGCTGAAGGACCTCAGGCATTGCTGCTTGTAATCCTCCATGGCTTTAGCAATAGCTTGCTTCTGCTCATCCTTGAGATTGGCTTCCGTCACGGGGATGACGTTCTCCTGATGAAACTCAGAAGTTGACATGTTGATCTTGATCTTGAATCTGTCCCACCAGGCGTGCCAAAAGATGTGTTGGTGCAAAAGCTGGTCTGCAAACACAAAGGGCTAATACCCGATTCAAACGTTAAGGCGTGCCAGCCGATTTGACCTTACTATCGGCAAAGGTGGTAACTCGAATACTTTAGTTCTGACAACAGCGATGCGCCCAGATGTCACGGCTAAGAGGTACTCACACGGAACTTGAGAACGCGCCGAGCTTAAGTCGACGAATTCCTAAGAACTCGTAATGAAAAGGAAAAAGTATGACGAAGTCGTCGAAAAAGTAGATGCTGGAATATGAGTAAAAACGTGTGTTTGATTGATTGATAGATCATTACAAGGCCCTGGGGTCTATATTTATACCCTGCTCAAAGAGCTACAACCAGGCACGACTAGAATTTGAATTCCAAATTACACAGAATCCGTATACAAAACGATTTAAATAACCAAGGAAAACATAAAGCTATCCCCCCGTGACAAACTGGAACACCTCCACAAACCGATCGGCAGCTTCCGGACTCTCCCTCCGTATCATCGGCAGACTCCCCTATCGTAGCCATCGGCAGACTTCCTGGTCGTAGCCATCGGTACAGACACATCACCACCTATAGACTTAGTCACGTTCAACCCCTCCTTTATCGGCAACCATCCTCATCGGCAACTCATCCTGTAGACAAAACACCACCGTCTTGTCCTGCCTGCCTGCACTCTACCAAACATGGACACATGCCCAAAAACGGTGTCAACAACCTGTATGCCTGTATATGATCTGCAAAACACAACTTGCACTACATGTGGAACTTGGTAAGCATTTAATAAGTATATGTGAGTAAAATACATGCTTTTCTTCCTTTGCATGGACTATGTTGGTGGGGTAAATATGTCATTAAGAACCGCCAATAGTAGTCAAGCCAATGGACTTGAACCCATATAAACCCGGTAGTCCGACGAAACCTCAAAAGATCTCGATTCAACCAACATCCAACCAAGACCGTATATGATCAAGCATCTCCATCACATATTACAAACATTCATCACAGAACATAGTTTTACATACACATCGGAGTTCAACTAAAGTTATTGCAACATGGTTCAGTAGCGGAAGCAATGTAGTTTTGAAACTTCACACACACTTAGTTTAATTACATGCCAGCTCCATTGTCATCCCAACAAAAGCACAACCGAAGGTAATAGAAGTGATCTTGCCCGAGATCTACTCATCATTCACAGCCGGATGGTGACAGCACAGTAGCCGTGATACATGACATCATCTGCAACAAGGGTAAATAAAACTCTGAGTACGAGAATGTACTCAGCTAGACTTACCCGTCATAAACCAGAAATAAAGTGACACCAAGGAGTATGCAAGGCTCGTATTTGTGGGCTGGTTTGACTCATATTTTGCATAAAATCCTTAGTTTTGAGTAACACATTTATAACATTTTCAGCAGCAAGTTCATTGCTTAAAACAGCTATCCACTAGATTAGCACCTATTCTAAGCATAGACTTGAGTATTATGCATCACAATAATAACCATATTCGGATTATTACATAGCCATCATCATTCTCATCATAACCATTAAGTATATTTAGTGCTTTCTACGTTGCCGCTGCTCGAGTCAAGTTCTCACTATCCAAGAGAGACGACGATTCGAATCGATTCCTATCCAGCTAGAGTGGTATTCCTAGCACTCACCCAAGCATACCTCGCGAGGGCAGCTCGGATCACCTTTAGCACAACTCTGGACCAATTCGCGGGTCCGTACAGCGCCGCACGCCCAGGGACTGCCAATCTGCCAGGGTCAGGACTCTAACCTGACTCCTCGGTCTTACGCCATTGACTCCCCGCACATCCTTGCTACCAACCAGTGTGCGCACTTTAACCGATCGGGGTATCCGGCTGGAGATGCACTCGTAGGCTTCACGGTCGGAACGACTTATCCGGCCAAATAAGTGTTAGGCATGCGTTCAACATGACACGAGGACGTACATCGTATCGGTCCTTAACGATGCAGACGGGGACAGATTCACACCCAAGACCTCCATGCCTTGTTGCTTCACTATCGTCATCCCGCCCGGTCTCAAATTCATTATTAGCATATGGTTATTTCCACGATAACAAATATATCCAACCGTGATCAGGTGTGCACCTATCTCTCTCAGATGACAGGAAATCACCCGACTTCTACGGAACTAAGCATGGCTAAGCATTAATTCGATCCTGGACCTACTCAGGTGAGGTATAAGGTGGACAAGGTAGTCATTATGCAGCAAGGTTATCATATCAACGCCTAACACTTAATGCAACAATACATAACCATAGTCAATTGACAGCTGGACATGATAACAAAAATAGTAGGAGTCTTATAATGCTCCGGGGCTTGCCTTCGACGTAGGTGGAAGGATGGTGGTCGGGGCACTCCGGTAGATCCTCCTCCTCCTCAGTTCCTTCTCCTTGAGGTGGCTCCCTCTGCTGCTCCTCCGGCTCGGGTGGTGCGAATTCTAGGACCGTCACGCCCTTAGGTACACCTATGTATACATGACAAGGCGATAAACATAGGGAATGCACATATGATGCATGATGTCATGATGAGGAGCCAAAGGAACATAAAGCAAGGTGCAAACATAAGCATAAGCTTCTAAGATTGAGAGGATCATTTAATAACAAGTAAGTGCATACTTCTTCTCTGGTAGAGATGCTAACTAGACAAGCTAATCGACCTTAGCTACTCATACACAACAACTGGTGTCATGGACAGACTGGGTAGTCAGAAGTTTTAGCTATAACTTAGTCATCCGTTGGCCAAACTAAGCAAGTAAGCACTTCCTGGAAAGCTTAACAAATTATCTACAAATCACTTCTAGACCTCACAGAACGATTCCCAACCGAAATGGACTAAAACAAAAAGAGTCTCCTGGCTGCTCTGGAAAAATCCAGAGAGCGAGCACTTCACAGCTCTTACTTGTAACAACCACAACTTTGAAACTACTCAGCCAAATGCTATGGACTTTTGACACAAGGTATATAAGTAAGTTAGCCACAAGTTTGTTATAGACAAGCTTTCCAGCAAACTTCATCTTCAAGCAGTTCCTAAGTAATTTCTATCAGCTACCCGGAATGTGCTCTAGACAAGGCATAAATAGCAAAATAATATTTTAGCACATAACAAGAATGTAACATTGGTTCAAACCAAAAATACCAGTAGCTAGAACATGTCTAAGAAACACCATAAAACATCATGGCAAGGTTTAAACTCATTTTTAGTGTCCCCTTTTCTATTTATTTAATTATCGAGGTGAATTAATGAGCATATAGTACCAGTGCTGTAAAAATTCTAATACAATTACAACAAGCTATCTAGGCTACCGTAAGGTTACTGTAAATTTTTCATGGCTCTTGCACATGCAGATTGTGAGATACAAAAATGACAAGCTAACAATGGCATTAAAGGCATAAATGTGAAACCCTATCAAAAAGTGTCAAACAACAGATTTCAGATTTTTCTTATCTTTGTTTACACATGATTACATCACCCAGCAAGTTCCATCCTAAAAGGAGTCATACTTTATTTATTAAAAATACCACAAAAAACTCCTATTTAAACAAAGGATATTTATAACTTTACCAACACGCATCCAAAAATCATGAGATATTTATCAGAGCCTATTTATATCATAAGTAACACTCCCCTAAATTTGCATGGCCATCGGACTCATAGATCTCAAGATATAATTATCTTCTTTTTACCAAGGATCAAATCATATCTATTTATTTCTAAAAAAACATCGCATGCTTCATATTTTTATTAAAAACTAGACTAACTCAAGGATCTGACAAAATTGGAATCACTCCACTTGAATCTCCCTAACTCAAGTTATGAATTTTCCAAGAATAACATTGAATCTGCCAAAAACAGAAATAGGGGAGAGAGACAGTGGCTGACAGAGGGGTCCCACTCGTCAGCGACACACAGAGCAGAGGCGAGCTCGGCTGCTGGAGATCTCATCGACGGCGACGTCTCCAGGGAAACCGAGGGCATCTATGTGTTCCTCACCTCAAGGTGAACTCGTTGACCTACTGGGCTCACGCTCTACTGGACTCTAGGGTGCTCGCCGTCGAGGATGGTGGAGCGGCGGCGCTGCGCGACGTTACGCCGGCGAACTGAGGCAATGACGACTAAGTAGAGGTTGCGGACGAGCAAGAGTTAAGCAAGGGGAAGCAGTAAGAAGAAGAATCACGGCCAGAGGTGGACCTGAGGGGTCCGGCCACGTTGCCGGTGATCTCTGCGAACTCCAGCGAGGTGGAGTCCGCGACGGAGTTGGCAATGTGACCTCACCGATGCTCGGCTAGGGGAAAGAAATGGACGTCGAGGTAGAGGACTTCGCGGCGGAGCTCTGGGTGAAGCAGCTCGGCTCGTGACGTGGTGGTGCGGCTGGAAGAGGTCGCCAAGGCGATGGTAGAGGGAAATGTGGCGCTCTAGGCGAGTGGACGACGCGTCTGAGGCACGGGGTGGCTTCGTGGCGACTTGAGGACGTCGTCCAAGCTGACAGGCGGGGTCGTCAATGGCGTACAGCTGACAGGTGGCCGGACACGTGGCGGCGTGATATGACCATGCCACCAAGCAAGCTATCACAAGTTCCAAGTCAAGCTACACCCACTCAAGTTTCACCTACACCGACACCAGCCCAAGTCATCGATGGACCGATTACACGTAGTCGTGCAAAGAAGCTACAACAGGAGGTCCACGCGCTACTTTGTGAGATTCATTTTAATATTAATGGGAATTATATAATACCTAAGTGTTGTACCTTGATTGTACTCACGTATATAGAAGAAGAGAAGGATGAATCGGACCCGGAAGAACGGACCAGTGCAAGTTCCAGAAGAAGTCAAAAACGGACCAGTGGAAGTCAAAAACGGACCAGTGCAAGAAATCTTCATAACATTTTACTCACAAAAGCTATGAAGGTCCATGAGCACTTGTTGGAAAGCTTGACGAGTCTACTTTCCAATGAATCTAGTGGCGACCAGTTTGGATACTCCATATTGTCTACAGACCAGAATTAGTAGAGACTGCTCAGAAGGTCAACAGTCTGTCGTGACAGAATGTTAGTACAACTTGCCAAGTAAAACTGTACCAATCTACAGCGCTTCGTGGTACATGGCATACAGTCTGCTCTTGGAGTCTAGTTTCACACCCAAGAAACAGTTCATCATTTGGACTTCCCAATAAAAAGTTATTGTCAGTTTATTGGAAACTGCTCTGGAGGCCAACAGTCACGCGAAGCCATTTCGGGAATCCATTTCGAGGGGACCTTTCACATTGCCTTCCCTAAGAAACTCTATTTCGTTTTCATACCTATCTAGCAGGGTTCTTGCTAGTATAAATACCCCCTAAGACTCATTGTAATCTCAGACTTTTGATAATTGAAATACAGAACCCCTTTGTTCAGCTGCGTGCTAACAAATTCAGAGAGTGATCTCTACCCCTTTGCTCTTGTGATTTCCTCACGGGATTACATAGGCGGCGGCTTCATCCGCTCCCAATTGGTGCTCCTACTCCCTTCAAGGTTTTCCTTGATTGATTGTAGGCTGTGTTGGTTGGTTCTTTGAGAGTGTGGTTGGGCGAATCCTCGATTTAGGTTGCCGGTTAAAGACGGTGGTTGGCTTCGAGTTTTATTTGCCAGGTTGCACTAGTTATCGCTGCTTGCAGCAAGTTATCCGGCTGTTCTTCAGCTAGTTATCGGTGTTCATCCTACGTCATGAAGATCGGGACAACGTGTCGCATCATCTGGTATCAGAGCTTTCGTTACCACGGTAGGTATTTTTTCCCTAGCTACATATATATTTTGCTTCGTCCTATCCACCAAAAGCCAGAAAAATATATTGCTTAGACCTTTGTTTCAATCTGTTATTTTAGAGAGTTCGGTTAAGTCGCAGTCCATTAGAGTCTTTGTTTTAGTTGCTGATCATTTATCCTTCACGTGTTCTTTGTGCCTCTTTTATATCTAAAAATCCCCACAAAAAAAATCTCTATAACCTATATCATCCTTTGTGTTAACTTTGATCCTATCTAGCTTCTGGTTGTTGTTTTATTTCTGTCTTTAGTTGTGCAAGTATCATAATCTGATCCCTGTTTTTGGTTCTATATATATATAAAAAGTGTGTCAAAAAAAACAAAAGAAAGTGCAAAAAAAAGTGAAGTGAAAAAAAAGAAGTTGAGAAAGGTTCAGAGAGAAAGTGTGAAAGATTAGTTGGTTTATGTGCACAAGTACTGAAAGTTTCATATCAAGTTCTGCAACCAGTTTGCTATCTTTGTTTGGTGCAAAACTTTGGTTGGGTCTGTTTGCAACACTTGCATCTCAATCATACTCCTTGTTTGCATCAATTCTAAAATTTCTTTGCGTGTGTGTGATCTATTTATACACTTCGAATCTTTTGATCAGCACTAGGCAGATAACGTCTAGTTTGGATTATTACTTAACTTTACAACAACTATAATTCAGATTGCATTCCTTGTGTATTACTCCCCACCAAGCTCCACATAAAAACCATCGTAATAGGTACTCTCTGTTCTTGTATTCGCCTCGCCATCACTTTCAGTTGCCACCACACATTTGTTTTCCTTGTAATCTGCAGCAGAGGAATTCATAAGAGCTTCGGTGGCTAGAGAAGTGAGTTGTGAGAGCCACCAAATTTTCATATTCCACAAATACAAATTATTTGTATTCAGCTAACCTTACAGGAAGATGGGTCGAGTGGACATCAAAGATCGTGTTACCATAGCACAATTTAATAAACTCCGACAAAGCATGGAAGAAAAGCAAGAGAGGTTGACACAAGATCTTCAGAATCTTATAACTGAAATCAAAAGGCATCGTCCACCTCAAGATGGTGCAAGCAACCATAGTGGAGATAGAGAAGATAGTGATGGAAGAAGAGGAGGTCGGAGGAACCAGAGGGCTGCACATGGTAAAGGAAGAAGACATAGTGGAAGAAATAATGATGAATCTAAAGATGAAGCTAATGACAACCGCTTCCAACTCAGTTTTTGTCACCAATGTCATAGAATAGGCAACCATGAAGAAAGATTTGGCAAACTGAAATTTACCATGCCAAAATTTGCTGCTGAACCATCCACGAGGAATTTCTGTGGAGGAAGAAAATCAAACACAAAGTTTGCTGCTGAACCATCTACGGTGAAAGACTCAAGTAGAGGCTCACGATCTAATTTTCGGGGTACTTTTAGTGGAAAGAACACTGCTGTCCCAAGTTCAAAACCAGCAGCATCAACCACTACTTCAGTGGGTTCTACTTCCAGGAGTAGTGAAATTCAGAGCTTCAAGTGTGGAGGCCACGGGCATATAAGTAAGGAATGCACCAATACTCAGGTGATCATTGTGAATGATGAAGGAAAGTATGAATCAGCTAGTGAAGAGGGAATTGAGGAGGAAGCCCATGTAGACGAGGACCTTACTTGTTGTGAGTTTGAGCAAGGAGCTGCTCTTGAGATGACTCAAATCTTGAGTGTTCAGGCAAATGAAGCTGAAAATGGGCAGCAACACAAATTATTTCAAACTAGAGCAAAGGTGCATGATAAAGAGGTGAAGGTGAATATTGATGGAGGGAGCTGTCATAATCTTGCTAGTCGTGAGATGGGTGATAAACTTGGCTTGAAGCTGCTACGACACCCTCATCCATATAATGTACAGTGGTTGAATGATTCGGAAGATATCAAGATTGTATATAAAGTGAAAGTTCCATTCAAGATTGGTGAATATGTTGACACAGTGGAGAGTGATGTGGCACCTATGTCGGTGTGTCACTTACTGCTTGGAAGACCATGGCAATATGATCGATATAGCCAACATTGTGGGAGAACAAATCAGTTTACTATCAATCTAACGGGGAAGAAGTTTGTTCTCAAGCCTATGACACCCCAACAAATCATGGCTGAACATTTACAAAAGAAATCTGAAATTGCTGCAGTGAGTAGAGAGGAAGGAGAGCAAAAGAAATTGAGTGCCATCCACAATTCGGTGAGTGAGTGCCACAAGCCAGATTTGAGGGAGAAAAAGAAAGGAGAGGGAGAGAATTTAGTCATGCTAGCCACAAAATCTGAAATGAGAGAAGTGAGGAACAACCCCGAGTAAGTGCTCTTTGTACTTGTGAACAAAGACATTTTAATTTCAGCTAACGACATGACATCTCTTCCTAGTGTTGTGTCTCATATTTTGCAGGACTATGGAGATGTCTTTCCAGAAGAAACACCGGCGGGACTACCTCGAATTCGTGGGATTGAGCATCAAATTGATCTCATTCCAGGGGCTACACTACCTAATCGACCACCATACCGAACCAATCCAGAAGAAATAAAGGAGATACAAAGGCAAGTGCAAGAACTTCTTGATAAATGTTTTATTCATGAAAGTTTAAGTCCTTGTGCTGTTCCTGTAATTTTAGTGCCTAAGAAAGATGGTTCTTGGAGGATGTGTGTTGACTATAGAGCTATAAATAATATCATTGTACACTATCGACATCGTATCCCTTGTTTAGATGACATGCTTGATGAATTAAGTGGTTCCACCATATTCACTAAAATTGATTTGAGAAGTGAATACCATCAGATAAGAATGAAAACAGGGGATGAATGGAAAACTGCATTTAAAACAAAATTTGGGCTGTATGAATGGTTAGTTATGCCTTTTGGTTTGACTAATGCTCCAAGTACTTTCATGAGATTAATGAACCATGTCTTGAGAGCTTTCATTGGAAAATTTGTTGTTGTCTACTTCGATGATATCTTAATGTACAGCAAGTCTTTTGAGGAACATGTGAATCATATTCGGCAAGCCTTGGAAGAGCTTAGAAAGGAGAAATTATTTGCTAATCTTGAGAAGTACAGTTTTTGCACAGACCATGTTGTGTTTCTTGGCTTTGTTGTTTTAGGAAAAGGCATAGAAGTGGATGAAAGCAAGGTGAAAGCCATCAAGGATTGGCCAACTCCAACAAATGTAAGTCAAGTAAGAAGTTTTCATTGCCTTGCTGGTTTTTATAGGAGGTTTGTGAGAGATTTCAGTACCATCGCTTCTCCTTTGAATGAATTGACAAAGAAAGGTGTTGACTTTAAATGGGAAAAATCACAACAAAATGCATTTCAAGAATTAAAGAAACGTTTGACTGAAGCACCTGTAATTCTTCTTCTTGATTTCACTAAAACTTTTGAAGTAGAATGTGATGCTAGTGGAATTGGGATAGGAGTTTTAATGCAACAAGGAAAACCTATAGCATATTTTAGTGAAAAACTAGGAGGTGCTCAACTGAATTATTTTGTGTATGATAAAGAATTATATGCTTTGGTATGTGTGCTTGAAACATGGCAGCACTACTTATGGCCAAAAGAATTTGTTTTTCACTGTGATCATGAAGCTTTGAAATACTTGAAAGGACAAGCAAAACTGAACCGTCGTCATGCCAAATGGGTTGAGTTCATCGAAACATTTTCATACATTGTGAAATGTAAGAAAGTGAATCGCACATTGTCAATGTTGCTGCGAACAATGGTGAAAAAGAACCTGAAGGTTTGGGAGGAATGCTTGCCACATGTGGAGTTTGCATATAACAGGGAAGTGCACTCTACCACTAATATGTGTCCTTTTGAATTTGTATATGGGTTCAAACCTATTACTCCCATAGATTTGTTGCCCCTTTCATTGCAGGAAAGAACCAATATGGAAGCCTCCAAGCGTCCTGCATACATCAAGAAGTTACACGAGAAGACCAAGGAAGCAATTGAACTCAAGGCTGGACGCAAGGCTGCAAGTATGAACAAACATAGGAAGAAGGTGTTATTTGAACCTAGGGACTTGGTGTGGATACACTTGCGCAAGGATCGCTTTCCTCAGCAGCGCAAATCAAAATTTCTACCACGAGGAGATGGTCCATTTCGTGTTCTTGAGAAGATCAATGACAATGCATACAAGATTGATCTTCCTGCAAGTTATGGCGTGAGCAACTCCTTCAATGTTGCTGATCTCTCACCATTCACAAGTAAAGACACTTCAGAGTCGAGGACGACTCCTTTTCAAAGGGGGGAGGATGATATGACCATACGACCAAGCAACCTGTCACAAGTTCCAAGTCAAGCTACACCCACTCAAGTTTCACCTACACCGACACCAGCCCAAGTCATCGATGGACCGATTACACGTAGTCGTGCAGAGAAGCTACAACAAGAGGTCCACGCGCTACTTTGTGAGATTCATTTTAATATTAATGGGAATTATATAATACCTAAGTGTTATACCTTGATTGTACTCAGGTATATAGAAGAAGAGAAGGATGAATCGGACCCTGAAGAACGGACCAGTGCAAGTTCCAGAAGAAGTCAAAAACGGACCAGTGGAAGTAAAAAACGGACCAATGCAAGAAATCTTCATAACTTTTTACTCACAAAAGCTATGAATGTCCATGAGGACTTGTTAGAAAGCTTGACGAGTCTACATTCCAATGAATCTAGTGGCGACCAGTTTGGATACTCCATATTGCCTGCAGACCAGGATTAGTACAGACTGCTCAGAAGGTCAACAGTCTGTCGTGACAGAATGTTGGTACAACTTGCCAAGTAAAACTATACCAATCTACAGCGTTTCGTGGTACATGGCATACATTGTTGGAAAGCTCTTGGAGTCTAGTTTCACATCCAAGAAACAGTTCATCATTTGGACTTCCAATAAAAAGTTATGGTCAGTTTATTGGAAACTGCTCTGGAGGCCAACAGTTCATCATTTGGACTTCCCAATAAAAAGTTATGGTCAGTTTATTGGAAACTGCTCTGGAGGCCAACAGTCACGCGAAGCCACTTCGGGAATCCATTTCGAGGGGACCTTTCACATTGCCTTCCCTCAGAAACTCTATTTCGTTTTCATACCTATCTAGCAGGGTTCTTGCTAGCATAAATACCCCCTAAGACTCATTGTAATCTCAGACTTTTGATAATTGAAATACAAAACCCCTTTGTTCAGCTGCGTGCTAACAAATTCAGAGAGTGATCTCTACCCCTTTGCTCTTGTGATTTCCTCGTGGGATTACATAGGCGGCGGCTTCATCTGCTCCCAATTGGTGCTCCTACTCCCTTCAAGGTTTTCCTTGATTGATTGTAGGCTGTGTTGGTTGGTTCTTTGAGAGTGTGGTTGGGCGAATCCTCGATTCAGGTTGCCGGTTAAAGATGGTGGTTGGCTTTGAGTTTTATTTGCCAGGTTGCACTAGTTATCGCTGCTTGCAGCAAGTTATCCGGTTGTTCTTCAGCTAGTTATCGGTGTTCATCCTACGTTGTGAAGATCGGGACAACGTGTCGCATCACGGCGGGTGATGTTCTGTCCAAACTGAATCAGCGTCTGAAACTCCCGATCGCAGTGACTGAAACTCAAACTTCGCCGACGTTTTACTCGCGACTCACTCGCTGGTTTTGGCTCAGATTTGTCCCAATGGATAGAGCTACACGAGTTCTACAAAATTGCTTAAAAGATCAAAGTCTAGTTCAGCCTAGATTTCAAACTGCAAGGCTCCCAAGTACCCTACCCCAAAACTGCAGAATCCAGACTTAGCCAAATTCGACTAAGTGTTGGAAACAGCACTGGTTTCTGCCTTGTGGGCCACTTTTGGTCAGGTTCCAAGCATTTTCGTGAAAATGTACCAAAACAACTTTTGTAGCTTATAAAAGTTGCTACAACTTTGCTTTAGAAGTCACTTACATGCAAAGTCTGTAACACTGGTTTCATAAAGGATCTTTGAAAAGAGGTTTAGGGGGTCAACTAGGTCAACCTAGGGTTAACTATGACTTAGGGGCATTTTTGGGTGAAACCTCCAACATAAACTTTGTTCAAAATGTTATTCTAAACATGAATAAAGTATTTTGGAAGACAATGTTTAGTTGTATACATTGGTCATACATGACTAACACATAGAACAAGCCATATAAGTAATTTAATCACATAGTGTATACACCAAATGACATGTGATCATGGTATGATGCTCATGAGTGATCATGATGATGCTTATGTTGATGCAATGCTCATGGTTTACATGCAAGCTAACACTAGGAGTGTTACAGTTCCAATCTCCTAGGGCTTAGCATGCAATGTGAGATTAGAATTAGTTCTTCTAGATTGAGAGAGACAAAGTGGAGGTGTGGATCAGAGGAAGCCCGGCCTGTCGATGTCTACTCCGAGGTTGTACCTGCGGGATCAAGTCTCCTAACCCGAGGCTTGCTCCTAGGATTCTTCAATATTTTGACTTCTAAATTCTAGTAAGTTTTTTGTTTTATTGTTCTTTGGTTTATGAGTTTCTGAGGTTGTACCTGTAAGGTTTATAGGTGCGGGTCGAACATCCTCTGTGGTGTCTAGAATCTGTAAGCCTCCCCAATAGAACAGTAGATCATCCTTACCTAGGTTAGAACGAGGGTGCAGTCACAGTCTTCTTTATACATGGCTCACATCAAATCATAGTGGTTGTAGCCTAAAGGTTAGTAGTAATATATTTGGTTAGTCAGATGCACGCTTTCTCCTAGTGGTAAAATATAAATACGATACTCTGGATAACCTCTCGGGTGAAGTGCTCACTGATATCTATGCGCTTGTGGATCAATTCCTGATTGCATTACCAAATATCAACAAGCATTCATTGGCGCCGTTGTCGAGGAGAAAGATGGTTTGCTGAGATAACCTTGAGTCTTACTACTTGCTTGTATCTATACTTTTATCTTTTCTTATTTTTTTCCTTATTTTCTTTATTTTACCTTATGGAAAACCAAGATTCTAAATCGATCCATCAATTTTCAACACTTTTGGAAACTAACCTTTTACCATAGGAGTCACCACAGCCTATCCAAACATCCCAGTATATGTTAGGTTCGAGGTTGATTGCCATGATTCAGAACCTATCTTTTTCGGGAAAGGAAGACGAAAACCCTTACCTTCATATTAGAGATTTTGAGCAAACATGCGATTGACTTTGCATTGAGGGCATTTCTGATAAAACTTTAAATTGGAAGCTTTTTCCTTTTTCTTTAAGGGGAGAAGCTAGACGATGGTATAGTCAGAAGGTAAGTCAACAACAAGGTGAATGGGGAGTTTTACGAGCCAACTTTGGCCTAGATTTTTATTCTCTCAACCGTATCGGCGACCTTAGGCTTGAAGTTCTATCTTTTAAACAAAAAGAGAATGAAACTTTGCGAAAATCCTAGAAATATTTTTCTGATCTTTTACAATCTGGTCCAAAACTCATTCTTGAAGACCCTATCCTTCTTTTTCATTTCTTTCGAGGTCTTCAGAAAGATCATAAACAAATGCTACATACAATGTCTAGAGGTTCTTTCTTTTGTATCCGTACTGATAAAGCTAGAGCGATCTTAGATAGAATCCTAAAAGCTGAGATGGATAATACCCTCCATGATGAAACCTAAGAAGCCAAAGTAGACACTCTGGCAAATTTTTCACCTACTTCAGCTATCCCAAGTTCTGAGCCACAAAAGGAAGAAATTCCACCACCTGGTTTTATGTTGGATATAGAATCTGATCTTTTTGCTGATTTTGGAAACATTTCAAACTACCATTCTACAGACAAACCCTAAAGCGGCCATTTTAGCATTTGTTTGCCAAATGAATATCAATTGAGAGAGCTTATTTTAGTCATGAGTAGCGAATGGTTGGAGGAGTCAGAGCTTTCCTCTAAAGTGATTCGTTTGGATACACCTCCTATATCTATACGTTGTGTTTATGATTCTAATAAATTTGATGCTCTCTATAATCCTGTTATGGGGATCAATATCATGTCTAAAGCCTTTGCACATAAATTATTTGGAAAACTGATTTTAACCCCCACAACAAGGTTCATAAAGAAATCTTCGAGACGATTAGTCCCCTGTCTTGGAATTGTGAATGTCATACCCTTTATGGTAGAAGGCTCCATGGTTCATTTGAACTTTCATATCTTTAATACATGGGACTTCGACCTATTGATAGGACAAACTTTTAGAAGACTCCTTTATGAAGGTCAAACTAGAAAGCTACACATTTCTTTTGGAAAAGATTTTAAATTACCTGTAACGATTACTCTTTCCTTGAATAATAAGACCGAGTCTTATCTTTTGCCTGATCCTATGGAAGAGGTAAAGGCTGCGTCTCTAGAGCTTTTGAATGAACCAGACTTATAAGAAGAAGCCCCATTCTTCATAGAAGAGGAGGCTGAACCTTCTGAACCTGAACCCTTAGATGAGTTTGTAGAAACACCTAGACCACCCACAGAGCTTAAAACTTTACCACTCGGTCTTACCTATGCTTTCCTGAATAATAGTCTAGAGTTTTCTGTGATCATTAGTGATAAACTCACTCAGGAGCAAACTCTGCGATTAATGACCGTTCTTGGAAAACATAACTAGGTTTTCGGCTACTCACTCCAAGATCTTACAGGAATCAGTCCTATGATTTGTACTCATCGTATTTCGACAGATCCTTCTGTTTCACCTTCTCGAGAGTCCCAATGTAGACTTAACAACGCGATGAGGGAAGTAGTTAAAAAGGAAGTTATAAAGTTGCTGCATGCAGGGATTATATATCCTGTGCCGCATAGTGAGTGGGTGAGCCCTGTTCAAGTTGTGCCTAAGAAGGGAGGCATGACTGTTGTTACGAATGAGAAGAACGAGCTAATTCCGCAATGCACCATCACAGGGTGGTGGATGTGCATAGACTATAGAAAACTGAACAAAGCCACGAAAAAGGATCACTTTCCTTTACCCTTTATAGATGAGATGTTAGAGAGGTTAGCGAACCACTCGTTCTTCTGTTTCTTAGATAGATATTCAGGGTATCATCAGATGCCGATCCATCCCGATGATCAAAGTAAATCCACTTTTACATACCCTTATGGAACGTATGCTTACCATAGTATGTCTTTTGGGTTATGTAATGCACCAGCTTCTTTTCAAAGATGCATGATGTCTATATTTTCTGATATGATTGAAGAGATTATGGAAGTTTTCATGGATGATTTCTCTGTATATGGAAAACATTTTGATAGTTGTCTTGAAAACTTAGACAAGGTTTTGCAAAGATGTGAAGAAAAGCACTTAGTTCATAATTGGGAAAAGTGTCACTTTATGGTTAGGGAAGGAATAGTGCTGGGACACCTAGTATCTGAAAGAGGTATTGAGGTAGTCAAAGCTAAAATTGAAGTAATTGAACAACTACCTCCACCCATGAATATAAAAGGAATTCGAAGCTTTCTTGGCCATGCTGGTTTTTATCATAGATTCATAAAAGATTTTCATTCATAAAAGATTTTTCATTCATTGCTAGACCACTTACTCTTTTGCTAGCCAAGGATGCTCCTTTCGAATTTGATGATGCATGTCTAACGACTTCTGAATTATTAAAGAATGCACTCATCTCTGCACCAATCAATCAACCCCCTGATTGGTCGTTGCCTTTTGAAATTATGTGTGATGCTAGTGATTATGCTGTGGGGGCAGTTTTGGGACAAACTAAAGATAAGAAGCATCACGCAACTGCTTACGCCAGTAAAACTTTGACAGGAGCTTAACTTAATTATGCAACTATTGAGAAAGAGCTTTTGGGTGTTGTCTTTGCTATTGATAAATTTAGATCTTATTTAGTTGGAGCTAAAATAATTGTTTACACTGATCATTTTACACTGAAATATCTGCTCACTAAAAAGGTGCTAAAACTCGCTTAATTAGATAGATCTTATTACTCCAAGAATTTGACTTAGAAAAAAAGATAAAAAGGGAGTAGAGAATTGTGTTGCTGATCACTTGTCTAGAATTCACTTTAAGGATCCACAGGAACCACCCATAAATGATTCACTCCGGGATGACATGATTTACGGAATCAACAGGTCTGACCCCTGGTATGCAGATATTGTTAATTATATGGTTTCATCGTATGTACCACCAGGAGCGAACAAGAAGAACCTTATTCAAGAAAGTCGTTCACACATATGGGATGAGCCATACCTCTTTCGAGTATGCTCTGATGGCTTACTCAGGAGATGTGTGACCACTGAGGAAGGATGGAAGATCATCGATAGATGCCATCATCACCATATGGAGGTCATTATGGAGCATTTAGTACACATTCAGAGATCTAGCAGTGTGGATTCTACTGGCCTACAATGTATGAAGACACGAAGCAATATATCAGAAGATGTGGGCCATGTTAAAGGCACAGAAACATAAATACAAGAGATGCCATGCCACTCACCAACAACCTTCAGATAGAGCTCTTTGATGTCTGGGGAATAGACTACATGGGTCCATTTCCCCCATCAAAGAAGTGTGAGTTCATCTTGGTGGCGGTTGACTACGTCTCCAAGTGGGTAGAGGCACTACCATGCAAGCATTCCGACAACATCAGTTACAAGAGGATGTTTAAAGAACTCATATTTCCAAGATTTGGAGTCCCCGGAGTAGTGATAAGTGATGGAGGAACACATTTCATCGACAAACGCTTCGAGCACTATCTATCAAGACATGGAATTCGTCACAACGTTGCTACCCCATATCATCGTCAGACAAGTGGCCAAGAAGAGACTTCCAACAAGAAAATCAAGAACATTCTTCAGAAGACAGTAAATGAGATGGGAACGGCATGGAAGTACAAGTTACCCGATGCACTCTGGGCATACCTGACAGCATACAAGACCTCGATTGGGATGTCTCCATACCGATTGGTGTACAGGAAGACTTGCCACCTACCTGTTGAACTAGAGTTTAAAGCACACTGGGCCATAAGGAGATGGAATATGGACCTAGATGTTGCTGGAGATCATAGAAGGATGCAATTATCAGAATTGGTAGAATGGCAAGAGAAAGCATATCACAATTTGAAGAGCTACTAAGAAAGAGTCAAAAGATGGCATGACAAAAGAATCAAGAGGAAGGAGTTCTCACCCGGAGATAAGGTATTACTTTTTAATTCCAGGGTGAAGCTTTTCGGGCATGGAAAACTCCGAAGTAAATGGGAAGGACCCTACAAGGTAATTAATTCATCATCCCACGTTGCGACCACACTTCAAAACGACGAAGATACGTTATTAAAAGTAAATGGTCAACGTCTTAAATTATTTTTCGAGATAAAAATTATTTTTAATCTGACGTTTTTGGGCCATGTATATATTTTTCGGGATAAAAATACTTCTAGAAACACGCTCGAGCAAGCGGGCCCGCAGAGGAGGCAGGCCCAGGGCGGGCGCCCTACCCCTGTCTCCCCTTGCTACCGACTTTTTCGGTTACGATAATCTCACCCATTGTTGGGTATTTTAAACACAAACAGAAAAATCCGCCAGCACACGGATACCGATGTAGCCTTCACCCGGGAGTATTCCAGAGTATCGATTTTCCACAGGGAACGTGGGTGTACTAATTAAGATTCAAGATCGCCCAAGGATAACTATATAATTATTTTTGGTGGGAAGAGAGGAAGTTTCCTGAGAGTTCTCTAGTTGATCTAAGAATCAAGAATTACTTCAAAAACTATTTATTTCGGGACATCAGAACACTAACCATAGAAAGAGATGAGAAGGGGGCTAGGAAGCTTTGACTATGGTCCTACAATCACAGATCCAAATGAGGTGGAATACGTCGACCGTTAGGGCTGTCACTACCCTAGGGCTACCACAACAATCCACAGGATTGGGTGCAATTCCAGGGTAATTGCAAGACTAAACACCACGTCTAATCTATTAATTACTACTCTAGCGTTATAAAGACTAGAGCACTTGATGCAAGCAGGAATCCAATAAATAACTTGAATGTAAATAAAAGTATTTAAAGAACTCAGGAATTATGAATTGAAGAACTTGGAGAACGATGAAGAACGAACCAGTTGCTGCAAAAGTACAATGCTGAGGAAGATCCGACAGATCCGGCTCCTCCTCTCCTCTCCTCTTCTCTCTCCCTATTTTCTAGATTACAACTAGTACTAGAACTAGAGGAACTAGAACTAGAACTAGAAGAACTAGAGGGATCCTCTCTATTTGGATGAAGAATTGAAACCCTAGCTTTGATTCTGTAGAAGAGGTATGTTCTCCAGGGGCCAGGCGGCCTTGCTTATATAGTCTTTTCAGATGAATCTGGGCCGTCGCATCAAACCGACATTGATTGAATGGTTATCCTTGATCCTTTATGTCGGTGGAGCATGATCCCCAAAGAGGACTCTGATTGGGCACAGAAGGTGGGTGGGCGCCCTAGTCTCTAGGGCGGGCGCCCAGGGCCAGGCCCGGTTGTGCCTCCGCTTCGTTCCCGTAGCTTCTGGAGTCTTCTAGATGATAGAAAATTGCTCGGCACGTTAATATCTCAATGTAAACCCGACATGTGGGCCTTTTCTCCATATTTCCTTATAAGCCCCTGTAGAAATAGACAAACACCAAAACTCGTGGAATTCTGTCAGATAAAACCCTAAGTCTGGGTGTTGGTTGCATTTGGATGCTTTTCCATGATTAGTTGACGGTTAAATGTGAGCATTAAGGACCGTCAACAAGCTCTCTCAAGCTTAACCTTTGCTTGTCCCTGAGCAAAGATGAACTCAAGAGTTTCTGCAGTGGTTTCATGCCTTAAAGGTACACATGTGTTCAAACAAGATCTCATCTCTGGGTTAGGGTAAACTATTAAGATTTAAATTTACTCATTTTACCTTCCACCATGGGGCTTGCAACCATCACTTGTGTCTTAAGTAGTTAAAAGATAGAACGGTCTAGTCAAGCACTATGTCTCTTGTTCTTCGATTAACTATAGCTCTGGTGTTTTTCGAGATTTTCAAATAAAACTCAGAGATTCCTTATATGACTCTCTCTAGTCTCTCTTTTGTGGTATTTCTGCATCCTTACCAAGGCAGTAATGGTATATGCCTTCTCTCAAAGTATGTGGTATTTTTGGTATGAGGCATAGTGGCATTGCCTTCTCTCTCACCCAACTCTAATAAGGTTTTGATATCTGGAGCTCATAGGTGGGAGACAGCTAATATATACTTACAAGACATTTATTGCATAGTCAAACCATGGATATAGAAGAACAAGTCAATAAGTCAAATCAAGATGTGCATGTGTGGCGAATCAATGGTGAGAATCGTGAAAATAATGGTGAAAGTCTAATTCTACTTTTGTTCTTTTGAGGGGGGACATACCTTCCTTGCACTTGAGGCTTTGAGGGGAATGAGATGCTCTATATTTTATTTTTCTTTTCTCTCAGGTGGGTATCTTGTACCCCTAATTCTACTATTGGACACTTGTCCATTTTTACCTCTCGTCTCACTTTTTCTCTTTTTCTCGAGGTTTTGGGCACTTGCCCCTTTTTTTTTCCTCGTATTCACTTTTTTTTAGAGCACTCACCCTCCTGGAATAATGTAGCAAGTGGTAGTAACCAAAATATCTCGAGCATTTATTTCACGGTGAATAACAGGGATAGGATAATGTTTTTGACTATTCTCTCCTAGATAGGAGTAGAATAATTTTGGGTGAATCTGGATATGGAAATAAGTGGATGTATGCGGATGCGTACTTCCGGAGTAGAAGCAGCATGTATGAGTGAACGTGCAAGTGAATCTTGATTTTAACCACATGACAAGCTCCTCAAGGTCTACACAGGTTGACCACACTCAATGCTCATAAGCAGTAAAAAGTAAATGTATGGTTCATAGTCTAACAAGCATGTATATATGGCTGTGGTAGGAATTTAAACTCTCATCATACAGGAACTCTGTTGATGCAAAAGCGGATCTGCAAACACAAAGGGCTAATACCCGATTTAAACGTTAAGGCGTGCCAGCCGATTTGACCTTACTATCGGCAAAGGTGGTAACTCGAATACTTTGGTCCCGACAACAGCGATGCGCCCGGATGCCACGGCCAAAAGGTATTAACGCGGAACTTGAGAACACGCCGAGCTTAAGTCGATGAATTCCTAAGAACTCGTAATGAAAAAAAAGGGTATGACGAAGTCGTCGAAAGTAGATGCTAGAATATGAGTAAAAACTGGTGTTTGATTGATTGATAGATAGATATTACAAGGCCCTAAGGTCCACATTTATACCCTGCTCAAAGAGCTACAATCAGACACGACTAGGACTCGAATTCCAAATTAAACAGAATCCGTATACAAAACGAATTTAAACAACTAAGGAAAACATAAAGCCACCCCCTTGTAACCGACCGGGACACCACCACAGATCAATCAGCAACCTCCACGCTTTTCTTCAGAGTTATCTGCAGTCTTCCTGTTATGGCATCGGCAAACATCAATATTGATCATCGGCAAGAACACATCACCACCTTTGGACTTAGTCATATTCAATCCTCTCTTCATCGGCAATCATGCTCATCGGCAACTCTTCTGCAAACTAATTACTGTTGGTCCACCTACCGATCTATACTCTGCTGGTCTCTGGGTACGTGTCCAAAATTGGTGTCAACACATGCCCCCCAATTTCAGAGTATGAAATCATTAATGCTCCAAAATTCTCTGCAGTAATGATGTTTTTCCGCAATGAATGCTCCCAATCTGGCAACCGACAGCCTTGATCTAAACAACTCCGATCCTATTCCTCTGCAGATTCCTCGAAATCCTTACCTTCCCAAACGGGCATTTCCACCCTAGTCGCGCATCGGCAATATTACCGTTACAGAGACCTGCCGATGGACTGACCAGGATGCTCTTGTCAGTAAAGTATCTTATCCTCTCAACGGATATTCCCACTTTATTCGTCCATCGGCAATATGACCGTTACAAGACACTGCCGATGAACCAACCAGGAAATCTCGCACAGTACAATATCCCCAGATTACGACCGCTTCCTATCAAATCATCTGTGCAATCCCTTGATTACCGTGCGAACAGTTACCATATCTTCCTGAGTATCCTCGGACTTCACGGATACGGCGGAGTGATAAGTCATATTTACCCTCACCCATTTCGTCCTATAAATAGTTCCTTTTCGGGTACTCCTCCACCACATCATTCTACTGCCCCAACTCTGCTTCTCTAGCGGCAGCACTTGTTGAAAAGCTCCAAGAACTCCAGCGAAAGCTTTTCCCCAACAGTTTCGAAGCCTCCAATCTTCTTCCTTGTGAGGAAAATGGCCATCAACTTCACCGTCCCTGAGGTTAGTTCACCACCCCATCTCATGTTCTTTTACCATGTCTTGGTTCATCTGCGATTTATTTTACTGAGCATTTTTTTCTTTGTTCTTCCTTTTTTCTTCCAAAACCATTAGGATCTATCCAACAAAATAGTCATCCCTACCGATCAGCCACACCTCCAGTGCCTTGGTCCGCTAGGGAACCCAGATCCCACAGATTTGATTAACGCAGAAACAAACAGGATCCCTTTTAGAGCTAAGAATTTCTCCTTAGATCTGTGGAAGGATACCTTTCGATCCTGGCCCAGCCCTACCGTAGGATGGAAAGACTAGTTCTTGAGAGTCAGCCACTTGAATGAAGTCCAATGGGGCGAGAGAAAACTGGACCAATGCATCAGGTTGTCCATCGTCGATATGCATAGGAATGAGTCATTGTTGATAGCTGCATCATACTTCTAGTCAGACACACTCAATGCTTTTGTCTTCAGCCACGGCCCTGCTTCCCCTACTCTTGCCGATGTGGTTATGCTCACCGGCCTAGACGTATCTTCTGCCGATAGCACCCACTTTTTTGACACCACGCCTAGTGCCAAAGTAGAAACCCGCTCCATCGGCTGCTGGTCCGGGTACATTCAGAAGTACTGCAAAACGGGGCCCGTCAATATAAAGGAACAAACCACCTTTCTGAACATGTGACTGGACAAGTTCGTATTCTATGGCCGATCGGCAGGACCGACCTCCGTGTATCTATCGGCAGCAGAGAGACTGGCTAACGGTGGCCGATTCCCTCTCGGCCGATACTTGCTTGGTGCTGCCTACCATCTTCTCCACCAAGTAGCTAAGAAACTCCTGCTCGGCCAGTCCATCAGCAACTTGGGGGGTCCCTGGTGGTTTATCAACATGTGGCTCAGCCTCCACATGCACAAGCGCCTTGAGTTTGATTTTTTCACGCAGCGTTCCCCCAGAGATATAACCGAGGACCATGAATTGGGTGAAGAAGAATCGGCAACACGCCCTCCCCTAAACTTTGGTGAGGCTGTTATAGTCCTACCCGGCACAGGGGGCAATGCAGACCAAATTAGCCGATTCTTCCAAACCCTGTATGAGGGCCTAACCAGAGAGCAGCGGGTATGGTTGCCTTATGATGATCCAGATACCATGTTTCCTTTGGTCTTCCACCCATTCAACGACGCTCTTAACAAGGATTATGAAGTGATGATGGCACTGATTACCCCCAGAGTTATACCAGTGAACTTCTTCGGCAGTGGGAAAACTTCTAACCAAACCTATGAGTTTTACAACCCATCAGCACTAGCTCGTCAATTGGCTTTCGGCCAGCTGCCGATTGCACTCTGTTATGCCGATGTGATAAAACCTAGAGAAGTTATCACCAATCTCCTTGAATTGATTTGAGTAGCTCAACTATCATCAAGTGCCGATACAGATGCAGACTTATCAGAGTGGGTTCCAGCCGCCTTCATCACTCAGCCATACAAACAATGGTGGGCAGAATGGAAGGAGCATCTGTTCTGCAGATCAGCTCTTACGTACCGCGGCATGATCGATCGTAAGTACGAAGTTCCCGATAACACTGTAAGTATCTTCGAACCGATGTTTCAATTCTCTCAAGTTTATCTCCATCGGTGATTCACTTTTGTATTATTTTGCAGGTTGATAACACCCCTCCGTCGGTCAGCAGGAGTGGCAGGCCGATTGACTTATTCCCACCAGGTCCAATCTCTTCAATCGGCAACAACGCTCCCACTCTAGCTGCCCTCATGCACCGAGGTGTACGCCTTAAGAAAGTGACCACCAAGAGGACCAAGACATCTCCGTCGGTAGCCGCCTCCACCTTAGCACAAGCCTTCAAGGTAATTGTTAAACCTTTCATTTTTACATCTACCACACTTGTGCTTACGAATTCTTATTCCTGACGTAGCATACCGGCGTATCAACAAAGACTAGAAGCAGAAGTGCCGATGCCCCCCAGTCCAGCCAGCCGAAGAGGAAAGCTACCAAGAGTACCAGAGGACGGGCGAAACGCCAAAGAGTAGCAACGCCTTCTCCTCCCCCGGTATCACCAATTCCAGTGGAATCCTCTCCTTCCTCCCCAAAAGCACAGATGCAGCAGGTACCATCTCCTCCTCAACCGCAAGAAGCACTTCAAGCGGAAGAACCTCAACCAGAAACACCCCAACCAGAAGGCACATCAACCGATGTAGGCGAGCAAACTACCGATCCGGCAGGTTTAATCATATCATCCGTAGTTTCTTCAATCCAGATAAGCACTGTCCCCCCTCAAGGTAACATATTTTTATAAGATTATTGCCGATGAACCTATCTCTTCTATTTTACAATTATTTTGGTTATTCTTTCAGCTGACATAGTTCAATCGGCAGTCTCAGCCGATCAACCTGTGATTCCATCGGCATCTTCCAGTCAAAGGCGAGAGATCGCCTTGAAGCAAGTAAGCCATCCAGTCTCCATCAGTATTACTTATCAATATAGGATCATGGAATGACTCACTTTATTTTCTTTGCAGGAACAAGATTCTCCCGACAGCCTTTTCTCCTTTGCCATTGATGTCTCTGAGGATGAAGGTGAGGAAGCAAGCTCTTCCCGAGCAGTTGGGGTTACATCGGCAGAGATCAGGGCAAGGCTGGAAGAACTATCGGCTCTCCTTCATCAAGACACAGCTCAACTAGTTGATGACTCCGATCTGGCCAAAGCTTTATTCAAGACCTTGAGAGGCCAAATCCCCGCCGATGCCGAAGAAATCCTTTTCCAAGCAGCACATCTAGAGAGTCGTCAACTGCAATACCAGAGGGCTGTCCAACGCCTTGCCGATAGAGCCACTCAGACTCGGCTTTCTCAGGAGATGGTAAAAGAAAAGCTCCTTACTGATGAGAAGCACAAGAATATCGGCACCTTGAAGTCCTCGGGAGACGCTCTGAAGCAAAAGATTTCTGACCTATCGGCAAGAAGAGAAACTTTGTTGGCAGAACTCAAACAAGTAGAGGATGCCTTGTCCCAAGCTCGACAAGAAGAAAGCCAACTGCCGGAGACAATCAAGCTTCTTGAGCAAGAGCGAAACGTCCACGGCCACAAAGCACTGCAACTGAAAAAGAAGCTGAAGCCGATAGAAGGTTCTACCGATGACGATTTGAAGGAGATAGAGGACGCCAACCAGATCCGTCTGCGCACCATCTCGGCGATCCAGGCACTGCTGAATCCATGAACTCATCATCGGCAATACATCCTCGCTTCTCTGCTTTCCAGCCTTCCTGATATTTAGTCTAGCCGATAGGACTGTTATCGGCATCTTTTGAAACATTAAGTCCAGCCCCAGACACACTTTGATCCAGCCGATAGGAGTGTTATCGGCATTTAAACTTCTTATGTATCGACCCATATACTGGGGTAGTACTTCTTCAGATATTTACCATTTAATGCTCTGGGAAATTCGACTCCTTCGAGAGTTTCTAGAATATAGGCATTACCAGGAGCCGATCGACTTATCCGATAGGGACCCTCCCAATTGGGAGACCACTTCCCAAATTTCAAACTTTTAGTCCCGATCGGTAGGATCAATTTCCATACTAAATCTCCATCGGCAAACTCCTTAGCCTTTACTTTCTTGTCATACCATCTGGCGACTCTCTTCTTGTTCTCTTCTATACTCATCAAGGCCTTCAGCCGATGTCCTGCCAGATCATCCAACTCGTCTGTCATTAAAGTAGCATAATCATCGGCAGCCAATTGATCTTGAAAAGATATTCGCCTAGACCCAGCCTTAATTTCCAAGGTAGCACTGCATTATGCCCATACACCAATTGATAAGGTGAAACCTTGGTCGATCCATGACAAGCCATCCGGTATGACCACAAAGCTTCATTTAATAACGTATGCCACCTCCTAGGATTTTCTTCAATTTTTCGCTTAATAAGCTTGATAATCCCTTTGTTAGATGCTTCGGCCTGCCCATTAGCTTGAGCATAGTAAGGAGAAGAATTCAATACTTTAATTCCCATGCCGATTGCGAATTCATCAAACTCTCCTGATGTAAACATGGTACCCTGATCGGTAGTAATTGTTTGAGGAATCCCGAATCGGTAGATAATATGCTCTTTTACGAAGTCAATCATATTGGCCGATGTAACTTTCTTCAAAGGAATAGCTTCATCCCACTTAGTGAAATAATCAGTGGCAACCAAAATAAATTTATGCCCTTTGCTAGACGGTGGATAAATCTGGCCGATCAAATCAATAGCCCATCCTCGGAACGGCCAAGGCTTTATAATAGGATTCATGGCCAATGCGGGCACCCTTTGAATATTACCAAACTTTTGACATTCTTGATACCCTTTGAAATACTTAAAGCAATCCTCATGTATAGTCGGCCAATAATATTCATTCCTTCTAATCATCCACTTCATCTTCAAAGCCGACTGATGTGCCCCACATGCCCCTTCATGGATTTCTCCCATCAAACTCTTGGCTTCATCATCACTTAAGCATCGAAGAAGAATCCCATCAATAGTTCGATAATACAATTCATCTTCGAGGAGCACATACTTGGTAGCTTGAAACCGAACACGCCTTTCAACTTTCTTAGACGGATCCCTTAGATAATCAACAATTTCCTTTCTCCAATCATCGACACCAATTGCCGATATCGTATCAATCATAGGCTGATACCCCGAGGCATGCTAAGCCAACCGATTGGCTTCTTCATTATGCAGTCGAGGAACATGCTCTAATCGGAAATCTTTGAATTCCTTCAACAGTTGCATACTCCTTTCGTAATAAGTTATGAGAACTTCACTTCGGCATTCATAGCTTCCAGCCAATTGATTTATAACTAGCATAGAATCCTCGAAGACCTCCACAGCATCAGCATGAACTTCTCTTAATAACTCCAATCCTTTTATTAAAGCTTGATACTCAGCCTGATTATTCGTTGACGTGGTGACAATGGGCAAAGAAAACTCATACTTCCTTCCCCGAGGGGAAATTAATACTATGCCGATTCCTGCCCCCGGTCACACGTGGATCCATCAAAGAAAAGCGTCCAAGGTACAATTTCCAAAGCCTCCACTGCTCCGCAATGTTGAGTTACAAAATCAGCCATAATCTGTCCCTTAACCGCCTTGGCCGATTCGTAACGCAGATCAAATTCTGACTGCGCCAAAATCTATTTACCGATCCTGGCACTCATGATCGGCATAGACAGCATGTACCGGACTACATCATCCTTGCAAATAACAGTGCATTCGGCTGATAGCAAGTAGTGCCTTAACTTGATACAAGAGAAATACAAGCACAAGCATAACTTCTCAATAGCCGAATACCTGGTCTCAACATCAATCAACCTCCTGCTTAAGTAATAAATCACACGTTCCTTCCCTTCAAATTCTTGAATTAAAGCCGAACCGATGACCATCCCATCGGTAGATAAATACAATCTGAAGGGCTTCCCTTGCTGAGGTGGAATTATAACTGGAGGATTCACTCAATAATTCTTGATTTCATCTAGAGCCAACTACTGTTCTTTCCCCCAAACAAATTCTTGATCGGCTTTCAACTTAAGAAGAGGACTGAAAGCATGAATTTTACCAGACAAATTAGATATAAACCTTCTGATAAAATTTACCTTGCCGATCAAGGACTGGAGCTCGGTCTTGTTGGTAGGGGCAACTATTTTGTTGATAGCATCAATAGATCTTCGACTAATTTCAATCCCCCTTTGATGCACCATGAAACCGAGAAACTGCCCTACCGATACGCCAAATGCACACTTATTGGGATTCATTTTTCAACCATGCTTCCTTGTGCACTCCAACACTTTTCGTAGATCGGCCAGATGTTTTGTGAAGTCTCCAGACTTAACCATTACATCATCAATATAAATCTCCACCAGCTTACCGATGAACGCATGGAATATAAAATTCATGGCCCTCTGATAAGTAGCACCAGCATTTTTCAAGCCAAAGATCATGACTATCCATTCAAACAACCCAACATGACCAGGACATCTAAATGCAGTCTTTGGAATATCTTCTTCAGCCATGAATATTTGGTTATATCCTGCATTGCCATCCATAAAGCTAATAATCCGATGCCCAGCCGCAGCGTCAACCAGCAGATCGGCAACTGGCATTGGGTAGCCATTCATCGGTGTAGCTTTGTTAAGATTCCTGAAATCAATGCAAACCCAAAGCTTCCCGTTTTCTTGTAGACCGGAACAACATTGGAAATCCACTCGGCATATCAACATTGCCGAATAAATTTGGCTTCAATAAGTTTTGTTATTTCGGCCTTGATATCCGGAAGAATATTAGGATTACATCAACGAGCTGGCTGCTGATGTGGCTGAAACCCAGACTTGATAGGCAACCGAGCAAAGCACTAATACTCGATCGGTCCAAACCAGGCATCTCAGTATAATACCAAGCAAAGCAATCTTTATATTCCTTCAACAAATCAGTTAACTGTTGCTTACACTCAGGACTTAACTTAGCACTAATAAAAGTAGGTCTAGGCTTATCACCACTACCTATATCTACTTCTACCAGATCATCGGCCGATGTGAACCCCTGGCCTAACTTTCCATCATCGCCGAACCTATCCATTAAAAACCTTCGTCAAAACCGACTGCTTGGATCGGTGGAATTTCATAATCTGCAACCTTGAGAAAATCCTTTTTCCAAACTTCTCCTGAAATACACCTAGTCCTTTCATAGGTGTCTGCCTCTGCCGATGTAATAACATAGGAAGAATCTCCCGGGACAATCTCAATTTTGTCACCTACCCACTGGACCAAGCACTGGTGCATTATAGACGGAATGCAACAATTGGCATGAATCCAATCTCTCCCTAGCAACAAATTGTAGGTACCTTTCCCACTAATTACGAAGAAGGTCGTCGGCAAGGTTTTGCTGCCGATGGTCAATTCTACGCAGATAGCTCCCTTAACTGGAGACACATTGCCTTCAAAGTCTTTGAGCATCATATCGGTCTTGATCAAATCTTGATCTCCTTTCCCAAGGTTCCGATACACTGTATAAGGCATGATGTTGATAGCAGCCCCACCGTCAATTAAAATCTTGGTCATCGGCTGACCATCAACCCTTCCTTTGACAAACAGAGCCTTAAGATGTTGCCTTTCATCATCAGCAGGCTTCTCAAAGATGGCTGTCATCGGATCTAGAGCCAACTGAGCTATCTGGTCAGAAAACTCCAACTCATCATCATTGGATGGCACAAGGAACTCCATCTGCAACATAAAGACCATGTTGACATCTGCCGATGGACCTTTCCTCTTAGGATCTGGTCGTTGCTGATCCCCAGACTTCCCAGAGTTCTCCCCCTTGCTTAACTCTTCTCGCCTTTCGTGCTGCAGTCTTCTTTTCTGTGTCCTGGTCAATCCCTCTGGACACCATGGAGGAAGTTGCTGCTGTCTGACCGCTTGGTGACGATTTTCCTTCAATTCCACTTGATAAGTATTGGTATCCCTACAAAATATGAACTCATCGGGAACCCGTGCATTAGCCATCTCTTCAAGTTCTTCCTGGCTCCTGGGGAAATACTCAACACGATCTCCATGCCTGTCGTGCACGCTGAGCCTGCCCCCCAGCCGATCATGGACGGATGCTCTCCCTCTAATCGGCCCATTAGATCGCCTATCATTATCACGATAGCGCCGATCAGACCTGTCGTACCGGTCATAACCGTTGCACTCAGGACAATCTCTGACAGTGGGAAGTTTGATATTCTCCTCCCAACAATTAATGAAGAACGGGCAATTCCAGTGATCCCTATGCCGATTCCACTTCTGCCGGCGTCTTTCTTCTTCCCAGCGATAGTCCTCTTGCCGGCGCCGATACCGATCTTCACGTTGCTGCCAAGTCTCCCGAGGCCTTCTATGAGTTATCACAATACCAGATTGGGGAGGCCTCCTTGAGTTAAGTCCCTCCTGGACTAAGCCTTTTCCTTTTGCATCGGCGGTAGTGATTTGATGCTGAGGATCCACCGATGCACTTCTTTCAGCTGCTTCCGATGTCAAACCTTGGCCTTTCCCTTAGCATCTAGCATGTTTGTTGGGAAAGGATGTTGATCAATCTTCATCGGCTTCTGAGCTTTGGAGCTATCAAATTTGATCCTCCCTGATTCTATAGCCGATTGCAGCTGTTGCCTAAACACTTTACACTCATTGGTGCTGTGAGAAGTTGCATTGTGCCATTTACAATACTTTATCTTCTTCAACTCCTCAGCCGATGGGATCACATGATTAGGTGATAATTTGATCTGACCTTCCTGAAGTAGAAAGTCAAATATCCGATCGGCCTTAGCGATATCAAATGCGAATTTCTCTGGCTCTTTATGTCCAAAAGGACAAGACATCGGCTTCTTGTTTTTCACCCACTCTGCCAAGCCGATGATCGGTTCCTCATCAGAATCTGAGCTTGCTGCTTCATGAACAAAGGACACCTTCTTGTTCCACGCTCTCTTGGGTTCAAATGGCTTGATATCTTGATCAGAAATCCTCTGTACCAAATGACTTAAGCTTTCAAACTCCTGAGATGCATACTTGTCCCTGATGTGTGGCAACAAACCCTGGAAAGCCAAATCGGCTAGCTGCCGATCATCCAGAACCAGGCTATAGCATTGGTTCTTGACTTCCCGTATCCTCTGCACAAAACCTTCAACCGACTCATCATTGCGTTGCCTTAATTTGACCAAATCGGTTATCTTCTTCTCATGGACCCCAGAAAAGAAGTATTTGTGGAATTGTTTCTCCAAATCGGCCCAAGTAATCACTGAATTGGGAGGTAATGATATGAACCAGGTGAAAGCCGATCCGGACAATGATGACGAGAATAAACGAACCCTTAACTCGTCCCTATTACCAGCTTCCCCGCATTGGATGATGAACCTGTTGACGTGTTCCATGGTCGACGTGTCATCCTGCCCAGAAAACTTAGTAAAATCCGGCACCTTGTACCGATTTGGAAGCGGGATCAAATCATACGCTGGAGGATACGGTGTCCGATAAGAGTAAGTGTTGACTTTGGGTTTTATCCCAAATTGATCTCTCATTACTTCGGCAATCTTATCGGCCCAATAAGCGTCGGCATCTTGCCGATGAGGTGGTTGTAGATCTGGCGCCTGCTGGTAAGCTTCCACGTGTCGGTGCGGCGCGCGATCTGCATGGAACATTGGATTAATAATTTGTCCCCCAATCTGCGGACCACCGAGCTGTTGTGCGCCGATCTGCTGTCCGCCGATTTGCTGGCCTCCCAGATGTTGACCTCCAAATTGCTGACCAGCGATCTGTTGGCCGTGATTCATCGGTTGATTGACTGCCCCTTGGTTCTGGAACCCGGGATAGATCTGGCTTTGTTGGAACCCTGCAGCTTGATGATTCGGTTGGGGCATTCGCGGAAAGACTTGCTGCCCAAGCCATCCATTATTAGCGTTCATCGGCATAGGACCTGCCGATGACTGGTAATTGGGCATGATCATTGAATTGACATACCCTGGCTGAGTCACAAACCTCTGCTGCATCAGCATTGTATCTGCCGATGCATTAGGCATCTGGAACGTTGGGGCTTGAGAATTCCCAGTGTAAGGCCTTGCAGTAGTGGTTGTGGTATACTGGGGACTTTGGTTCATCGGCATAGTTGGAGATGCCGATGCCATGGGAGTCTTGCCTTTCAAATCAGTTGCCTGAGATGTGCCAGGTGCCTTCAAGTATTCCGGGGGCATACCAAAACCCCACCAGTTAGGAGGAGGGACAGGTCCTGACATTACCGATGCCAATAGATCTGTCGCGAGCCTAATCTGCTCATCTGAAGTCGGCGGATTAGCTGTCATCGGCATAGACTGTGTATTAGTGACTCCTAACGTGCTTGGAGGAACAGGAATTTCCAGGCCCGCAGCGGCTGTAGCAACCGATGGAGCTGTGACCACTGGTGATCCCGGCTGATGATGAGAGGGGCCCACATAATCTGGTGGCAATTGTCCTTCCTTGAAAGTTCTAGCCACGGCATTGAAAACCGTATTGGACAGCACACCAGCTTGGTTGATCAAAGCACGGTTGATAGCACTATCAACCATCTCTTGATGTTTACCAGGATTGGCTTCAAAAGTAACCTGCCGAGGCGTCGGCAGTGCATCCTTTTGGATTACCTCGCCGCTCCTGTTTATGCTAAAGGACCTCAGGCATTGCTGGTTGTAATCCTCCATGGCTTTAGCAATAGCTTGCTTCTGCTCATCTTTGAGATTGGCTTCCGTCACGGGGATGACGTTCTCCTGATCAAACTCAGAAGTCAACATGTTGATCTTGATCTTGAATCTGGTCCCACCGGGCGTGCCAAAATATGTGTTGATGCAAAAGCGGATCTGCAAACACAAAGGGCTAATACCCGATTTAAACGTTAAGGCGTGCTAGCCGATTTGACCTTACTATCGGCAAAGGTGGTAACACGAATACTTTGGTCCCGACAACAGCAATGCGCCCGGATGCCACGGCCAAGAGGTATTCACGCGGAACTTGAGAACACGCCGAGCTTAAGTCGACGAATTCCTAAGAACTCATAATGAAAAAAAAGGTATGACGAAGTCATCGAAAGTAGACGCTAGAATATGAGTAAAAACTGATGTTTGATTGATTGATAGATAGATATTACAAGGCCCTAAGGTCCACATTAATACCCTGCTCAAAGAGCTACAATCAGACACGACTAGGACTCGAATTCCAAATTAAACAGAATCCGTATACAAAACGAATTTAAGCAACTAAGGAAAACATAAAGCCACCCCCTTGTAACCGACCGGGACACCGCCACAGATCAATCGGCAACCTCCACGCTTTCCTTCAGAGTCATCGGCAGTCTTCCTGTTATGTCCATCGGCAAACACCAATATTGATCATCGGCAAGAACACATCACCACCTTTGGACTTAGTCATATTCAATCCTCTCTTCATCGGCAATCAAGCTCATCGACAACTCTTCTGCAAACTAATTACTGTTGGTCCACCTGCCGATCTATACTCTGCTGGTCTCTAGGTATGTGTCCAAAATTGGTGTCAACAAACTCATCATGTGATATTTTAAAGATTTTCAAAGATAAAATTCTCCAGAATTCTAGCATCTCTAGGAACAGGTAAACAGTAGGTCAACCTTCCCATGTCGTATTCGTTAACAACTTAGACTTTAGATCAAGTACTCTTTCCACAAGTTCAGGTTTAGAGCAAATCATAATTAATAATAGTCATGCCTAAACATGAGAGAGATTTCAATTTTGAGAACTAGTCATAGCAGAGCAACTATTCATCATTTCCATGTGAGAGCTTATCATGAGGGTTCATAGCAAACTTTATTTATTTATTTATTTAGCAAACTAAGCAAAGATATATATATAAGCACAAATTCTTTATTTGGGTTTTTATGATTATGCATCTTTTTATTATTTGAGTAAAGTATAAACGTGTGTAGAACACTCAGTTGGATAAATGGGGGTGCTCTCTCCCAAGCTGGATTTTGACGTAATTTCTTCTGATATAGCTAGCAGGTGGCGGAGGTGTATTCGAATGTTGGCAGCACCCTGACAGCGATTTAGGATGTCCTCCGTCTACTAGTCTTCTTTGATCCATGAATTTTGTGAAGCTCAAATAGACAACAAAGCTTTGTGGAGCTTGTTAAGTGTTAGCATAAATATCTAGCCTTTATCATGTTGAGCCTCCTCAATAAATGTTACTCTTTTTACTAGGATCACAATCTTATTTTTATATTTTCATTTTTATAGGATAGGAATATATTTATTTTATTTTTACGCCACCACAGTGAATGTACTTATGGGTTTTATATCCTGAGCATACTCACATGGGGCTTACTTTTTTTAACAGTTTTTATTTTCTTTTCAAGATAGCATGATTAACTAACAAGCCATTTAATGAAAGTAAATAATTTAAGGGAAAAGGGCATGCAGAAAGGATAAATATGCATAACTACCGAGTTTACCTTTCGGTGAGGGTTCAATGTTTTAAGTCTTCTAAACAAGACTTCTCCGTTTTCTTAGTCGTCTTGGGATTCGTTCGATGGCATAGTCGGTGGTTCCGGCGGTGCCTCTTCTTCGTGTATAGTTATCTTCTCTCTCCACACCTGACTCGGTGCTATAGTCTCCTCAGGACAGTTCTATTCAAGCTGTATGTCTTCAGACCTGTTGACACTATTTTTTGGACACGTATCCAGAATCGGTAGAATGTGGATCGGCAAGACAGGGTAATGGTCACTGGCCTGCAGGGTGGTTGCCGATGAGAAGACAGCTGAATGTGGCTAAGTCCATGGGCGGTGATATGTTTGTGCCGATGGCCAGTATTAACCGTTGCCGATGAGGAGTATGCCGACGACGTGGAGGGAAGACTTGGAGGTTGCCAATTGGTCCGTGGTGGTGTCTCAGCTTGTCACGGCAGGATAGTTTTATGTTTTCCTTAGTTATTTAAATCGTTTTGTGCACGGATTCTGTTTAAATATGGAATTCGAATTCTACTCGTGTCTGGTTGTAGCTCTTTGAGCAGAGTATAAATGTACACCCTAGGGCCTTGTAATTGGGACAATCTATCAATCAATCAAATACAAGTTTCTACTCATATTCCAGCATCTACTTTTTTGATGACTTCGTCACATTTTCCTTTTTCATTACGAGTTCTTAGGAGTTCTTCGGCTTAAGCTCGGCGTATTCTCAAGTTCCGCGTGACTACCTCTTAGCCGTGGCATCCAGGCGCATCGCTGTTGTCGGGACCAAAGTATTCGAGTTATCACCTTTGCCGATAGTAAGGTCAAATCGGCTGGCACGCCTTAACGTTTAAATCAGGTATTAGCCCTTTGTGTTTGCATGTCAACTTTTGCATCAACACTTCTTTTGGCACACCCAGTGGGACAAGATTCAAGATCAAGATCGAGATGTCAACTACTGAGTTTGATCAGGAGAACGTCATCCCCGTGACAGAAGCCAATCTCAAGGATGAGCAGAAGCAAGCTATTGCTAAAGCCATGGAGGATTACAAGCAGCAATGCTTGAGGTCCTTCAGCATAAACAGGAGCGGCGAGGTGATCCAGAAGGAAGCACTGCCAATGCCTCGGCAGGTTACTTTTGATGCCAATCCTGGTAAACTTCAAGACGTGGTTGATAATGCTATTAACCGTGCTTTGATCAATCAAGCTGGTGTGTTGTCCAATACGGTTTTCAATGCTGTGGCTAGAACTTTTAAGGAAGGACAGTTGCCACCAAACTATGTGGGCCCTTTTCATCATCAGCCAGGATCACCGGTGGTCACAGCTCCATCGGCTGCTACAGCCGCTGTGGGCACAGAAACTGCTGTTCCTCCAAGCACGTTAGGAGTCACTAATGCACAATCCACGCCGATGACGACTAATCCATCGACTTCAGATGAGCAGATTAAGCTTACTACAGATCTATTGGCATCAGCAATGTCAGGACCAGTTCCTCCTCCTAACTGGTGGGGTTTTGGTTTGCCCCCAGAGTTCACGGTGAAGACACCTGTCACATCTCAGGCGGTTGATATTAGAGGCAAGGCTCCTATGGCATCGTCACCTCCAAATATGCCGATGAATCAGAGTCCCCAGTATACTACAACTACTACTGCAAGGCCTTACACTGGGAATTCTCAAGCTCCAACGTTCCAGATGCCTAACGCATCGGCAGACTCAATGCTGATGCAACAGAGGTTTATGGCTCAGCCAGGGTATATCAATTCAATGATGATACCCAATTACCAGTCATCGGCAGGGCCTGTGCTAATGAACGCTAATAGTGGAGGGCTTGGGCAGCAAGTCTTTCCGCAAATGGCCCAACAAAATCATCAGGCTACCAGATTTCAACAAGGCCAGATCTATCCCGGATTCCAGAACCAAGGGTTGCCCAACCAGCCAATGAATCTTGGGCAGCAGATCGACGGACAGCAGATCGGTGGGCAATAGTTTGGTGGTCAGCAGATGGGTGGCCAAATGATTAACCCGATGTTCCATGCAGATCGTACAACGCACAGACACGTGGAAGCTTACCAGCAGATGCCAGATCCGCATCCGCCTCATCAGCAAGACGCCGATGCTTATTGGGCCGATAAGATTGCTGAAGTAATGAGAGACCAATTTGGGATAAAACCCAAAGTCAATACTTACTCTTATCGGACACCGTATCCTCCCGCATATGATTTAATCCTGCTTCCAAATCGGTACAAAGTGCCAGATTTTACTAAGTTTTCAGGGCAGGATGATACATCAACCATGGAGCATGTCAACATGTTCATCAACCAATGCGGAGAAGCTGCTAATAGGGACGAGTTAAGGGTTCGCTTATTCTCGTCATCCTTGTTTAGATCGGCTTTCACTTGGTTTATATCATTACCTCCCAACTCAGTGATTACTTGGGCCGATCTGGAGAAACAGTTCCACAAATACTTCTTTTCTAGGGTCCATGAGAAGAAGATCACCGATTTGGTCAAATTGAAGCAACGCAATGATGAATCGGTTGAAAGTTTTGTGCAGAGGATACGGGAAGTCAAGAACAAATGCTATAGCCTGGTTCTGGATGATCGGCAGCTAGCCGATTTGGCTTTCCAGGGCTTGTTGCCACATATGAGGGACAAATACGCATCTTAGGAGTTTGAAAGCTTAAGTCATTTGGTGCAGAGGATTTATGATCAAGATATTAAGCCTTTTGAACCCAAGAGAGCGTGGAATAAAAAGGTCTCCTTCGTTGATGAAGTAGCAAGCTCGAACTCTGATGAAGAACCAGTCATCGGCTTGGCAGAATGGGTGAAAAATAAGAAGCCAATGTCTTGTCCTTTTGGGCATAAAGAGCCAGAGAAGTTCGCATTTGACATCACCAAGGCCGATAGGATATTTGACTTTCTACTTCAGGAAGGTCAGATCAAATTGTCACCCAATCATGTAATCCCATCGGCTGAGGAATTGAAGAGGATGAAGTACTATAAATGGCACAATGCGACTTCTCATAGCACCAATGAGTGCAAAGTTTTTAGGCAACAGCTGCAATCGGCTATAGAATCTGGAAGGATCAAATTCGATAGCTCTAAAGCTCAGAAGCCGATGAAGATTGATCAACACCCTTTCCCAACAAACATGCTGGATGCTAAGGGAAAGGCCGAGGTCTTAACATCGGAAGCAGCTGAAAGAAGTGCATCGGTAGATCCTCAGCATCAAATCACTACTGCTGATGCAAAAGGAAAAGGTTTGATCCAGGAGGGAACTAACTCAGGAAGGCCTCCCAGATCCGGTATTGTAATAACTCACAGAAGGCCTAGGGAAACTTGGCAGCACCGTGAGGATCGGTATCGATGCCAGCGAGAGGACTATCGTCGGGAAGAAGAAAGACGCCGACAGGAGTGGAATCGGCATAGGAATCACTGGAATTGTCCGTTCTTCATCCATTGTTGGGAGGAAAATATCAAACTCTCCACTGTCAGAGATTGTCCTGAGTGCAACGGTTATACAGATCGGATCGGCGCTATCGCCATTATGATCGGCGATTCAATGGGCCGATTAGGGGGAGAACGTCCGTTCATGATCGGCTGGGGGGCAGGCTCAGTGTGCACGATAGGATCGGCGATCGTGTTGAATATTTTCCTAGGAACCAGGAAGAACTTGAAGGGATGGCTAATGCATGAGTTCCCGATGAGTTCATATTTTGTAGGGATGCTAATACTTATCGGATGGAGTCGAGGGAAAATCATCGCCCATCGGTAAGGCAGCAGCAACTTCCTCTATGGTGTCCAGAGGGATTGACTAGGACACAGAAAAGGAGGCTGCAGCGTGAAAGATGAGAGGAGTTAAGCAAGGGCGAGAATTCTGGCCAGTCATGGGATCAGCAACGATCAGATCCTAAGGGAAAGGGGCCATCGGCAGACATCAACATGGTATTTATGTTGCCGATGGAATTCCTTGCGCCATCCAGTGATGATAAGTTGGAGTTTTCAGACCAAATAGCTCAGTTGGCTCTAGATCCGATGACAGCCATCATTCAAAAGCCTGCCGATGATGAAAGGCAACATCTGAAGGCTTTGTTTGTCAAAGGAAGGGTGGATGGTCAGCCAATGACCAAGATTTTGATTGATGGTGGAGCTGCTATCAACATTATGCCATATACGGTATATCAGAAGCTTGGAAAAGGGGATCAGGATTTGACCAAGACCGATATGATGCTCAAAGACTTTGAGGGCAACGTGTTTTCGGTCAAGGGAGCAATATGTGTTGAGTTGACCATCGGCAGTAAAACCTTTCCGACAACCTTCTTCGTGATCAGTGGAAAAGGTGCGTATAACTTGTTGCTGGGAAGAGATTGGATTCATGCCAATTGTTGCATCCCGTCTACAATGCACCAGTGCTTGGTCCAGTGGGTAGGTGACAAGATTGAAATTGTCCCGGGAGATTCTTCTTATGTTATTGCATCGGCAGAGGCGGACACTTACGAAATGATTTTCTCAAGGTTGCCGATTATGAAATTCCACCGATCCAAGCAGTTGATCTAGTAGAGGTAGACATAGGTAGTGGTGATAAATGGATAGGTTCGCCGATGATGGAAAATTAGGCCAGGGATTCACATCGGCCGATGATCTAGTAGAGGTAGACATAGGTAGTGGTGATAAACCTATACCTACTTTCATTAGTGCTAAATTGAGTTCTGAGTGTAAGCAACAATTAACTGATTTGTTAAAAGAATACTAAGATTGCTTTGCTTGGGATTATACTGAGATGCCTGGTTTGGACCGATCAATTGTTGAACATCGGTTGCCTATCAAGTCTGGATTTTGGCCACATCAACAGCCAGCTCACCGATGTAATCCTAATATTCTTCTTGATATTAAGGCCGAAATAACCAAACTTATTGAAGCTAAGTTTATTTGGCAGTGTCGGTATGCCGAGTGGATTTCCAATGTTGTTCTGGTCTATAAGAAAAATGGGAAGCTTCGGGTTTGCATTGACTTCAGGAATCTTAACAAAGCTACACCGATGGATGGTTACCCAATGCCAGTTGCCGATCTGCTAGTTGATGCTACGGCTGGGCATCAGATTATTAGCTTTATGGATGGCAATGTAGGATACAATCAAATATTCATGGCTGAAGAAGATATTCCAAAGACTGCATTTAGATGTCCTTGTCATGTTGGGTTGTTTGAATGGATAGTCATGACCTTTGGCTTGAAAAATGCTGGTGCTACTTATCAGAGGGCTATGAATTTTATATTTCATGAGTTCATCGGCAAGCTGGTAGAGATTTATATTGATGATGTGGTGATTAAGTCTAGAGACTTTACAAAGCATATTGCCGATTTGCGAAAGGTGTTGGAATGCACAAGGAAACATGGTTTGAAGATGAATCCCAATAAGTGTGCATTTGGTGTATCGGCAGGACAATTCCTTGGTTTCATGGTGCATTAGAGGGGGATTGAGATCAGTCGAAGATCCATTGATGCCATCAACAAAATAGTTGCTCCGACCAACAAGACTGAGCTCCAGTCCTTGATCGGCAAGGTAAATTTTATCAGGAGATTTATATCTAATTTATCTGGTAAAATTCGTGCTTTCAGTCCTTTACTTAAGTTGAAAGCCGATCAAGAATTCGTTTGGGGGAAGGAACAACAATTGGCCTTGGATGAAATCAAGAATTATTTGGTGAATCCTCCAGTCCTGATTCCAACTCAAAGGGAAACCCTTCAGATTGTATTTGTCTACCGATGGGTTGGTCATCGGTTCGGCGTTGATTCAAGAATTTGAAGGGAAGGAACGTGTGATTTATTATTTAAGCAAGAGGATGATTGATGCTGAGACCAGGTATTCGGCTATTGAGAAACTGTGCTTATGCTTGTACTTCTCCTGTATCAAATTAAGGCATTATTTGCTATCGGCCGAATGCACGGTTATTTGCAAAGATCATGTGATCCGATACATGCTATCTATGCCGATCATGAGTGGCAGGATCGGTAAGTGGATTTTGGCACTGTCAGAATTCGATCTGCGTTATGAATCGGCTAAAGCGGTTAAAGGACAGGTTATGGCCGATTTTGTGACTCAACATTGTGGTACAATGGAGGCTGTGGAAATTGTACCTTGGACGCTCTTCTTTGATGGATCCACATGTGACCGGGGGGCAGGAATCGACATAGTGTTAATTTCCCCTCAGGGGAGGAAATATAAATTTTCCTTACCGATTGTTGCCACGTCAACAAATAATCAGGCTGAGTATCAAGCTTTGATAAAAGGATTAGAATTACTAAGGGAAGTTCATGCTGATGCTGTTGAAGTCTTCGGGGATTCTATGCTAGTTATAAATCAATTGGCTGGAAGCTATGAATGCCGAAGTGAAGTCCTCATAACTTACTATGAAAGGAGTATGCAATTGTTGAAGGGATTCAAGGATTTCCGATTAGATCATGTTCCTCGATTGCATAATGAAGAGGCTAATCGGTTGGCTCAGCATGCATCAGGATATCAGCCTATGATTAATACGATATCGGCAATCGGTGCCGATGATTGGAGAAAAGAGATCATTGATTATTTGAAGGATCTATCCAAGAAAGTTGAGAGACGAATTCGGTTTCAAGCTACCAAGTATGTGCTCCTCGAAGATGAATTGTATTATCGAACTATTGATGGGATTCTTCTCAGATGCTTAGGTGATGATGAAGCTAAGAGTTTGATGGGAGAAATCCATGAAGGGGTATGTAGAGCACATCAATCGGCTTTTAAGATGAAATGGATGATTAGGAGGAATGGGTATTATTGGCCGACCATACTTGAAGACTTCTTTAAATATTTCAAGGGATGTCAAGGATGTCAGAAATTTGGCAATATTCAAAGTGCACCCGCATCGGCCATGAATCCTATTGTCAAACCTTGGCCGTTCCGGGGATGGGCTATTGACTTAATCGGTCAGATTTATCCACCATCTAGCAAAGGGCATAAGTTTATCTTTGTTGCCACTGATTATTTCACCAAATGGGTTGAAGCTATTCCTTTGAAGAAAGTTACATCGGCCAATATGATTGATTTTGTGAAAGAGCATATTATTTACCGATTTGGAATTCCTCAAACAATTACTACCGATCAGGGTACTATGTTCACATCGGGGGAATTTGATGAATTTGCAATCGGTATGGGAATTAAAGTATTAAACTCTTCTCCTTACTATGCTCAAGCTAATGAGCAGGCCGAGGCATCTAACAAAGGAATTATCAAGATCATTAAACGAAAGATTGAAGAAAATCTTAGGAGGTGGCACACATTGTTAAACGAAGCCTTATGGTCATACCGAATGGCTTGTCATGGATCGACCAAGGTTTCACCTTATTAGTTGGTATATGGGCATGATGCAGTGTTACCTTGGGAAATTAAGACTGGGTCTAGGCGACTATCTTTTCAGGATCAGTTGACTGCCGATGACTATGCTACTTTGATGACAGACGAGTTGGATGATCTAGCAGGGCATCGGCTAAGGGCTTTGATGAGTATAGAAGAAAATAAGAAGAGAGTTGCTAGATGGTATGATAAGAAGGTAAAGGCTAAAGAATTTGCCGATGGAGACTTAGTATGGAAATTAATCTTACCGATCGGGACTAAAAGTTCAAAATTTGGGAAGTGGTCTCCCAATTGGGAGGGTCCCTATCGGATAAGTCGATCAGCTCTTGGTAATTGCCTATATTCTAGAAACTCTCGAAGGAGTTGAATTTCCCAGAGCATTAAATGGCAAATATCTAAAGAAGTACTACACCAGCATATGGGTTGATGCATGAAGGTTTAAGTGCCGATAACATTCCTATCGGCTGGATCAAAATATCTGGAGCTGAACTTAGTGTTTTGAAAGGCGCCGATAACAGTCCTATCGGCTAGACTGAGGTACTAGGAGTGCTCAAAAGGGGAGAGGAGGATGTATCGCCGATGAAGAGCTCATGTGTTCAGCAGCGACTGGATTGCCAATATGGCACGCAGACGGATCTGGTTGGCCTCCTCTATCTCCTTCACGTCGTCATCGGCAGAGCCCTCCACCGGCTTCAGCTTCTTTTTCATCTACAGCGCCTTACGGCCATGAATGTTTCGCTCTTGCTCAAGAAGCTTGATTGTCTCCGGCAGTTGGCTTTCTTCTTGTCGGGCTTGGGACAAGGCATCCTCTACTTGCTTGAGCTCTGCCAACAGGGCTTCTCTTCTCGCCGATAGATCAGAAATATTTTGCTTCAATACATTTCCTGAAGACTGTAAGATGCCGATGTTCTTGTGCTTCTCATCGGCAAGGAGCTTCAGTTTCATCATCTCTTCAGACAGCTGGGCATGAGCAGCTCTGTCGGCGAGACGTTGGGCAGCCCTCTGATACTGCAGCTGACGGCTCTCTAGGTGTGCAGCTTGGAAGAAGATTTCTTCAGCATCGGCAGGAATTTGGCCTCTGAGGGTCTTGAACAAAACCTTGGCTGGGTCGAAATCATCAACCAGCTGGGCTGTGTCTTGGTGAAGGAGGGCTGATAACTCTTCTAGCTTTGCCCTGACTTCTGCCGATGTAATTCCGACTGCTCGGGAAGAACTTGCCTCCTCACCTTCGTCTTCAGAGATGTCGATGGCAAAGGAAAACAGACTGTCGGGAGAATCCTATTCCTAAAAAAGAGATAAAGTGAGCTATTTCATGGTCAAGTATTGATAAAAACCAATGGGGGTTGGATGGCTTACTTGTTTCAAGGCAATCTCTCGCCTTTGACTGGAAGATGCTGGTGGAACTATTGGCTGATCGGCTGGAGTTGCCGATGGGACTATGTCGGCTGAAAAAATAACAGAAATAATTATAAGACAGAAAAGATAAGTTCATCAACAATAATTTCATAAAAGTATGTTACCTTGTGGGGGAGCAGTACTTGTCTGGATGGAAGAGACTACCGATGCTATAATGGAACCTGCCGGGTCGGTAGTTTGTGTTGACGGTCCTTAAGTACTAAATTTAATAATCAAATAAACAAAGAAAAGGATCAATATGAAACAAACATCAAGAATTAGGGTTTTATCTGACAGAATTCCACGAGTTTTGGTGTTTGTCTATTTCTGCAGGGGTTTATCAGAAAATATGGAGAGAAGGCCCACATGTCATGTTTACAACGAGATAATTACGTGCCGCGCAATTTTTCCCAATCTAGAAGGATCCAGAAAAAATGGGAACGAACGGGACGCGATTCGGGCTCGGGAGCTGGGCGGCCGCCCACCCCCCTTGGGCGCCCGCCCTGGCCAGGAAGCCAACTAGGACTCTGCTTCGGGACAACTCTCCACCGACCTAAAGGATCAATCTAAACCATACAGTCTATGTCGGTTTGATCCAATGGCTCACGTTCACTTGAGGGGACTATAAAACCAGACCCCCTGGCCCCTGGACGAGAGAGGAGAAATCATTATTCAGAGGTAGCCATCAAAGTTAGGGTTTAGATCTCTCTCCCACAGAGAATTAGAATTAGCTACTCCCTAATCCTTCAAGTTTAGAGGTTTGATTAGATAGCAATTAGAGAAGTAGAGCACTACGCTCTGGATTCGGATCTTCGGTAATAAAGATTGGTATTATTCATATCTTTCTCTAATTCTATTGTTCTAATTGCATTATGTGTCTAATTATTATGTTCTTAGTTTGCTCTAGTTCTATATTTGATATAGTTCTAATTGATAATGAGTTTATGTATAAGTTTGCAAAGCGCTTAGCTCTTGACGCGAGGGAGTTAAGTGATAGATCACATGTGAGCGTGGCGCTTAGATGTTATTTATCTGCAAATGTATCTTATTGGCCGAGTCGTGTGGTAGTTCACGATAGTGACAGCTTCGTTGATTCTTATATAGTCCACCCTCCGTTGATAGGAGAGGCAGAACCGGTATTGTGGAGTAAGTCATGCGATGTTCTGATTTACTTTATCAATGTTCCTTATACATGAATGAAGAGTCTTTTATGCTATATATGATCTTGTAGATAACTAGAGTAGATTATGACTTAGTAGTTAGTAGATAACTTAGAATCCATTCTCTAGCTAATCCGACATCACCTACATATATGAGGAGTAGTCTATTTTCTAATCGCTGTGCTATCTACCCATGAACTTATACTTTATTATCATTATCTTTATGGTTTACCCCCTGCTAAATTAAGTGACTGTGTGACGAGTTTCTCATTAGTAATCATGTTCTTGCAAGTTTATCTCTAGTCTATGCCTTGATAGATTTCATCCCTTCTTCTAATTCCATCTTCTTTAGATCCCTAGAGCAAAATTATAAATAACGATACCTGGAATACTTATCCTGGTGAAATGCTACAATGAGGTGTTTTATCTGTGCGCTTGCGGATAGAATAGATTATTTTCTAGAGAGCCTTTACATTTATAAATACCTTTGTACACTCTGGCGCCATGCTAGGGATGACAACCTAGTATCTAAGTGGTGTTAGCTAGTGTCAACAAGCATTTCTGGCGCCGTTGCCGGGGAGTTGTAGGAATTATAGGAATTATACGAGTCTCAGGAATAAGTCATAAAAGGGAACAAAAGGGTAATATTAAGGAAAGCTAGAAAATCAATCAAGGTTATTCATATAAAATTTTAGACTAGACTATAGAGAAATAATTGCATAAAACAGCTACTAAGTGAGAAATCATAACAAGACACCTCTGCTTTGGCAGGTTCACCCTGTTGTTTTTCTATGTTTATATTTTTATACAGGGTATAACAGGATTGACTTTGGGTACATTCAACTCTTCATCATCAGAACCAAAGCAATCAAGAGAAGAAGAAGCTAGCTACCAATTGCTGAAGCTATGGCACAAAAGACCTTGCAAGAATTCTCTGCTCCAAGTCTTGACAACATTCCAACTGGTCCAAGATTTGCAGTAGAAGAAGGAATACCAGAGTTTGAGCTCAAGTCAAGCCTCATCAATTTGGTGCAAGCTACACAATTCAGTGGAAAGGCACATGAAGATGCTAGTGCACACTTGCAGAATTTCTTAGAGATTGGAAGCACAATCCACATCAACGGAGTTAACAAAGACGTCATACTGCTTCGCCTTTTTCCATTCTCACTAGAAGGAAAAGCGAGGAAGTGGTTCTACACTCATCAAGATAACATCAACAACTGGACGAACTTGTCAGATGCCTTTCTATCAAAGTTTTTCCCTATAGGCAAAACAACTGCCTTAAGAGAAAATATTGTCAGTTTCCAACAGCAGAAGACAGAAGCCATTTCAGAAGCATGGGAGCGTTTTCAAGGATACATATCAGATTGTCCTTACCATGGAATGGCCACATGGTTACTTATGCAGACCTTCTACCATGGATTAACCCAGAAGGCTCGTGAGTGCCCAGATGCATCTGCTAAAGGATCATTCTTGGAGCTTACAACTGGAAAAGCAGAGATACTTTTGGATAAGATAGCAGAAAACCAAAGCTAGTTCCAAGATAAAGCTCAACAATGTCATCAAACTGAAGAAATACCAGAAGAAGTAAATGCATTATCAGCTAAGATGGAAAATTTGCTCCATTGGATTGACCAGAGGGCCAAGTTCAAAGAAGATCAAAGGGCCATTGAGACAGCATACAAATATCAACCAACTTCAAGTCAACCCAATAGCAAAGGTATGAATTCAGGTAATACTGTCAAGCAACTTTCATTAAAAGAGATAATTGCTCAACAAACCAAAATTAATGATGAAGTTAAACAAAGGCTAGATACAAATGAATCATCTCTAAAAGATATACACAATAAAATGGATTTTCTACTAACTGCCTTTGATGAGCAAAACACTCTTAATAAAAGGGTAGAACTTAAATTAATAAAGATAGCTGCTGCACTGCCTGTTGCTACTAACATTGAGCAGGTAAAGAATATAACTACTAGAGGAGGCAAAGCTACCAGAGATCCAGCATACCCAAAACAGAAACAAAGGACATCAGCACCAGTGCAACCAGCAGTGATAGAAGAAGAAAGCCCAGTTGAAGCAGAAGATCTGCTCCAACCACCAAGAGCTAGAGAAATGAGGAAAGATTTTTACGACACCAACTATTTGCCATTTCCCAGAAGAAACAGAGGACTGCAGTCGGATGAGCAGTTTGGTAAGTTTGTCGAGGTCATTCAGAAATTATATGTCAACATACCTCTGCTCGATGCCATACAGGTACCTACATATGCAAAGTACATCAGAGATATTCTTAACAAGAAGAGACCACTGCCCACCACTGAGGTTATCAAGCTGACAGAAGAATGTAGTGGGCCATCCTCAACAAACCACCAAAGAAGAAGGAAGATCCTGGATGTCCCACTATTGATTGCTCGATCGGAAACCAACACTTCAACAATGCACTTTGTGATCTCGGAGCAAGTGTCAGTGTGATGCCAGCATCAGTCTACAAAAAGCTTGATCATGCAACCCTAGAACCAACATCAATGTGCCTACAACTAGCGGATCAATCGGTTCGACACCCGTTGGGCATCGCCGAGAACATTCCAGTCAAGATCAGAGATTTCCTTGTGCCAGTAGACTTCGTAGTACTGGACATGAGTCCTGACTCAAAATTATGCATCATCCTTGGAAGGCCATTTCTGAGCACTGCCAATGCCCACATTGATGTCAGAAAAGGAGAAATCAAGTTCAACATAAACGGTCAAGAAGAACACTTCACATTCAAACCCAGATTAGAGAGAGACTCTACAGTGAAGGAAGTTCATGAAGAACCACTGGAGACACCATCTCCGGAGGAAGGAAACTCAGAAGATTAAAAGAATTGGAGGTCCAGCTTGGGGGACCTAAAAATCCCAAACCCTCACCAGGAGGTAAATCGGTATTTATCCGCATTATTATTTTTCTCATATTTAATTTCTTGCATAATTAAATCTTGCATTAGTCACATTTATTCATAGCATTATTATAATAATCAAAAAGCCCCAGATAAATAATATTCGTGGTGTGTAACAACCCATATTTATTAATTATTTTGGGGGCGCAAAAATATTTTCCAATATCATTTTCAATAAGTTTCGATTCTCATAGATTTTCCTGCATTATATTTAATCATATAAATCTTCTAGAAGCATGACCCACACTCTTTGGGTCCCACATGTCATACACTTCATCTCACATACATCCCATCACATAATTTCATCCACCAATATGTTTCCACTCACTTGACATCTTTCCACCGTCCAACCACCACCAACACAACATTATTCTCCGTGAGATCAATGCAAGGAAGCATGTGGAGGAGGCACACCCAGGATGGGCATCACAAGTGGGCGCCTGCCCACCTACCAAGGGCGCCCGCCCTGTCCCCTACTCAGCCTATAAAAGGCCACCTCCAGCTCCCCTTCTCTTCAAACAAACACTTCATAAAACCACACAAATCTCAGTTTCCCGAGGAGGAGCTTTTGTAGTGAAGAGAAGAGAGTAGAAAGAAAGAGAAGAGTAGAAGGGAAGGTTGGAAGTTCTTTTGAGAGAGTGATTATCACCTAGCAAGTAGTGATCCCGTTGTCTAAGCGGAAGTAAAAGTTGTTTAGGGGGAGGCTCTACCAAAATAGAAACTTGTCTTGAACAATTAAACCCTTGACTACTGACACTCCGGACAGCTAACCACTAACATTTTATCTCACATTTTCCACCAGTTGTGTTTTTGCCAACTTTTGTTTGCAGGATGTTTAAGAAGGTGAAGAATGCAGGGAAGGCTCTCAAGAACATTGGTACAAGGAGTTCAACCCGACACTCCTCACAGCCATCAGAGATGAGCGTCGATCCGACACCCACACAAGCTCCATCATCTTCATCAGGCCAGCAAGTCAAGGTCCTTCTCAAGATAGGAGACCTTGGACTGAAGACCCGAAGAGAGAAGGAAGTCTATCAGCAATTGAAGAACAAGGATTTCATTCACACTCCTACTATCGATCCAATCCTACTACGAGAAACAGGTATGGACACTGAATTTGACTTAATTTTTCAAATGATGGGTTGGACAAATTTTTGGAATATAACTGAGCTGGGTTCTCGTCTTCTCACCCTCGAATTTCTTTGCACTTTACAATACTATGAGGGGGGAATTGCTTTTCGGATATTTAAACAGGAAATTATGTTATCTTGGAGAGAGCTGAGCGACCATCTTGGTGCATCCTGAACATTGACTCCGATTTACCCGATTTTGAGAGACACCAGTTTTGGAGAGAAATATCTAGAGATAATTTTTACAGTCAAGCCCGAACCAGTGACATGGAACACCCCACTCTTAGGATGTTTCACAAATGGCTTGGGTACAATCTATTCTATCGCGATGATATTAGGAAAGTAAGAGTAGGAGATTTACAACTTTTATATGCTGCTATTAGTAAAGTACCCACTTCACCTGTCACACTATTAGTTTCACATTGGCTTAGTATACCTAGTCTTCAGGGACCAGTAGGATGTACTTCACTTATCACTCGTCTAGCCTCTAATCTTCATTTATTAAAAAACTCATCGTTGGACTTCATAGAAGAATTAAGAATTTATCATGGCTATGACACATTTAGACAAGCTTGGATGTTAAAGAAAGAGGGAAATATAATGTACATGTTGTATGATGATAAAGGCAAGATTCGGTTACCTAACCCGAACCTTGGCCTCTACTCTGTGCAAAACTTTTTGATTGAGATTGCAGCAACACCAGTGAACCAGAGAACTCCACAGCGAGTGGCATCTGAAAGGATAACCACTCACCGAGAACGCACTTGGTATGGAGCTGACCATGGACCAGAAGAAGTAACGCACCTGCATTATTGCGATTACAACCGTCGAGTCCTTCGAGACCCATGGGCTCGTCATGCGCAACCACAAGAGACAACAGAAGAGACATGGCCGGAGAGCCAAGATCACCAGTGGACAAACCCGCCTTTCCATATGGGCAGGTACTCCACTGATCCATATGGAGCTTCAGGATCCAGACCTCCGCCCCAATTTGATGCAGGACGATACTCCGACGCCTCCTACACCTTCACGAATGACTATTATCAAGAGGCCAGTGCTTTCTTCACTCGTACCGACAACACCCTCCTCGACATCCAGAACACGCAAGCAGAACATGGAAGACTCCTGGAAGAACAATAAAAATGGAACCAGGACCATGCCGCTGCAGTGCAAGAGCTGAGACAAGATACAACAACAATGAACGACAACATCACAACCATGATGCGGTTCTGGAACATCGGGTAAGACCGACGGCAACATCCAGCTTGGGGGAGTTCCTCCCTAAATTTATCAAGTAAGTTTCTATTTGCTCTTCTTATTTATTCTTTTTTATTCTAGTATTTAATTTATCTTAAAGGAAAAACTTAGAAAACTAAATAAATATTTTCTTGCTTTAATTTACTGCACTTTATAAACACGAAAACAAAATAAAAAGAGTGTGTAGATAAGTGTGTTTTATTTTTTCTGCTAAGTTTAATCTCTAGAAAAAATAAAAAGACCAAAAAAATATGCATGATGGAAATGATGAACAGTTGCTCTGTTTGCTTACTTACAAGTACCTAGCTTCTATATTAGAGTTCTTCCAGAAATTACTAAAACTGAAATTACTATCTTTGGAAAGCATAAAACTAAAGTCTAGGTAAGAGAAAGGCATGATATAAAGTTGAGCTACTGTTTATCTTGTTCCTACTACACTAAGTTCTAGAGATTTATTTTTGAAAACTTCCAAATCACATGATGAGTTCCTAGCATAACAAAATTACCTACCACAGCCATACTTGCTATAACATCTTTCACTATATTCACATTGAGTTTGATCGAGCTGTGTAGATCCTTAGGAGCTTTTCATGTGGTTAAATTAAGATATTCACTTGCACACATCTACCACAGCATTCATCATCAAAATTGCTAAAAATATATTATCACTCACAGTCCCAAATATTGTTATTCTCTCTCTCTAAAAAGATTCAATGCAGAAGAGGCATGGGTTATGCAAAAATATACGAGGAAATAAAAAAGGGGCAAGTGCCCAGAACCTCGAAAAAGAAAGAAAAAGAGTGAGACGAGAGGTAAAAATGGACAAGTGTCCGAAGTAGAATTAGGGGTACAAAGATGCCCACTTGAGCGGAAAAAATGGACAAGTGTCCGACAGTAGAATTAGGGGTATCCACTACCCACCTGAAAAAAAAGAAGAAAAAGAGATAGCCCATGTTCTCCCAAAGGAAAGATCAAAGAAGAGGAGAGATAGCAATATGAGGAGCAATGAGAACTAAATTTTATTATCACTTATGCATTTTCACCATCACTATCATTTACTCCATCACACATGCACATCTTGATTTAATTATATGCTGAGTTCCTTTGGATCCATGGCTCGATTAGACAACATATGTATGAGCTATTTTTCACTCCTATGAGCTACACTTAAATATTCCATTAGCTATAGGTAAGTGATATCATGGTAAGGATCCACAAATACCACATATAGAGAGACTTGAGAGAATCATTGCTGGGAACTCTGAGTTTTATTTTGAAAACCTATGAAAAACTCTAGAACAAAAGTGAAGTATAGACAAGAGGGATTGTGCTTGACTTAACTATTTTGTCTTTTGATTACTTAAGATTAAGTGCAGGTACTAAACTCCATAACACTTCACTTTAATCTGGAAGAATTTTTATGTAAAAGCATGTGTGCCTGTCAGGAAAGAAAACATCGAAGCAACTCCTGATCCATCTGAGTTTAGCTGTTTGCTCAGGGACGAGCAAAGGGTAAGCTTGGGGGAGTTTGTTGACGGTCCTTAAGTACTAAAATTAATAATCAAATAAACATAGAAAAGGATCAATATGAAACAAACATCTAGAATTAGGGTTTTATCTGACAGAATTCCATGAGTTTTGGTGTTTATCTATTTCTGCAGGGGTTTATCAGAAAATATGGAGAGAAGGCCCACATGTCATGTTTACAACGAGATAATTACGTGCCGCCCAATTTTTCTCAATCTAGAAGGATCCAGAAGCCATGGGAACGAACGGGACGCGATTCGGGCTCGGGAGCTGGGCGGCCGCCCCCCCCCTTGGGCGCCTGCCCTGGCCAGGAAGCCAACTAGGACTCTGCTTCGGGACAACTCTCCACCGACCTAAAGGATCAATCGAAACCATACAATCTATGTCGGTTTGATCCAATGGCTCACGTTCACTTGAGGGGACTATAAAACCAGACCCCCTGGCCCCTGGAGGAGAGAGGAGAAATCATTATTCAGAGGCAGCCATCAAAGTTAGGGTTTAGATCTCTCTCCCACAGAGAATTAGAATTAGCTACTCCCTAATCCTTCAAGTTTAGAGGTTTGATTAGATAGCAATTAGAGAAATAGAGCACTACGCTCTGGATTCGGATCTTCGGTAATAAAGATTGGTATTATTCATATCTTTCTCTAATTCTATTGTTCTAATTGCATTATGTCTCTAATTATTATGTTCTTAGTTTGCTCTAGTTCTATATTTGATAGTTCTAATTGATAATGAGTTTATGTATAAGTTTGCAAAGCGCTTAGCTCTTGACGCGAGGGAGTTAAGTGATAGATCACATGTGAGCGTGGTACTTAGATGTTATTTATCTGCAAATGTATCCTATTGGCCGAGTCGTGTGGTAGTTCGCGATAGTGACAGCTTCGTTGATTCTTATATAGTCCACCCTCCGTTGATAGGACAGGCTGAACCGGTATTGTGGAGTAAGTCATGCGATGTTCTGATTTACTTTATCATTGTTCCTTATACGTGAATGAAGAGTATTTTATGCTATATATGATCTTGTAGATAACTAGAGTAGATTATGACTTAGTAGTTAGTAGATAACTTAGAATCCATTCTCTAGCTAATCCTACATCACCTACATATATGAGGAGTAGTCTATTTTCTAATCGCTGTGCTATCTACCCATGAACTTATACTTTATTATCATTATCTTTATGGTTTACCCCCTGCTAAACTAAGTGACTGTGTGACGAGTTTCTCATTAGTAATCATGTTCTTGCAAGTTTATCTCTAGTCTATGCCTTGATAGATTTCGTCCCTTGTTCTAATTCCATCTTCTTTAGATCCCTAGAGCAAAATTATAAATAACGATACCTGGAATACTTATCCTGGTGAAATGCTACAATGAGGTGTTTTATCTGTGCGCTTGCGGATAGAATAGATTATTTTCTAGAGAGCCTTTACATTTATAAATACCTTTGTACACTCTGGCACCATGCTAGGGATGACAACCTAGTATCTAAGTGGTGTTAGCTAGTGTCAACAGTTTGTTCATGCACGGCAGCCGATATATCTTCTGGCTGAGGTACTTCTAGTTGAGGCTCTTCTGGTTGGGGTTCTTCCACTTGTGGTGCTTTTTGTAGCTGAGAAGGGAATGGTACCTGCTGCGTCTGTGCTTCTAGAGAGGAAGGAGAAGATTCTACTAGGATTGGTGACACTGGGGGAGGAGAAGGTGTTGCTACTCTTTGGCGCTTTGCTTGTGCCCTGGTACTCTTGGCACCCTTTCTCTTCGGTTGACTAGACTGGGGGGGTATCGGCACTTTTGCCTCTGATCTTGTCGATGCGCCGGTGTTCTGATACAAAAAGGGAAATTTGTGAGTGCAAGTGCAATAGATGTAAGGGTAAGATCAGTATGAAAGAGTTTGAAAATGTACCTTGAACGCGTGTGCCAAAGCAGAGGCAGCTACCGATGGAGGTATCTGAGTTCTCCTAGTGGTGACTTTCTTGAGGCGTATGCCTCGATGCATGATGGCGGCCAGAGTGGGGGCGTTGTTGCTGATTGAAGAGATCAGACCTGATGGAAAAAGGTCAATCGGCTTGCCACTGCGGCTGACCGATGGGGGAACGTTATTGTTGACGGTCCTTAAGTATCAAATTTAATTATCAAATAAATAAAGAAAAGGATCCAAATGAAATCAACATCTAGACTTAGGGTTTTATCTCACAGAATTCTATGAGTTTTGGTGTTTGTCTATTTCTGCAGGGGGTTATCAGGAAATACGAAAGAAAGGCCCACGCGTCGGGATTACATAGAGATATCAATGTGCCGCGCAATTATTTTACATCTAGAAGACTCCAGAAGCCACGAGAAGGAAGCGGAGGCCGAACGGAGCCAGGACCTGGGCGCCCGCCCTGCTACAGTGGCCAATCACGTTCAACCTCGCGGATTATGCTCCACCGACCTAAAGGATCAAGAATAACCGTTCAATCAATGTCGGTTTGATCCGACGGCCCAGGTTCACTTGAGGGGACTATATAACCAGACCCCCTGGCTCCTGAAGGAGGCACCCCTTGATCATTATTCATTATTCATAGACAGAGCAAAAGCTAGGGTTTAGAGATGAGAGCTCTCCTCTCTTCTCTAAACTAGAGTAGATCTAGATAGTAGCAAGATGGAGAGCGAAGGAGGATTAGAGGAGAGGCCGGCCTGTCGGTTCTTCCTCCGGTTGTACTTTGTCATGATCAAGATCTAATCAAGCTTGCTCATGGGATGACTCTGGTAATCTACTTCTAATTCATTATGCAATTACTAATTATGTATGTTCTGGTTCACAACTCTTTTGAGTACTTTAATCTATAGGACGCTATAGGTGAGAGTTGTAGTATAGGTGTAAGCGTGGTGCTTAGACCTAGATTACTTGTGGATATCCCCTGTCTAGCTGGATCGTGTGGTAGGCCGCGTAGGTGACAGTTATGTTGGTCCTCTATAGTCCACCTCTCGTTAGCAGGATGGGTAGGGTTTATCGGCCTAAGGATAAGCATCCTTTGTGGTGTACTCTTATCACGTGGTTCGTCCCAGACATAGACACACCCCTTTGAAGTAGAGAAACCATAGTTATACTCTCTATTCTGCTACCATCGCCCATATACTCGATTGCTCTATTCTCTATTCCCATATTATCACTCACTGTTATCTTACCTTTAATATTGTTCTTATTCGATTCTACCATCTTTCCTATTTACACCTATTTACTTATCTTGGTTAAGTTAGAGCGTAGATCAGTTCTCCCGTTTCCCTATGGATACGATAAAACCTTTAACCGGGTAAAAGGTTCAACGGTATCCGTGCGCTTGCGGATTATCTGTGTGCGTATAAATACCATAGTACACTCTAGTGCCATGCTGGGGATGACAACTTAGTATTCAAGTGGTGTTAGCAAGTGTCAACAAGCATTTTTGGCGCCATTGCCGGGGAAACGGTTGCTGAGTTGACTACGAACTAGCTTAATCATTTTCTAAGAAAATAAAAAAATTTCCTTTTATCCTTTGCCTCATCTCTGCTAATCTTTCTTCTTATCTAATCCTTGATCTCTGGTCTATCATGAATTCAAACATGTCTATATATGAATTTCATAGACCTACGGGCACACATCTCGAACCACCAAAATCTTCAAAGCCTATCATAGCATCTAGTTTTGAGATAGACCCCGAATACATAGAATTTGTTCAAAAACAACCTTTCTCAGGAGAAGGTGAAGAAAACCCATACACGCACCTAAGAGAGTTTTATCGAGTCTGTGACCTCCTTCGCATAGAAGGAATGTCCGATGAGACCCTCAAATGGAAGCTCTTTCCGTTCTCTTTAACGGGAAAAGCTAGACATTGGTAGAAACTCAAAGTAGAGAGTGTTCATGGAGATTGGAAGGAGTTACATAATAGTTTTCTTTTAAAATATTTTCCAATCTCTAAAGTGGCGGAACTTCGGCGTGAGATTATTTCTTTTAGACAACTGGAAGAAGAATCTCTTAGGAAATCATGGGACCGCTTTATTAACCTTACTCTCACTGGCCCAGAGCTTTCTATTCCAGAAGAAGTTCTTCTAATTCACTTTTTTGAGGGCCTTAGTAGGGAAAATAAGCAAACCTTGAATACAGCCTCTAGAGGATCCTTCTATCACCTACCTGCTAGTGAAGCTTGGAATTTGATTGATTTATTAAGTGGAAAGTCTCCTAGCTTTTATATCCCTAAAAAAGAGACAGAACCAGTTCTTAGACAAGAAGAAGAAGTTTCGATAGCCAGATCACAACCACTTCAATTCCAAACTTTAGCTATTGATCCTAAACCATCAATACCCCAAAATTCTCCAAGGGAGGAAGGAATTCTGACCTTAAATCTTTCAGATGCTGATGGTTTAGACTTCTGGTTCCATAAGAGACCTTCAAGCAGGGATAATTCAAATCCTCGCAATAATGGTTCTCTTAGAGAATGTCCTGGTTCCTATTATGAAGAAGTCATGGATGACATATCAAGTGAAGGAGAGCTAAGCCATATTGAAAATTCTAACACCTCCCCTTTCCTGATCACAAGTTCTAAATGGCTAGAATGTGTAGAATGGATGGATAAGGAAGAAGCCTTAATGAATTCTGACTTTGGTTCAATTTCAAATGGTGAGTTCTTGACTCCCTTTGAAGATGGGATTCATCCAACTATAGAAGAGGACATAAGTGAGACCAATCCAAGAGGAACTCTGAACATTCAGATTGGAGACGAAGATAACATTAATGAGCATGGAATTTATTTCATAGCCACTTTGTTTACTCCATGCTCATATGCAACATCTTCCCAATCTATTGGTCTCTTCAACATCACCATATTTGAGATCTCCAACCCTCTCTTCCTTTCTATTTATAAAAACTTTAAAAGGGCGGTCGTCAATGCATATGTCTATAATAAATATTGTAGATCTCGTTGAGTTGATCTTGATATAGGTCAGCGTTGAAAGGGAAACCACTTCGCCGACATAAATTGATGGTTTCCCAAGGACAAACTTAGTGTCTTAAAATAAGCACTGATCAGATCGTAACACGAGCTTTTAATTATTTATAACATTACCTTGTGTATTGAGCATATAAGGATAATTGTAAAAATATTCCTTCGGGTATTCTTGTCACTAACCTTTACAGGATTGGAGCAAGAAGATCGGATGAATGACAAGCACAAGGTATGTCCAACCAATCACCATACAACATTAAATTAAATTCATCCAAACTTGAATTCTGCAAAATTCAAGCTTGGGGGAGTACTTTACATAAAAACATCCTTTGCCATGTTGCTATGTTGGTTGTCCCTACCTTTAAGACATGCTCAATTTGTTAAATACTAATCACACTACTTCATCTCCACTTGAGTAGATCTCTATAAATGCTGTCATGCTACCTTTGTCTATTTACTAGTAAGTGTTAGTTTGGAAGTACTGCACATACTTCTATTGACTTTTAAATTAAGCATGGTGCTTAGGTTAAACAGCCTTCCTTAATCTGATTAGACATGGAGTCTAGTTCGGTTATTGAACTAAAAACTGCTTGTGTAGACATTGGTATATTTTTGTTGGACTAACCCCTACAGAAAAACTTTTAATATCAATTTGGGAAGTCCTGAGATAAACTCACATCAGAAACAAAGAGAGTGACACATGAAGTTTAACAATTTGCACAAGAAGGACATAGCTCATTCATCATAGAGAGATGATCCATGGATGGTGCCACAAACACGATGCACAACCGCTAATAAAGGAAAGCTTCCACAAGGTGATACTGTACCATCACTCTTCAAGCAAGGTAACATCTTAAGGTACTTGACTATCACTTTTATAAGCTTCTCCTTGGTTCTGGCGTTCATATAAATAAAAGAGACAAACATGTATGATTTACAACTCTAGATTAACCAACCCAACTGATTCAACATGTTTAGTCCTTTAATCCTTGTTCTTAGTACTACCTCCATGATCCCACACTCCTAATCATATGAGCTAAAATGTTACACATTCAATCATTGAGAGATATAAAGAAAAAGACATATACATAGATAGATTATCTTTCCATAAGGTTGAGCGACCTGATCTGACAAATGTTATAAGTGCTACACTCATGAACTTTTCATCCATTAACTTTGTCTTGCTCACTATGCTTAGGGTTAGAGAAGAACAAATACACTTTAGGTTCTGTTGGTGTTTTCCACCAACAGGACCCATGCACTTGATCTCTGCCTTGTCTCTATGAGCAGGTACACTTTGAGCAAAACACGGAGGAGTTTTATAACTCTCAAACTCTACCAAGTGAAGGACCTGGATCTACGAGCACAAACACACTGAGCAGGTTACTGCCAACGCCGCACTTCAAACTGCTGGGCAAACGAAGAACATGGGTGACACCGTATCAAGAGGTGCAGACGTTAAGGTCCGCACCTGAATCAGATGACGCACCTGAAGAATGAACACAGTGAGAAGTCTTGTTAAGAAGACTTAAAACATTGAACCCTCGCCGAAAGGTAAGATCAGTAGTTATCCATATTTATCCTTTCTGCATTCCCTTTTCCCTTTAATTATTTACTTTCCTTAAATAGATTATTAGTTAATCATGCTATCTTGAAAAGAAAATAAAAATGTTAAAAAATACTAAGCTCCATGTGAGTATACAAGTGGCATAAAACCCATAAGTACCTTCAATATGGTGGCATAAAAATAAAATAAATATTTCTTTTCTGCTTTATAAAATAAAAATACAAAAACAGGGAGTAATATTTATTGAGGAAACTCAACATGATGAAGGCTAGATATTTATGCTAACACTTAATTAGTTCCACTAGCTTTGTTGTCTATTTGAGCTCCACAGAATTTAAGAATCAAGAAGACTAGCAGACGGAGGACATTCTAATCGCTGTCAGAATGCTGCTGACTTTCAAATACACCTCTGCCACCTGCTAGCTACATCAAGAGAAATTACGTCAAAGTATTTCTACCTACATGCACCCCCATTTATCTCGCTAAGTATTTCTACCTATCTTTATACTTATATTATATTAGAATATTAAAATACATAAACTATAAAAAACCAAATAAAGATTTTGTGCTTATATATATATCTTTAGCTTAGTGTGTTTAATAAATAAAGTGGCTATGCTAATCTAAATCTTAATAATAAAACTCTAGCATGGATATGATGAATAGTTGCTCTGCCTAATTTGCAAATTTGAAGTTCTCTCTAAAGTTTAGACATAACTGTTATAATTTAAAGCTTGCTCTAGATCTAAACTTGTGGGATGAAACTTTGATCTGAAATCTAAGTTGTTAACGGATATGATATGGGAAGGCTGAGCTGCTGTTTATCTGTTCCTAGAGATGCTAGAATTCTGGAGAATTTTATCTTTGAAAAATCTTTAAAATATTGCATGACGAGTTCCTGTATGATGAAATTTTAAATTCCTACCACAGCCATATATACATGCTTGCTAGACTTTGAGCCACACATTTATTATTTACTGCTTATGAGCATTGAGTGTGGTCAAGCTGTGTAGACCCTTAGGAGCTTGTCATGTGGTTAAATCAAGATTCACTTGCACGTTCACTCATATATGCTACTTCTACTCCGGAAGTACCATCCACATATATCCATCCATGTCCATCTCCAGAACCACCCAAAAATATTCTACTCCTAATCCGGGAGAGAATAGCCAAAAAATATTTCTGTTTTCCCTTGTGAAATAAATGCTCAAGTTATCTTGCTACTACCACTTGCTATATTATCTCAAGAGATGAGTGCTCTGAAAAGAAAAAAAATAAAAGAGAAGAAAAGAAGAAAAAAATAAACGAGGAAATAAAAAGGGGCAAGTGCCCGGAACCTCGAAAGAAAGAAAAAGTGAGACGAGAGGTAAAAATGGACAAGTGTCCGACAGTAGAATTAGGGGTACAAGATACCCACCTGAGAGGAAAGAAAAAGAAAAGCATCTCATTCTCCTCATAAAGTTTCAAAAAGCAAGGAAGGTATGTATCCCCTCAAAAGAGCAAAAGTAGAATTAGACTTCCACCATTGTTATCACCATCATCACCATACACCATTCATTCGCCACACATGCACATCTTGATTTGACTTATTGACTTGTTTCTCTGGATCCATGGTTTGACTATGCAATAAAGGTCTTGTAAGTATGTATTAGCTGTCTCCCACCTATGAGCTCCAGATATTAAAGCCTTATTAGAGTAGGGTGAGAGAGAAGGCATATACCATCACTGCCTTGTTAAGGATCCAGAAATACCACAAAAGAGATATTTAGAGAGTTATACAAGGAATCTCTGAGTCTTATTTGAAAATCTGCAAAAAACTCCAGAGCTATAGCTGATCAAGAATAAGAGACATGGTACTTGGCTAGACTGTTCTATCTTTTAACTACTCAAGACAGAAGTGACTGTTACAAGTCCCATGGTAAAAGGTAAAGTAAGTAAGTTTTAGTTCTTGACAGTTTACTCTAACTCAGAGATGAGATCTTATTTAAAAGCATGTGTGCCGTCAAATTTTTAAAGATATTGCAACAACTTCTGATCCATCGCTGAGTCTATCCTTGCTCAGGGACGAGCAAGAGGTAAGCTTGGGGGAGTTTGTTGACGGTCCTTAAGTATCAAATTTAATTATCAAATAAATAAAGAAAAGGATCCAAATGAAATCAACATCTAGACTTAGGGTTTTATCTGACAGAATTCCACGAGTTTTGGTGTTTGTCTATTTCTGCAGGGGGTTATCAGGAAATACAGAAGAAAGGCCCACACTTCAGGATTACATAGAGATATCAACGTGCCGCACAATTATTTTACATCTAGAAGACTCTAGAAGCCACGGGAAGGAAGCGGAGGCCGAACGGAGCCAGGACCTGGGCGCCCGCCCAAGTCCTTAGGGCGCCCGCCCTGCTACAGTGGCCAATCACGTTCAACCTCGCGGATTATGCTCCACCGACCTAAAGGATCAAGAATAACCGTTCAATCAATGTCGGTTTGATCCGACGGCCCAGGTTCACTTAAGGGGACTATATAACCAGACCCCCTGGCCCCTGGAGGAGGCACCCCTTGATCATTATTCATTATTCATAGACAGAGCAAAAGCTAGGGTTTAGAGATGAGAGCTCTCCTCTCTTCTCTAAACTAGAGTAGATCTAGATAGTACCAAGATGGAGAGCGAAGGAGGATTAGAGGAGAGGCCGGCCTGTCGGTTCTTCCTCCGGTTGTACTTCGTCATGATCAAGCTCTAATCAAGCTTGCTCATGGGATGACTCTGGTAATCTACTTCTAATTCATTATGCAATTACTAATTACGTATGTTCTGGTTCACAACTCTTTTGAGTACTTTAATCTATAGGACGCTATAGGTGAGAGTTGTAGTATAGGTGTAAGCGTGGTGCTTAGACCTAGATTACTTGTGGATATGCCCTGTCTAGCTGGATCGCATGGTAGGCCGCGTAGGTGACAGTTACGTTGGTCCTCTGTAGTCCACCTCTCGTTAGCAGGACGGGTAGGGTTTATCGGCCTAACGATAAGCATCCTTTGTGGTGTACTCTTATCACGTGGTTCGTCCCAGACATAGACATACCCCTTTGAAGTAGAGAAACCATAGTTATACTCTCTATTCTGCTACCATCGCCCATATACTAGATTGTTCTATTCTCTATTCCCATATTATCACTCGCTGTTATCTTACCTTTAATATTGTTCTTATTCGATTCTACCATCTTTCCTATTTACACCTATTTACTTATCTTGGTTAAGTTAGAGCGTAGATCAGTTCTCCCGTTTCCCTGTGGATACGATAAAACCTTTAACCGGGTAAAAGCTTCAACGGTATCCGTGCGCTTGCGGATTATCTATGTGCGTATAAATACCATAGTACACTCTAGTGCCATGCTGGGGATGACAACCTAGTATTCAAGTGGTGTTAGCAAGTGTCAACAGTTATCAACCTGCAGTATAATACAGAAAGTGAGTTACCGATGGAGATAGAATTGAAGGAATTGAAACATCGGTTTGGAAACACTTACAGTATTATCGGGAACTTTGTACTGGGGGTCGATCATGCTGCGGTACGTAAGAGCTAATTTGCAGAACAAATGCTCCTTCCATTCTTCCCAGCACTGCTTATAGGCCTGAGTAATGAAGAGGGCTGGAACCCATTCTGACAAATCTGCATCGGTATCAGCATTGGGGGGCAGTTGAGCTACCCTGGTCCACTCGAGAAGGCTGGTGATGGTTTCCCTGGGTTTTATCACATCGGTATAACATAGTGCAATCGGCAGCTGGCCGAAAGCTAGTTGACGGGCTAGTGCCGATGGGTTGTAAAACTCATAGGTTTGGTTGGAGGATTTCCCACTGCCAAAGAAGTTTACTGGTATAGCTCTGGGAGTGATCAGTGCCATCATCACCTCGTGATCCTTGTTGAGAGCATCATTAAACGGATGAAAGACCAAAGGAAACATGGTGTCTGGGTCTTCATAAGGCATCCAGGCTCGCTGTTCTGTTGACAGACCTTCGTGCAGGGTTTGGAAGAATCGGCTGACCTGGTCTGCGTTGCCACCTGTGCCAGGCAGAACTATGACAGCTTCACCAAAGTTCAGAGGAGGGCGAGTTGCCGATTCTTCTTCATCTAATTCATAATCCTCAGCTATGTCTCTGGGGAAGCGTTGTGTGAAGATATTGAATTCAAGACGCTTGTGCATGTGGAGGTTAAGCCACATATTGATGAACCACCAGAGTCCTCCTAAGTTGCCGATGGACTGGCCGAGCAGGAGTTTTCTGGCTACTTGGTGGAGGAGATGGTAGGCAGTGCCAAGTAGGTATCGGCCGAGGGGAAATCGGCCACCATTAGCTAATCTCTCTGCTGCCGATAGGTAGACTGAGGTTGGTCCTGCCGATCGACCACAGAATACAAATTTATCCAGCCACATGTTCAAAAAGGTGGTTTGTTCGTTTATGTTGACAGGCCCCGTTCTGCTGTACTTCTGAATGTACCCTGACCAGCCATCAATAGCACGGGTTTCTACCTTGGCACTAGGTGTGGTGTCAAATATGTGACTGCTATCGGCAGTGGATACATCTAAGCCGGTGAGCATAAGCACATCGGTAGGAGTGGGAGAAGCAGGGCCGTGACCAAAGATAAAGGCATTGAGTGTGTCTGACCAGAAATACGACGCGGCTATCAGCAGTGACTCATTCCTGTGCATATCGACAATGGACAGCCTGATGCATTGGTCCAGTTTTCGTTCTCCCCACTGAACCTCATTTGAGTGGCTGACTCTCAAGAACCAATCCTTCCATCCTACGGTAGGACTGGGCCAGGAACGAAAGGTATCCTTCCACAGATCTAGAGAGAAGTTCTCGGCTCTAATGGGGATTCTGTTTGTTTCTGCATTAATAAGATCGGTGGGATCTGGATCCCCTAACGGACCAAGACATTGGAGGTGTGGCTGATCGGTAGGGATGACAATTTTATTGGACATATCCTAATGGTTTTGAAGGTAAAAGAAGAACAAAGAAAGAAAAAGAAAAAATGTTCAGTAAGTAAAATGTGGATAAACAGGGATACGGTAAAAGCACAAGAGGAGGAATGAAGAACTAACCTTAGGAACGTTGAAGTTGATGGCCATCTCCCCGCAAAAAGGATGATCGATGGCTTCGAGGTTAGTGAGGAAGGGGCTTTGTTGGAGTTCTTGGAGATCTCGAATAGCGCCACCGCCAGGAAGGTGGAGTTGGAAATGTGGAATGATGCGATGGAGAAGGAGTACCTGAGAAGGAACTATTTATAGGACAAAATGGGCAAGGGTAAACCTGACTTATCACTTCGCCGTATCCGTAAAATCTGAGGATACTCAGGAAGATATGGTAATTGTTCGCACGGTAATCAAGGGATTGTGCAGGTGATTTGACAGGAAGCGGTCGTGATCTGGAGATATTTTACTGTGCGAGATTTCCTGATCAGTCCATCGGCAGCGCTTTGTAACGGTAATATTGCCGATGGACGAATAAAGTAGAGATATCCGTTTGGAAGGGTAAGATGCTTCGCTGTACGGGATGTCCTGGTCAATCCATCGGCAGCTCTCTGTAACGGTAATGTTGCCGATGGGCTACTAAAGTGGAGATGTCCGTTTGGGAAGTTGAGGATTTCGAGGAATCTGCGGGGGAATCGAACCAAGGTTGTTCAGATTAAGGTTGTCGGTCACCTAATTGGGAGAATTAATTGCGGAAAGGCATCATTACTGCAGAGAATTTTGGAGCATTAATGATTTTATACTCCGAAATTGGGGGGCATGTGTTGACACTGTTTTTTGGACTCGTATCCAGAATCGGCAGAATGTGGATCGGCAAGACAACGTAATGGTCACTGGCCTACAGGAAGGTTCCCGATGAGGGTGGTTGCCGATGAGAAGACATCTGAATGTGGCTAAGTCCATGGGTGGTGATATGTTTGTGCCGATGGCCAGTATTAACCGTTGCCGATGAGGAGTTTGCCGATGACGTGGAGGGAAGACTTGGAGGTTGCCAATTGGTCCGTGGTGGTGTCTCAGCTTGTCACGGCAGGATAGTTTTATGTTTTCCTTAGTTATTTAAATGGTTTTGTACAAGGATTATGTTTAAATATGGAATTCGAATTCTAGTCGTGTCTGGTTGTAGCTCTTTGAGCAGGGTATAAATGTAGACCCTAGGGCCTTGTAATTGGGACAATCTATCAATCAATCAAATACAAGTTTCTACTCATATTCCAGCATCTACTTTTTCGACGACTTCGTCATATTTTCCTTTTTCATTACGAGTTCTTAGGAGTTCGTCGGCTTAAGCTCGGCGTATTCTCAAGTTCTGCGTGAATACCTCTTGGCCGTGGCATCCGGGCGCATCGCTGTTGTCGGGACCAAAGTATTCGAGTTATCACCTTTGCCGATAGTAAGGTCAAATCGGCTGGCACGCCTTAACGTTTAAATCGGGTATTAGCCCTTTGTGTTTGCAGATCAACTTTTGCATCAACAAGACCTTACCACTTCTCCTTCGTAGTCTGCTCATCCATCCTTGATGATTTGCCTCCTCTGGTTGCCGTTGCGTCATCTTCTTCTTGTCCTGACCTGCTTAGAGTCTTCAACTATATAGTTAAGGTCAGTAAAATAGCGGCATACCTTGTCAGAGGAGAAGTGCACGTGGACTTCTCTGGTTCCAGTGTAGATGATTACTTTAACGGTGCCGAGGAACAGTCTCCCAAGGATGATGGGTGGATCGTACTCGTCTTCTCCCATGTCAATAACCTAAAAATCTGTATGGACAAAATGATCATCTATTTTGACAGGGACATCAGTTACTATACCTTCAACCTTTCGAAACGTCTGATCTGCCATCTGGAGCTGAATGTATGTCGGTTTTAGGGGCATGGTTCCAAACAGGAGCTGATAGGTGAGTGCGGCCATTATGTTGATGCTCGACCCGGTGTCGCAAAGTGTCTTCTGGAAGTTGTATCCATTAATGGAGCACTGGATGCTTGGCATGCCTGGGTCATCCTTTTTGATCAGGAACGGTGACTTAAGTCGACGATCTTGACCTCCTTGATCTGTAGTGACCATCTTAGCTGACTTGGTCCACATTTGCTTGTTCCTGTTCCTCCTGTTGGTCCTCTTCCTTGGTTCGTGTCGGGATTGCTCTGAGATTTGTGTAGTCTTGTTCTTGAAGGAAAATGTCTCCTTCCTCCCCTTGATGTAGAAACTGATCTTGGCAGCACTAGCGTAGATGATAGCTCCTGAGGTGTTCAGGAATGGCCTCCCTAAGATGACGGGTGCCCTCTCATGAGAACCGGTCTCTATCACCACAAAGTCTGCTGCGGCGTACAAGGTACCAACTCGGACGCAGAGGTTCTTCGATATTCACTTTGGGAAACTTAACGTACGATCTGCAAGCTGCAAACACATGGCTGTTTCTAATAAAGGATATGTAAAGAATTTTTCATAGAGTACCCTGGGCATAATGTTGACGCTGGAGCCAAAGTCGCAGAGTGCTTCTGGGAAGTTCACCATGCCGATGGAGATCGGGATGACGGTGCGTCCTGGATCGCCTCTCTTGACCGGCAGAAGGTCAATAATTACTTCCACAATGGGGTTACTCCAGTAGTTACGTCCTCAAGCATTTTAGGGCAGTGATTGCCTGAGTGTCCAGTATCTCCATTGTGTTGGTGCTCGTAGATCTAGGTTCTTCACATGGTGGAGTCTAGGAGTTGTAAAAGTCCTTCATATTTTGCTCGAAGTGTACCTGCTCATAGAGACAAGGCAGAGATCAAGTGCATGGGCCCTGTTGGTGGAAAACACCAACAAAACCAAAATGTATTTGTTCTTCTCTACCCTTAATCATAGTGAGCAAGACAAAGTTGATGGATAATAAGATCATTGTTGACACTAGCTAACACCACTTAGATACTAGGTTGTCATCCACAGCATGGTGCCATAGTGTACAAAGGTATTTATAAATGTAAAGGCTCTCTAGAAAATAATGTATTCTATCCACAAGCGCACAGATAAAACACCTCATTGTAGCATTTCACTAGGATAAGTATTCTAGGTATCGTTATTTATAATTATGCTAAAGAGAACAAGGGGTAAAATTAAGATAAAATCTATCAAGGCATAGACTAGAGATAAACTTGCAAGAACATGATTACTAATGAGAAACTCGTCACACAGTCACTTACTTTGGCAGGGGGTAAACCATTAAGGTAATGATAATGAATTATAAGTTCAAGGTTAAATAACACAACGATTAGAAAATAGACTACTCCTCATATATATAGGTGACGTCGGATTAGCTAAAGAATGGATTCTAAGTTATCTACTATCTACTAAGTCACAATCTACTCTAGTTATCTAGAAGATCATATATAGAATAAAAGACTCTTCATTCATGTATAAGGAACATTGCTAAAGTAAATCAGAGCATCGCAAGACTTACTCCGCAATACCAATTCTGCCTGTCCTATCGACGGAGGATGGACTATATAAGAATCAATGAAGCTGTCACTATCTCGAAATACCACACGACCCGGCCAATAGGATACATTTGCAGGTAAATAACATCTAAGCACCACGCCCACTTGTGATCTACCACTTAACTCCCTCGCGTCAAGAGCTAAGCGCTTTGCAAACTTATACATAAACTCATTATCAATCATAACTATATCAAATATACAACTAGAGCAAACTAAGAGCATAATAAATAGAGACGTAATGTATTTAGAACAAAGTGTTAGAGAAAGATATGAACAATACCAATCTTTATTACCGAATATCCGAATCCTGAGCGTAGTGCTCTACTTCTCTAATTGCTATCTAGTCAAACCTCTAAACTTGAAGGATTAGGGAGTAGCTAATTCTATTTCTCTATGGGAGAGAAGCTCTAAACCCTAACTTTGATGGCTACCTCTGATAATGATTTCTCCTCTTCTCTTCTCTCCTCCAGGGGTGGAGAGGCATTGGTTATATAGTCCTTTCAAGTGAATTTGGGCCGTCGGATCAAACCGACCTTGATTGCATGGTTTAGATTCATCCTCAAAGGAGGTAGAACCCGATCCAAGAGTTTGGTTCGGATTGGACTCCCTGCCCCCAAGGGGGGAGAGCGGGCACCCTGCCCCCAAGCCCGATCGGTCTCCCGTTCGTTCCCGTGGCTTCTGGACTCTTCTAGATTCAGGAAAATTGCGCGGCACGTAATTATCTCATTGTAAACATGACATGTGGGCCTTCTCTCCATATTTTCTGATAACCCCCTGCAGAAATAGATAAACACCAAAGCTCGTGGAATTTTGTCAGATAAAATCCTAATTCTAGAGGTTTGGTGTATATTGATCCTTTTCCATGTTTAGTTGATTGTTAAATTAAGTACTTAAGGACCATCAACAAACTCCCCCAAGCTTACCCTTTGCTCGTCCCTGAGCAAACAGCTAGACTGAGATGGATCAGGAGTTGCTTTGATGTTTTCTTTCCTGACAGGCACACATGCTTTCATATAAAAATTCTTCCAGATTAGAGTGAAGGGTTAAGGGGCTTAGTACCTGCACTTAAGTCTTAAGTAATCGAAAGGCAAAATAATTAAGTCAAGCACTATTCCTCCTGTCTATACTTCACCTTTTGTTCTGGAGTTTTTCATAAGTTTTCAAAATAAAACTCAGAGTTCCCAGCAATGATCTCTCAAGTCTCTCTATATGTGGTATTTGTGGATCCTTACCAAAATGTCACTTACCTATAGCTAATGGAATATTTAAGTGGAGCTCATAGGTGTGAAAAACAGCTCATACATATGTTGTCTAGTCGAGCCATGGATCCAAAGGAACTCAGCATATAATTAAATCAAGATGTGCATGTGTGGTGGAGTAAATAATATTGATGGTAAAAACGTATAAGTGATAATAAAACTTACTTCTCATTGCTCCTCATATTGCTACCTCTCCTCTTCTTTGATCTTTGCTTTGGGAGAACATGGGCTATCTCTCTTTTTTTCAGGTGGGTAGTAGATACCCCTAATTCTACTGTCGGACATTTGTCCATTTTTTTCCGCTCAAGTGGGCATCTTTGTACCCCTAATTCTACTCCGGACACTTGTCCATTTTTACCTCTCATCTCACTCTTTTTCTTTTTTTCGAGGTTTCGGGCACTTGTCCCTTTTTATTTGCTCGCATATTTTTGCATAACCCATGCCTCCTCTGCATTGAATCTTTTTAGAGAGAGAGAGAATAACAATACTTGGGACAGTGAGTGATAATATTTTTAGCAATTTTAATGTATGGTGGCGAATGGTGTAGTGGATGTGTGCAAGTGAACGTCTTAATTTAACCACATGAAAACCTACTAAGGGTTCACACAGCTCGATCAAACTCAATGTAAATACAAGTAAAAGATGTTATAGCAAGTATGGCTGTGGTAGGTAGTTTGTAATGTTAGGAACTCATCATGTTACTTGTAAGTTTTCAAAATAAATCTCCAGAACTTAGTGTAGTAGGAACAAGATAAACAGTAGCTCAAACTTTATATCATGCCTTTCTCTTACCTAGACTTTAGTTTTATGCTTTCCAAAGATAGTAATTTCAGTTTTAGTAATTCCTAGAAGAACTTTAATATAAAAGCTAGGTACTTGAAAGTATGCAAACAGAGCAACTATTCATCATTCTCATCATGGATCTTTTTGGTCTTTTATTTTTCTAGAGATTAACACTTAGCAGATAAATAAAGCACACTTATCTACACACTCTTTTTATTTTGTTTTCATATTTATAAAATGCAGTAAATTAAAGCAAGAAAATATTTATTGGGTTTTCTAAGTTTTTCTCTTTAAGATAAATAAAACACTAAAATAGAAAAGAATAAATAAGAAGAACAAATTAAAACTTACTTGATAAATTGGGGAGGAACTCCCCGAAGCTGGATGTGGATGTCGGTCTTACTCGATGTTCCAGAATCGCATCATGGTGGTGATGTTGTTGTTCATTGTTGTGGTATCTTGTCTCAGCTCTTGTACTGCAGTGGTGTGGTCCTGGTTCCATTTTTGTTGCTCTTCTAGGAGTCGTCCATGTTCTGCTTGCGTATTCTGGATGTCGAGAAGGGTGTTGTCGGTGCGGTTGAAGAAAGCGTTGGCCTCTTGGTAGTAGTCATTCGTGAAAACGTAGGAGGCGTCGGAGTATCGTCCTGCATCGAGTTGGGGCGGAGGTGTGGATCCTGAAGCTCCATAAGGATCAGTGGAGTACCTGCCCGTATGGAAATGCGGGTTTGTCCACTGGTGATCTTGGCCCTCCGGCCATGTCTCCTATGATGGCTCTTGTGGTTGCGCATATCGAACCCATGGGTCTCGAAGGACTCGGGGGTTGTAGTCATGATAATGCAGGTGCACTGCTTCTTTCAGTACAGGATCAGCTCCATACCAGGTGTGTTCTTGATGGGTGGTCATCCTTTCAGATGCCACTCGTTGTGGAGCTCTCTGGTTCACCGGTGTCACTGCAATCTCAATCAAAAAATTTTGAACAACGTAGAGGCCAAGGTTCGGGTTAGGTAACCGAATCTTGCCTTTATTATCATATAGCATATACATTATGTTCCCCTCTTTCTTTAACATCTGAGCTTGTCTAAATGTGTCATAGCCATGATAAATTCTTAACTCATCTATGAAGTCCAATGACGAGTTTTCTAGTAAATGAAGATTAGAGGCTAGACGAGTGATAAGTGAAGTACATCCTACTGGTCCCTGAAGACTAGGTATACTAAGCCAATGAGAAACCAAAAGTGTAACAGGTGATGTTGGTACTTTATTAATAGCAGCATATAAAAGTTGTAAATCTCCTACTCTTACTTTCCTAATGTCATCATGATAGAAAATATTGTACCCAAGCCATTTGTGGAACATCCTAAGAGTGGGGTGTTCCATGTCACTGCTCTGGGCTTGACTATAAAAATTATCCCTAGATATCTCTCTCCAGAACTGGTGTCTCTTAAAATTGGGTAAGTCAGAGTCAATGTTCAGGATGCATCTTGAAGAGAAACCAAGATGGTCGCTCAGTTCTCTCCAAGACAACATAATCTCCTGTTTGAACATCCAAAAAACAATTCCCCCCTCATAATATTGTAAAGTGCAAAGAAATTCAAGGGTGAGAAGACGAGAACCTAGCTCAGTTATGTTCCAAAAATTTGTCCAACCTAACATCTGGAAAATTATGTCGAATTCAGTGTCCATACCTGTTTCTTGTAGCAGGATGGGATCAAGAGTAGGGGTGTGAATGAAATCTTTGTTCTTCAGCTGCTGGTAGAATTCCTTCTCCCTGCGGGTCTTTAGTCCAAGGTCTCCTATCTTGAGGAGGACCTTGACTTGCTGATCAGATGAAGATGACGGAGCTTGAGTGGGCGTCGCGTTGACGCTCATCTCTGACGGGTGTGAGGAGTGTCGGGATGAACTCCTTGTTCCTATGTTCTTGAGGGCCTTCCCTGAGTTCTTCACCTTCTTGAACATCCTGTAAACAAAAGTTGGCAAAAACACAACTAGTGGAAAATGTGAGAAAATGTTAGTGGTCAGCTGTTCGGAATGTCAGTAGTCTATGGTTTAGTCGTTCAAGACAAGTTTTTATTTTGGCAGAACCTCCCCCTAAACAACTTTTACTTTCGCTTGGACAGTGGGATCACTACTTACTAGGTGAAGTTCACTCTCTCACTCAGAAACTACCAACTTCTTTCCCACTCTTCTCTTCCTCTCTACTCTCTTCTCGCTTCACTACAAGAGCTCTTTCTCTGGAAACTGAAACTTGCGTGGTTTTCTGGAATGCTTGTGTGAAGAAGATGGAGGCAGGAGGTGGCAATTTATAGGAGGAAGAGGGGGTAGGGTGGGCGCCCACTATAGGTGGGTGGGCGCCCACTTGTGGTGCCCATCCTGGCTGCCGTTTCTCCACTCCTTCCTTTGCTTAACTCTTACGCAAAATAATGGATCATGGGTGGTGGTTGGCCGGTGCAAAAGTGCTGGTGAGTGGAGACATGTTGGTGGATGAAATAATGTGATGGGATGTGTGTGAGGTGTGGTGTATGACATGTGGGACCCAAGGAGTGTGGGTCATGCTTCTAGAAGGTTGCTATAATTAAATACAATGCAGGAAAATCTATGAGAATTAAAACTTATTGAAATGATAATGGAAAATATTTTTGTGCCTCCATAATAATTAATAAAATATGGGTTGTTGCACACCATAAATATTATTTATATGGGGCTTTTTATTATTATAATAATGCTATGAATAAATATGACTAATGCAAGAATTAATTATGCAAGAATTTAAACAATGTGGATAAATACCGATTTACCTCCCGGCAAGGGTTTGGGATTTCTAGGTCCCCCAAGCTGGACCTCCAAATCTTTTAATCTTCTTAATTACCTTCTTCCAGAGATGGTGTCTCCAGTGGTTCTTCTTCATGAACTTCCTTCACTGTAGGGTCTCTCTCTGGTATGGTCTTGAATGTGAAGTGTTCTTCTTTTCCGTTGATGTTGAACTTGATTTCTCCCTTCCCGACATCAATGTGGGCATTGGCAGTGCTCAGAAATGGCCTTCCAAGGATAATGGATACTTTTGAGTCAAGATTCATGTCCAGTACCACGAAGTCTACTGGCACCAGGAAATCTCTGATCTTGACTGGAATGTTTTCAGTGATGCCCAACGGGTGTCGAACTGATTGATCTGCTAGTTGTAGGCACATTGATGTTGGTTCTAGGGTCGCATGCTCAAGCTATTCATAGACTGATGCTGGCATCACACTGACACTTGCTCCGAGATCACAAAGTGCATTGTTGAACTGTTGGTTTCCGATCGAGCAATCAATAGTGGGGCATCCGGGATCTTTCTTCTTTCTTGGTGGTTTATTAAGGATGGCCGCACTACATTCTTCTGTCAGCTTGATAACCTCAGTGGTGGGCAGTGGTCTCTTCTTGTTAAGAATATCTCCGATGTACTTTGCATATGTAGGTACCTGTATGGCATCAAGCAGAGGTGTGTTGACATATAATTTCTGAATGACCTCTACAAACTTACCAAACTGCTCAACCGACTGCAGTCCTCTGTTTCTTCTAGGAAATGACAAATAGTTGGTGTCCTAAAAATCTTTCCTCATTTCTCTAGTTCTTGGTGTTTGTAGCAGATCTTCTGCTTCAACTGGGCTTTCTACTTCTATCACAGCTGGTTGCACTGGTGCTGATGTTCTTTGTTTCTCTTTTGGGTATGGGGGATCCCTGGTGGCTTTGCCTCCTCTAGTAGTTATGTTCTTTACCTACTCAATGTTAGTGGCAACAAGCAGTGCAGCAGCTAACTTTATTAATTTAAGCTCTACCCTCTTATTAAGAGTGTTTTGCTCATCAAAGGCAGTTAATAGAAAATCATTTTATTGTGTATATCTTTTAAAGATGATTCATTTGTGTCTAGCCTTTGTTTAAGTTCATCATTAATTTTGGTTTGTTGAGCAATTATCTCTTTTAATGAAAGTTGCTTGAAAGTATTACTTGAATTCATACCTTTGCTATTGGGTTGACTCGAAGTGGTTTGATATTTGTATGCTGTCTCAATGGCCCTTTGATCTTCTTTGAACTTGGCCCTCTCGTCAATCCAATGGAGCAAATTTTCCATCTTGGTTGATAATGCATTTACTTCTTTTGGTATTTATTCAGTTTGATGACATTGTTGAGCTTCATCTTGGAACTAGCTTTGGTTTTCTACTATCTTATCCAAAAGTATCTCTGCTTTTCCAATTGTAAGCTCCAAGAATGATCCTTTAGTAGATGCATCTAGGCACTCATGAGCCTTTTGGGTTAATCAATGGTAGAAGGTCTGCATAAGTAACCATGTGGCCATTCCATGGTGAGGACAATTTGATATATATCCTTGAAAACGCTCCCGTGCTTCTGACAATATTTCCTCTTAAGGCAGTTGTTTTGCCTATAGGGAAAAACTTTGATAGAAAGGCATCTGACAAGTTCGTCCAGTTGTTGATGTTATATTGATGAGTGTAGAATCACTTCCTCCCTTTCCCTTCTAGTGAGAATGGAAAAAGGCGAAGCAGTATGACGTCTTTCTCAACTCCGTTGATGTGGATTATGCTTCCAATTTCTAAGAAATTCTGCAAGTGTGCACTAGCATCTTCATGTGTCTTTCCACTGAATTGTGTAGCTTGCACCAAATTGATGAGGCTTGACTTGAGCTCGAGCTCGGGTACTCCTTCTACTGCAAATCTTAGAGCAGTTGGAATGTTCTCAAGACTTGGAGCAGAGAATTCTTGTAGGGTCTTCTGTGCCATAGCTTCAGCAATTGGTAGCTAGCTTCTTCTTTCTTTCTTGATTGCTTTGGTTCTGATGATGAAGAGTTGAATGTACCCAAAGTCAATCCTGATATACCCTGTATAAAAATATAAACATAGAAAAACAACATGGTGAACCTGCCAAAGCAAAGGTGCCTTGTTATGATTTCTCACTTAGTTGCTGTTTTTATGCAATTATTTCTCTATAGTCTAGTCTAATATTTTATGTGAATAACCTTAACTGATTTCCTAACTTTCCTTACCGTTCCTATGTGTTACCCTTTTTCTCCCCGGCAACGGCGCCAGAAATGCTTGTTGACACTAGCTAACACCACTTAGATACTAGGTTGTCATCCCCAGCATTGTGCCAGAGTGTACAAAGGTATTTATAAATATAAAGGTTCTCTAGAAAATAATCTATTCTATCCGCAAGTGCACAGATAAAACACCTCATTGTAGCATTTCACCAGGATAAGTATTCCAGGTATCGTTATTTATAATTTTGCTTAAGAGAAGAAGGGGTAAAATTAAGATAAAATCTATCAAGGCATAGACTAGAGATAAACTTGCAAGAACATGATTACTAATGAGAAACTCGTCACACAGTCACTTACTTTGGCAGGGGGTAAACCATAAAGATAATGATAATGCATTATAAGTTCAATGGTAAATAACGCAACGATTAGAAAATAGACTACTCCTCATATATGTAGGTGACGTCGGATTAGCTAGAGAATGGATTCTAAGTTATCTACTATCTACTAAGTCACAATCTACTCTAGTTATCTACAAGATCATATATAGCATAAAAGACTCTTCATTCATGTATAAGGAACATTGCTAAAGTAAATCAGAGCATCGCAAGACTTACTCCGCAATACCAATTCTGCCTGTCCTATCGACGGAGGGTGGACTATATAAGAATCAACGAAGCTGTCACTATCGCGAACTACCACACGACCCGGCCAATAGGATACATTTGCAGGTAAATAACATCTAAGCACTATGCCCACATGTGATCTACCACTTAACTCCCTCGCGTCAAGAGCTAAGCGCTTTGCAAACTAATACATAAACTCATTATCAATCATAACTATATCAAATATAGAACTAGAGCAAACTAAGAGCATAATAAATAGAGACATAATGTAATTACAACAAAGTATTAGAGAAAGATATGAACAATACCAATCTTTATTACCGAAGATCCGAATCCAGAGCGTAGTGCTCTACTTCTCTAATTGCTATCTAATCAAACCTCTAAACTTGAAGGATTAGGGAGTAGCTAATTCTAATTCTCTGTGGGAGAGAAGCTCTAAACCCTAACTTTGATGGCTACCTCTGATAATGATTTCTCCTCTTCTCTTCTCTCCTCCAGGGGTGGAGAGGCCTTGGTTATATAGTCCTTTCAAGTGAATTTGGGCCGTCGGATCAAACCGACCTTGATTGCATGGTTTAGATTCATCCTCAAAGGTGGTGGAACACGATCCAAGAGTTTGGTTCGGATTGGACTCCTGGCCAGGGCGGGCGCCCAAGGTTGGAGGGCAGGCGCCCTGCCTCCGAGCCCGATCGGTCTCCCGTTCGTTCCCGTGGCTTCTGGACTCTTCTAGATTGAGGAAAATTGCGCGGCACGCAATTAACTCGTTGTAAAGATGACATGTGGGCCTTCTCTCCATATTTTCTGATAACCCCCTGCAGAAATAGATAAACACCAAAGCTCATGGAATTTTGTCAGATAAAACCCTAATTCTAAATGTTTGGTGCATATTGATCCTTTTCCATGTTCAGATAAGATCGCTCAACCTAATGGAAAGATAATCTATCTATACTTATGTTTTTTATATATTTTCCAAAGATTGCGTGTGCAACATTTTATCTCATATGATTAGGAGTGTGGGATCACAAAGGTGGATGGACTAAACATGTTGAATCGATTGGGTTGGTTAATCTAGAGTTGTAAATCATACATGTTTGTCTCTTTTATTCATGTGAACGCCACAACCAAGAAGAAGCTTATAAAAAGAAATGATAGTCAAGTACCTTAAAATGTTACCTTACTTTGAAGAGTGATGGTACAGTATGACCTTGTGGAAGCTTTCCTTTCTTAGCGGTTGTGCATCGTGTTTGTGGCACCCTCCATGGATCATCTCTTGTGAGCTATGCCTTCCTTGTGTAAATTGTTAACCTTCATGTGTCTCTCTCTTTGTCTCCAATGTGAGTTTATCTCAGGACTTCCCATGTCGATATTGAAAGTTTTCCTGCAGGGGTTAGTCTAACAAAATATCCCATATCTACTATAGCATACTATCGGCTCAAAAATCAACCTAGACACCATGTCTAATTTGATTTAGGAGGGCATTTTAACCTAAGCACCATGCTTAATTTAAAATCCTTTGAAGTAAGATCATCATTCCTAAACTAAGCACCATGCTTAATTAAGAGATAAATGAAACTACTCCAAACCTAGACATATACTAAAGCAAATAAAGGTAGCATGGGAGCATTTATCGAAATCTACTCAAATGGAGGTGATGTCGTGTGATTAGTATTTAACAAATTGAGCATGTCCCAAAGGTAGGGATAACCAACATAGCAACATGGCAAAGGATGTTTTTATGTAAAGTACCACCCCAATCTTGAATTTTGCAAAACTCAAGTTTGGATGAATTTAATTCAATGTTGTATGATGATTGGTTGGACATACCTTGTGCTTGTCATTCATCCGATCTTCTTGCTCCAATCCTGGAAAGGTTAGTGACAAGAATACCCGAAGGATTTTTTTTACAATTATCCTTATATGCTCAAAACACAAGGTAATGATGCAAATAATTAAAAGCTCATGTTACGATCTGATTAGTGCTTATTTTAGGACACTAAGCTTGTCCTTGGGAAACCATCAATTTATGTCGGCGAAGTGGTTTCCCCTCCAACGCTGACCTATATCAAGATCAACTCAACGAGATCTGCAATATTTATTGTAGACATATGCATCGACAACCGCCCTTTTAAAGTTTTTATAAATAGAAAAGAAGTGGGTGTTGGAGATCTCGAATGTGGTGATGTTGGAGAGACCAATAGATTGGGAAGATGTTGCATATGAGCATGGAGTAAACGAAGTGGCTATGAAATAAATTCCATGCTCATTAATGCTTGGAGTGAAATCCATGTGGTGTGGTGAAAATGGTAAGGTGAGTGTGATAAAAAAGGAAAAGAAAAAGGATACACGGACGACTTGGTTCGAAACTAGCACAGCTACCGTTCCCCGGCAACGGCGCTAGAAAGCTTGTTGGGTATTTTAAATGCAAACAGAAAAATCCACAAGCGCACAGATACCGATGTAGCCTTCACCCGGGAGTATTCCAGAGTATCGATTTTCCACAGGAAACGTGAGTGTACTAATTAAGATTCAAGATCGCCTAAGGATAACTATATAATTAGTTTTGGTGGGAAGAGAGGAAGTTTCCTGAGAGTTCTCTAGTTGATCTAAGAATCAAGAATTACTTCAAAGACTATTTATTTCGAGATATCAAAACACTAACCACAGAAAGAGATGAGAAGGGGGCTAGGAAGCTCTGACTATGGTCCTACAAACACCGATCCGAACGAGGTGGAATACGTCGACCGTTAGGGCTGTCACTACCCTAGGGCTACCACAACAATCCGCAGGATTGGGTGCAATTCCAGGTAATTGCAATACTAAACACCACGTCTAATCTATTAATTAATACTCTAGCATTATAAAGACTAGACCACTTGATGCAAGCGGGAATTCAATAAATAACTTGAATGTAAATAAAAGTAATTAAAGAACTCAGTAATTATGAATTGAAGAACTTGGAGAACGATGAAGAACGAACCAGTTGCTGCAAAAGTACAATGTTGAGGAAGATCCGACAGATCCGGCTCCTCCTCCGCTCTCCTCTTCTCTCTCCCTATTTTCTAGATTACAATTAGAACTAACAAGAACTAGAACTAGAGGAACTAGAACTAGATGAACTAGAGGGGTCCTCTCTACTTGGATGAAGAATGAAACCCTAGCTTTGATTCTGTAGAAGAGGTATGTTCTCCAGGGGCCAGGGGGCCTTGCTTATATAGTCTTTTCAGATGAATCTGGGTCGTTGGATCAAACCGACTTTGATTGAACGATTATCCTTGATCCTTTAGGTCGGTGGAGCATGATCCCTGAAGAGGACTCTGATTGGGCAAAGAAGGTGGGCGGGCGCCTTGGTCTCTAGGGCGGGCGCCCAGGGCCAGGCCCCATTCTGCCTCCGCTTCGTTCCCATGGCTTCTGGAGTCTTCTAGATGATAGAAAATTGCGCGGCACTTTAATATCTCTATGTAAACCCGACGTGTGGGCCTTCTCCATATTTCCTGATAACTGCCTGTAGAAATAGACAAACACCAAAACTCGTGGAATTCTGTCAGATAAAACCCTAAGTCTGGGTGTTAGTTGCATTTGGATCCTTTTCCATGATTAGTTGACGGTTAAATGTGAGCATTAAGGACCATCAACACCCATGTCTATCCAAAAAACCCACCAGATGGATTGTTACGCAAGTTTGGCGGTGGGATTAACCCATGGAAAACCCCAGGGGCACTTTTTGACCCCTATATAAAGAAACTCCTGACCTCAACTTTCAACACCAATTCATTCAATCATTCTTTCCTTCCTCAGTTAGAGCTTGCTTAGTCCCTCGCTGCTCCAATGGCCGATGAGTTCAACCCCGACTGGGAGATCGTTCCCTACGACCTCAACAAGAAGCCAAAGGAAGATCCCGATGCCTACGCTCTCGTCCCAGCCAACATAGAGCGACAGCTTGCAGCCATGCCATCATGCCAGTGTAGCTCCACCCAATCCTACTACGCCCAACCAGTTCTCACCGTGCCGCCACGGCCCCTCCTTCTCAAGGGGCCATCAGCCAAGCAGGAGGCGATCGTCAAGGTGCCAGCCGACATGAGGATCCTACCGCCCAGACCCAATGAGCATGTTGTAGGCGTCAAGACCAACCAGAGCGGCGAGATCAGCAGCATCCGCTACACCATGGAGGAGGAGAGGCCCTACTTCGAGGGGGTTAGAGCATCGAAGGTTTGCTTCATCCCACCAAAGGAAGCCCCAAAGCACGCCCTCAACTCCTTCGAGACACCTCCTAAACGCCGCAAGACTATAGCCGATTTAGATCAGGAAGTCCGGGGGCAGACAAGCTGCTTATGGAGCTCCAGTCCACGGTTAACTTCCTTAATAGGCAGATCACTAACTTGAACACTACTGTGCACGGTCGTAGATGTGACCTTTCCAGTGCTACTAATAGGATTAGGGAGTTAGAGCGCCGCTGAGCTATCTAGATTAGATCTTAAGGCTTGTATCTTAGTTATTCATCGATTAGATTCAGTTTAGATTCATTATTAGATTCAGTTCGTTGTTCATTAGTCGGTTGTAATAAATGCCTCAAGATATAAGATCATTATTATTATGCCTTGTGTGTCTCCACTTTATTTTTATGCAAGAAAATAGGAAACAAGTATGGGGGAGATCCCCCGAGATGCCAAACGAACTTCGACCGCACCACTCCACGATTCAGGTACATACTCTGCACACTTTATTTACACACATACACATATCTTGGTCCGTGTAGCATATTGTCTCTAACATGATAAATTAAAAAGATAAAAATATTTCTAATCATGATTAATCTCACTCTGTGATATTTCCTAAAAACCTGCAATTATTGAAAAATCATTTCAAAACCCTGTGCTGCTCAAGTCACTATGGAATGTGAGATGGTAGAGTATGAATACCTTATTCTTGATATCTTTGTCGCTGGGAGATTTTATTTTGAAAACTTCAAATATGTAGCTACCATCCTCAGTGTTTCATATGTCTGCTAAACCTGAAAATAATAGTTATGATAATAAAACCTATCTGCTTTGTATTGAGTTTGTTCAAAACGAGTTAGACCCTTGTTGAGAGATTTATCATGCTCCTAAGATCAAGACATTTTTATTCAGAAATATTCACTCTTCCGAAGTATTATTGCGTTAGAGGCATGGGCTGTGCAAAAATATGAATTTCGAGGAAATAAAAAGGAGCAAGTGCTCGACAACCTTGTTGATATTTGGTAACGCAATTAGAAAATGATCCGCAAGCGCACGGATATCGGTGAGCATTTCACCCGGGAGGTTATCCAGAGTTATCGTATTTATATTTTTACCACTGGGAGAAAGGGTGCATCTGACTAACCAAATCTATTGCTACTATCCCTTTAGGCTACAAAGAATGTCTCTCGATATGAGTGATGTATAGAGAAGACTGCAACCGTAGTCTCATTCTAACCTTGGTAAGGATGATCTACTGTTCTATTGGGGAGGCTCACGGAATCTAGACAACACAAAGGATGTTCGACCCGCACCTATAAACCTATCCGTCCTGCTAACGAGATGTGATCTGCAAAGGTAACTCGGAAATGTCACGTTCCTCGCTACTACCACGGTCTAGCTAGTCAGGGGATATCTATGAGTACCCTAGCCTAAACACCACGTTTACGCTAACAAGTGATTACTCTAATACTCAACCGGAAGAGGATTAAAGTAAACTCATAAACCAAAGAACAATAAAACAATAACTTACTAGTATTAGAAGTCGAATTACTGAAGAATCTTAGAAGCAAGCCTCGGGTTAGGAGACTTGATCCCGTAGGTACAACTCGGAGTAGACACCGACAGGCTGGCCTTCCTCCGATCCACACCTCCACTCTATCTCTCTCAATCTAGTAGAAACTAGAAGATCTATTTCTACTTTACATTGGTTGCTAAGCCTAAAAAGAAATATTATTTAGAGAAGAGGTTTTCCTTCGAGGGCACCCCTCAATCTCTAAGATAATTTCTTGTCTCCTCCAGGGCCAGAGGGGGTCTCCTTATATAGTCCTCCCCTTCTATGCGTTTTTGGGTCGATAGGCGAGGTCGTACTATGTTATTCTGGATCCAATAGGTCGGTGGAACGTCGTGTGCGAAGAGAGTCCGGAACGGAGTCTAGAGGGGGGCGGGCGCCCAGGTCCTCAGGGCGGGCGCCCTGGGCCTGGCCCCTTTCGGGCTCCGCTTCCTTCCCGTGGCTTCTGGAGTCTTCTAGATGGTAGAAAATTGCGCGGTGGGTTGATATCTCTATGTAATCCTGACATGTGGGCCTTTCTTCCTTATTTCCTGATAACCCCCTGCAGAAATAGACAAACACCAAAACTCGTGGAATTCTGTCAGATAAAACCCTAAGTCTAGATGTTGATTTCATTTGGATCCTTTTCTTTGTTTATTTGATAATTAAATTTGATACTTAAGGACCGTCAACAAACTCCCCCAAGCTTACCTCTTGCTCGTCCCTGAGCAAGGATGAACTCAAGAGTTTCTGCAGTGGTTTCATTTCTTAGAAGTACACACGCATTTAAGCAAGATCTCATCTCTGAGTTAGAATAAACTGTTAAGACTTAAAACTTACTTACTTTACCTACACCATTGGACTTGTAACCGTCACTTCTGTCTTGAGTGGTTAAAATATAGAACAGTCTAGCCAAGTGCCATGTCTCTTATTCCTGTATGATTCTCTCAGGTCTCTCTTTTGTGGTATTTTTGGATCCTTACCAAGGCAGTGATGGTATATGCCTTCTCTCAAGATATGTAGTATTTGTGGTATGAAGCATAGTGACATTGTCTTCTCTCTTACCCTACTCTAATAAGGCTTTAATATCTGAAGCTCATAGGTGGGAGATAAAGTATACATACTTACAAGACATTTATTGCATAGTCAAACCATGGATCCAAAGAAACAAATCAATAAGCCAAATCAAGATGTGCATGTGTGGTGAATGAATGGTGTATGGTGATGATGGTGATAACAATGGTGGTGGAAGCCTAATTCTACTTTGCTCTTTGAGGGGATACATACCTTCCTTGCTTTTGAAACTTTATGAGGAGAATGAGATGCTCTTCTTTTTCTTTTCTTTCGAGGTTCCGAGCACTTGCTCCTTTTTATTTCCTCATATCTTTTATTTTCTTTTTCTCTTCTTTTTTTCAGAGCATTCATCTCTTGAGATAATATAGCAAGTGGTAGTAACAAGATAACTTGAGCATTTATTTCACAAGGGGAAACAGAAATATTTTTGGTTATTCTCTCCCGGATTAGGAGTAGAATACTTTTGGGTGGTTTTGGAGATGGAAATGAGTGGATATATATGGATGGTACTTCCGAAGTAGAAGTAGCATGTATGAGTGAACGTGCAAGTGAATATTGATTTAACCACATGACAAGCTCCTAAGGGTCTACACAACTTGACCACACTCAATGCTCATAAGCAGTAAATAGTAAATGCGTGGCTCAAGGTCTAGCAAGCATGTATATATGGCTGTGGTAGGAATTTAAACTCTCATCATACAGGAGCTCATCATGTGTTATTTTATAGATTTTTCAAAGATAAAATTCTCTAGAATTCTAGCATCTCTAGGAACAGATGAACAGCAGCTCAACCTTCCCATATCGTATCCGTTAACAACTTAGACTTCAGATCAAGTTTTCATCCCACAAGTTTAGGTCTAGAGCAAGCCTTAAATTATAACAGTTATATCTAAACTTGAGAGAGAACTTCAAATTTGCAAATTAGGCAGAGCAACTATTCATCATATCCATGCTTAAGTTTTATTAGATACAGATTAGCATAGCCACTTTATTTATTTATTAAACACACTAAGCGAAATATATATAAGCATAGAATCTTTATTTGGTTTTTCATAGTTATGTGTATTTATATTCTAATATAGTATAAGTATAAAGATAGATAGAAATACTTATCGAGATAAATGGGGGTGCTCTCCCCCAAGCTGAATTTTGACGTAATTTCTCTTGATGTAGCTAGCAGGTGGCAGAGGTGTGTTTGAAAGTCAGCAGTATTTTGACAGCGATTAGAATGTCCTCCGTCTGCTAGTCTTCTTTGATCCTTAAATTCTGTGGAGCTCAAATAGACAACAAAGCTTTGTGGAACTGGTTAAGTGTTAGCATAAATATCTAGCCTTTATCATGTTGAGACTCCTTAATAAATATTACTCCCTGTTTTTATATTTTTGTTTTTATAAAGCAGAAAAATATTTATTTTATTTTTATGCCACCACAGTGAATGTACTTATGGGTTTTATGCCACTCGTCTACTCACATGGGGCTTATAGTTTTTTTCACATTTTTATTTTCTTTCTATGATAATACGAACATGATTAACTAAGTAAACTATTTGAAATAATTAAAAGGGAAAGGATAACTATCAAGTTTACCTCTTGGCAAGGCGTTCGGTGTTTTTAAGTCCTCCGAGCGGGACTCTCCATTTTCTTAATCGTCCTGGGATTCGCTGGATGACGTAGTCGGTGATTCCGGTGGCGCCTCCTCTTCGTGTGTAACTATATTCTCTCTCCACACCTGACTCGGTGCTATGGTCTCCTCAGGACGGTTATGTTCAAGTGGTATGTCTTCAGTCCTTATCACTTCTCCTTCGTAGTCTACCCATCCGTCCTCAATGATTTGCCTCCTCTGGTTGGGGTTGCGATGTCTTCTTCTTGTCCTGACCTGCTTAGAGTCTTCAACTATATAGTTAGGGTCAGTAAAACAGCGGCATACCTTCTCAGAGGAGAAGTGTATGTGGACTTCTCCGGTTCCAATAGATGATGGCTTTGATAGTGCTGAGGAACTGTCTTCCAAGGATGGTGGGTGGATCATATTCATCTTCTCCCATGTCAATAACTTGCAAGTCATCTATAGCTGAATGTATATTGGTTGTAGGGGCATGGTTTCATGCAGGAGCTGATAAGTGACTACGGCCATTATGTTGACGTCAGATCCGGTGTCGTAGAGTGTCTTCTGAAAAGAGTATCTGTTGATTGTGCACTCAATGCTTAGAACACCAGGGTCATCCTTCTTGATCAAGAAAGGTGACTTGAGTCGACGATCTTGACCTCCTTGAACTGCAGTGACCATCTTAGCTGACTCGGTCCACATTTGCTTGTTCCTATTCCTCCTGTTAGTCCTCTTCCTTGGTTGATGTCGGGGTTGCTCTGAAGTTTGTGTAGTCTTGTTCTTGAAGGAAAGTCTCCTTCTTCCCCTTGATGTAGAGACTGATCTTGGCAGCATTAGCGTAGATGACAGCTCTAGTGTTTAGGAATGGCCTCCCTAATATGATGGGTGCCCTCTCCTCAGTACCAGTCTCTATCACCATGAAGTCTGCTAGAGCATACATGGTACCAACTCGGACGCAGAGGTTCATCAATATTTCCTTTGGGAAACTGAGTGTCCGATCTGCAACCCTAGGCATAATGTTGACGCTGGAGCCAAAGTCGCAGAGTGCTTCTGGGAAGTCCACCATGCCGATGGAGATCGGGATGACGGGACGTCCTAGATCACCTCTCTGAGTAATTAGGCCTCTGTTGATTCCAACCTTGATGTTGAGGACGGTTGTAGTAATAGTTGTTATTGTTGTTGATGTAGTTCACGTCCTCAAGCATCTTAGGGCAGTGATTGCCTCAGCGTCCAGTATCTCCCTTGTGTTTGTGCTCGTAGATCCTAGTTCTTCACTTGGTGGAATCTGGGAGTTGTAAAACTCCTTCATATTATGCTCGAAGTGATCCTGCTCATAGAGACAAGGTAGAGATCAAGTGCATGGGCCCTGTTGGTGGAAAACACCAACAGAACCAAAAGTGTATTTGTTCTTCTCTAACCTTAAGCATAGTGACCAAGACAAAGTTGATGGATCATGAGTGTAGCATTTGTCAGATCAGATGGCTCAACCTAATGGAAAGATAATCTATCTATATTTATGTTTTGTTTATATCTTCCAAAGATTGAATGTGCAATACTTTAGCTTATATGATTAGGAGTGTGGGGTCACGAAGGTAGTACTAAGAACAAAGATTAAAGGACTAAACATGTTGAATTGATTGAGTTGGTTAATTTGGAGTTATAAATCATACATGTTTGTCTCTTTATTTATGTGAATGCCAGAACCAAGGAGGAGCTTATAAAAGTGTTAGTCAAGTACCTTAAGATGTTACCTTACTTGAAGAGTGATGGTACAGTATCACCTTGTGGAAGCTTTCCTTTCTTAGCGGTTGTGCATCGTGCTTGTGGCACCCTCCATGAATCATCTCTTATGAGCTACGTCTTTCTTGTGCAAATTGTTAAACTTCATGTGTCACTTTCATCATCTCTAATGAGTTTGCATCTCAGGACTTCCCAGGTTGTTACTGAAAGTTTTCCTACAGGGGTTAGTCCAACAAAATATACCAATATCTACTCAAGGAGTTTTTAGTTCAGTAACCAAACTAGACTCCATGTCTAATCAGATTAAGGAAGGCTATTTAACCTAAGCACCACGCTTAATTTAAATGCCATTGGAAGTGTGACCAGTACTTCCAAACTAACACTTACTAGGATAAACAAAGGTAGCATGATGGCTTTTATAGAGATCTACTCAAGTGGAGATGAAGTAGTGTGATTAGTATTTAACAAATTGAGCATGTCTCAAAGGTAAGGACAACCAACATAGCAACATGGCAAAGGATGTTTTATGTAAAGTACTCCCCCAAGCGTGAATTTTGCAAAATTCAAGATTGGATGAATTTAATTTAATGTTGCATGATGATTGGTTGGGCATACCTTGCGCTTGTCATTCATCCGATCTTCTTGCTCCAATCCTAGAAAGGTTAGTGGCAAGAATACCCGAAGGAATATTTCTACAATTATCTTTATATGCTCAATACACAAGGCAATGTTGCAAATAATTAGAAGTGCTTGTTTTAGGACACTAAGCTTGTCCTTGGGGAACCATCAATTAACTCAACGAGATCTGCAATATTTATTATAGACATATGCATCGACAATCGCCCTTTTAAAGTTTTTATAAATAGAAAAGAAGAGGGGGTTGGAGATCTCAAATGTGGTAAGGATGGAGAGACAAATTGATTGGAGAGATGTTTTATATGAGCAAGGACTGGGTGAGGTATTTATGAAATAACTTCCATGCTCACTGTTGTTTCTCTCATTCTCAATCTCCAATGATGATTCTTCATGAATGCTTAAAATTCCTCTAGGATTGTCTCTCAAGTTTGTTTTATCTATCCATTCAATGGTGATAGCACATGGATTTTTAATGCCCTCTAGCCATCGATGTTGCTCTTCTTGATCCTCCTTCTTATGCATGAGATGTCTAGATAGATTCATAGGATTATCGGGAGGTTCAAGAGAAAGAGCATAGTAGAAACTATTAAGCTCAAGGATGGGATGGATAGGCGAATTATGGGATTGAAATGTTTGGAAATTGGCTATGGAAACTTCCTTTTCTCGTCTGGGAGATGATTCCTTCTCTATCTCTAAGATTTTTCTATGAAGACTAGTACAAGAAAGATGTCCACGAATGAAGACATACCTTCCTTTACTAATAGATAAAGAAAGAAAGACTCTACCAAAGGTTATATGATTAAGACCAATGTGAAAATATCTAGGAAAAACATGGTCTTGTAGGGCTAGGTCTAAACCAGAATTTATAGAAAGATTAAAAGATTCCCTAGGTGTAGCTAAAAGTGCATTATCTTCTTGATTAAAAGATAGGACCTCAGCTATAGAAAAGGGTTGGTTTTGACCTATTGCAATCAACTCCGGACACAGATCATAATTAGGGGCAGGACGTGTTGACACCCATGGTCTATGGCTGGTCTCCGAAGGTGCAAAGAATTTAATTATAGGTATGGAATTTGAGTTATCCATAAAGATAAAAATAAAATGATAAAAGAATAAAAGTATAAAAGTATAATACAAGATAATAGCAAGACTCAAAGTTATCTCAGCAAACCGTCTTTCTCCTCGGCAACGGCGCTAGAAATGCTTGTTGATATTTGGTAACGCAATTAGAAAATGATCCGCAAGCGCACGGATATCGGTGAGCATTTCACCCGGGAGGTTATCCAAAGTTATCGTATTTATATTTTTACCACTGGGAGAAAGGGTGCATCTGACTAACCAAATCTATTGCTACTATCCCTTTAGGCTACAAAGAATGTCTCTCGATATGAGTGATGTATAGAGAAGACTGCAACCGTAGTCTCGTTCTAACCTTGGTAAGGATGATCTACTGTTCTATTGGGGAGGCTCACGGAATCTAGACAACACAAAGGATGTTCGACCCGCACCTATAAACCTACCCGTCCTGCTAACGAGATGTGATCTGCAAAGGTAACTCGGAAATGTCACGTTCCTCGCTACTACCATGGTCCAGCTAGTCAGGGGATATCTATGAGTACCCTAGCCTAAACACCACGTGATTACTCTAATACTCAACCGGAAGAGGATTAAAGTAAACTCATAAACCAAAGAACAATAAAACAAGAACTTACTAGTATTAGAAGTCGAATTACTGAAGAATCTTAGAAGCAAGCCTCGGGTTAGGAGACTTGATCCCGTAGGTACAACTCGGAGTAGACACCGCCAGGTCGGCCTTCCTCCGATCCACACCTCCACTCTATCTCTCTCAATCTAGTAGAAACTAGAAGATCTATTTCTACTTTACATTGGTTGCTAAGCCTAAAAAGAAATATTACTTAGAGAAGAGGTTTTCCTTCGAGGGCACCCCTCAATCTCTATGATAATTTCTTGTCTCCTCTAGGGCCAGAGGGGGTCTCCTTATATAGTCCTCCCCTTCTATGCATTTTTGGGTCGATAGGCGAGGTGGTACTATGTTATTCTGGATCCAATAGGTCGGTGGAACGTCGTGTGCGAAGAGAGTCCGGAACGGAGTCTAGAGGGAGGCGGGCGCCCAGGTCCTCAGGGCGGGCGCCCTGGGCCTGGCCCCTTTCGGGCTCCGCTTCCTTCCCGTGGCTTCTGGAGTCTTCTAGATGGTAGAAAATTGCGCGGTGGGTTGATATCTCTATGTAATCCCGACATGTGGGCCTTTCTTCCTTATTTCCTGATAACCCCCTGCAGAAATAGACAAACACCAAAACTCGTGGAATTCTGTCAGATAAAACCCTAAGTCTAGATGTTGATTTCATTTGGATCCTTTTCTTTGTTTATTTGATAATTAAATTTGATACTTAAGGACCGTCAACAAACCTCGCAGAAAAAAATGGACAAGTGTCAGGTAGTAGAATTAGGGATAACTCGGTATCCATCTGAAAAGAAAAAATATGAGATGATAAAAATATGATGAAAATAAAATGATAGCCCATGTGTTGATATTTGGTAACGCAATAAGGAATTGATCCGCAAGCGCACGAATATCGGTGAGCACCTCACCCGGGATGTTATCCAGAGTATTGTATCTATATTTTTACCACTAGGAGAAAGAGTGCATCTGACTATCCCGGTCTATTACTACTAACCTTTAGGCTACAAAGAATGTTTCTCGATATGAGCGATGTATAGAGAAGACTACAACCGTAATCTCGTTCTAACCTTGGTAAGGATGATCTACTGTTCTGTTGGGGAGGCTCACGGAATCTAGACACCATAGAGGATGTTCAACCCGCACCTATAAACCCTTTCGATCCCACTAACGGGATATGGGCTGCAAAGGTAACTCGGAAATGTCACGTTCCACGCTACTACCACGGTCCAACTAGTCAGGGGATATCTATGAGTATCCTAGCCCAAACACCACGTTTACACTAGAGATGATTACTCTAAACTCTACACGAAGAGATCAAAGTAAACTCATAAACCAAAGAACAATAAAACAAGAACTTACTAGAATTTAGAAGTCGAAATACTGAAGAATCCTACGAGCAAGCTTCGGGTTAGGAGAACTTGATCCCGGAGGAACAACCTCGAAGTAGACACCGACAGGCCGGGCTTCCTCCGATCTACACCTCCACTCTATCTCTCTCAATCTAGTAGAACTAGTCTACTCTCACATTGGATGCTAAGCCCTAAGTCTATGTAGAGGAAAGGTTATCCTTCGAGGGCACCTCTCAACTGTATGATGAACTTGTTCTCCTCCAGGGGCCAGGGGTCTGCTTATATAGTCCCCTCAGGTGAACGTGGGCCGTCGGATCAAACCGACATTGATTGAACGGTTATCCTTGATCCTTTAGGTCGGTGGAGCATGATCCGCGAAGTTGGCTCTGATTATTGGAGACACCAGAGCAGGCGGAAATCATACATGAAAACTTCCATAATCTCTTCAATCATATCAGAAAATATAAACATCATGCATCTTTGAAAAGAAGCTGGTGCATTACATAACGCAAAAGACATTCTACGGTAAGCATAAGTTCCGTAAGGGCATGTAAAAGTAGTTTTGCTTTGATCATCGAGATGGATCAGGATCTGGTGATACCCTGAATATCCATCTAAGAAACAGAAGAACGAATGGTTTGCTAATCGCTCTAGCATCTCATCTATGGAAGGTAAAGGAAAATGATCCTTTTTCGTGGCTTTGTTTAGTTTTCTATAGTCTATGCACATCCACCACCCTGTGACGGTGCGTTGCAGAATTAGCTCGTTCTTTTCATTCGTAACAACAGTCATGCCTCCCTTTTTAGGCACAACTTGAACTAGGCTCACCCACTCACTGTGCGGCACAGGATATATAATCCCTGCATGCAGCAACTTGATAACTTCCTTTTTAACTACCTCTCTCATCGCGTTGTTAAGTCTACGTTGGGGCTCTCGAGAAGGTGAAACAGAAGGATCTGTCAGAATACGATGGGTACAAATCATAGGACTGATTCCTATAAGATCTTGGAGTAAGTAGCCAAAAACTAAGTGATGTTTCTCAAGAATGGTCATTAATCACAGAGTTTGCTCCTGAGTGAGTTTATCACTAATGATCACAGGAAACTCTGGATTATTGTTTAGGAATGCATAGATAAGACCGGGTGGTAAAGTTTTAAGCTCTATGGGAGGTCTAGGTGTTTCTGCAAACTCATCTAAGGGTTCAGGTTCAGAAGGTTCAGCTTCTTCTTCTATGAAGAAATTAGCTTCCTCTTCTAAGTCTGGTTCATTTAAAAGCTCTAGAGATCCAGCCTTTACCTCCTCCATAGGATCAGGCAAAAGATATGACTCGGCCTTATTATATAAGGAGTGTGAAATTGTTATTGGAAATTTAAAAGTTTTTCCAAAAGAAATGTGTAGCTTTTCAGTATGACCTTCATAAAGGAGTCTTCTAAAAGGTTGTCCTATCAATAGGTCGAAGTCCCATGTATCAAAGATATAGAAGTTCAAATGAACCATGGAGCCTTCTACCATAACGGGTAGGACATTAATAATTCCAAGACTGTGGACTAATCGTCCCGAAGATTCCTTTATGACCTTTGTTGTGGGGGGTTAAGACCAAATTTTTAAATAATTTAAGTGCAAAAGATTCAGACATGAAGTTGATCCCCACAACAGGATTGTAGAGAGCATCAAATTGATCATAATTATAAGCACAATGTATAGTTATAGGAGGTGTGTCCAAACGGATCACATCAGAGGAAAGCTCTGACTCCTCCAACCATTCGCTACTCATGACTGTGATAAGCTCTCTCAATTGATGTTCAGTTCGCAAACAAATGCTAAAATGGCCGTTTTGGGGTCTGTCAATAGAATGGTAGTTTGAAATGTTTCCAAAATCGGCAAAAAGATCAGATTCTATATCTAGCATGAAGTCAGGTGGTGGAATTTCTTCCTTTTGTGGCTCAGAACTTGGCATAGCTAAAGTAGATGGAGAATTTGGCAGAGTGTCTACTTCGGCTTCGTGGGTTTCATCGTGAAGGGTATTATCCATCTTAGCTTCTAGGATTCTATCTAGGATCACTCTAGCGTCATCAGTAGGGATGCGAAAGAAAGAACCTCTAGACATTGTATGTAGCATTTGTTTATGATCTTTCTAAAGACCACGAAAAAAGTGAAATAAAAGAACAGGGTCTTCAAGATTATGGTTTGGACCAGATTCTAAAGGATTAGAAAAACGTTTCCAGGATTTTCCCAAAGTTTCATTATCTTTTTGTTTATAAGATAGGACTTCGAGTCTAAGGTCGCCGATACGGTCGAGGGAATAAAAATCTAGGCAAAAGTTGGCTCGTAAAACTCCCCATTCACCTCATTGTTGACCTACCTTCTGATTATAGCATTGTCTAGCTTCTCCCCTTAAAGAAAAAGGAAAAAGCTTCCAGCGTAAAGTTTTATTAGAAATGCCTTCAATGCGAAGACAATCACATGTTTGCTCAAAATCTCTAATGTGCAGGTAAGGGTTTTCGTCTTCCTTTCCTGAAAAAGATAGGTTTTGAATCATGGCAATCAACCTGGAACTTAAACTATACTGGGATGTTTGGATAGGCTATGATGACTCCCATGGTAAAAGGTTAGTTTCCGAAGGTGTTGCAAATAAATAGATCGATTTAGAATCTTGGTTTTTCATAAGGTAAGAAAATAAATAAAGAATATAAAAAGATAAGAAAAGATAAAAATATAGATACAAGCTAGTAGTAAGACTCAAGGTTATCTCAGCAAACCGTCATTCTCCCCGGCAACGGCGCCAGAAAAGCTTGTTGATATTTGGTAACGCAATAAGGATTTGATCCGCAAGCGCACGGATATCAGTGAGCACTTCACTTGGGATGTTATCCAGAGTATCGTATTTATATTTTTACCACTAGGAGAAAGAGTGTATCTGACTAACCCGGTCTATTACTACTAACCTTTAGGCTACAAAGAATGTTTCTCGATGTGTGCGATGTATAGAGAAGACTACAACCGTAATCTCATTCTAACCTTGGTAAGGATGATCTATTGTTCTATTGGGGAGGCTCATGGAATCTAGACACCACAGAGGATGTTCAACCCGCACCTATAAACCCTATCGATCCTACTAACGGGATATGGGCTGCAAAGGTAACTCAGAAATGTCACGTTCCTCGCTACTACCACGGTCCAGCTAGTCAGGGGATGTCTATGAGTATCCCTGCCCAAACACCACGTTTACGCTAGAGATGATTACTCTAAACTCTACGCGAAGAGATCAAAGTAAACTCATAAACCAAAGAACAATAAAACACGAACTTACTAGAATTTAGAAGTCGAAATACTGAAGAATCCTAGGAGCAAGCTTCGGGTTAGGAGAACTTGATCCCATAGGTACAACCTCAATGTAGACTCCGACAGGTCGAGCTTCCTCCGATCCTCACCTCCACTCTATCTCTCTCAATCTAGTAGAACTAGTCTACTCTCACATTGGATGCTAAGCCCTAAGTCTATGTAGAGGAAAGGTTATCCTTCGAGGGCACCTCTCAACTCTATGATGAACTTGTTCTCCTCTAGGGGCCAGGGGGTCTGCTTATATAGTCCCCTCAGGTGAACGTGGGCGGTTGGATCGAACCGACATTGATTGAATGGTTATCCTTGATCCTTTAGGTCGGTGGAGCATGATCCACGAAGTTGGCTCTGATTGGTGGAGACACCTGGGCGGGCGCCCTACGGGGGAGGGCAGGCGCCCTGCCCCCGGGCTCGTTCACCTTCCCGTTCGTTCCCATGGCTTCTGGAGTCTTCTAGATGGTACAAAATTGCGCGATGCGTTAATATCTCTATATAATTGTTGACGCCGTTTTTGGGCACGTGTCCATGTTTGGTAGAATACAGGCTGGCAGGATAAGACTGTGGTGTTTTATCTACAGGATGAGTTGCCGATGAAGATGGTTGCCGATGATGGAGAGGTTGGACGTGACTAAGTCCATAGATGATTATGCATCTGTGCCGATGGCTGCGACAGGGGAATCTGCCGATGGCTATGACAAGGGAGTCTGCCGATGACATGGAGGGAGAGTCTGGAAGTTGCCGATCGGTTTGTGGAGGTGTTCTAGTTTGTCACGAGGGGAGATAGTTTTATGTTTTCCTTAGTTATTTAAATCATTTTGCATACGGATTCTGTGTAATTTGGAATTCGAGTTCTAGTCGTGTCTGGTTGTAGCTCTTAGAGCAGGGTATAAATATAGACCCTAGGGCTTTGTATTGAGGATATATCGATCAATCAATCAAACACAAGTTTTTACTCGTATTCCAGTATCTACTATTTCGACGACTTCGTCATACTTTTTCCTTTTTACTACGAGTTCTTAGGAATTCGTCGACTTAAGCTCGGCGTGTTCTCAAGTTCCGCGTGAATACCTCTTGGCCGTGGCATCCGGGCGCATCGCTGTTGTCAGGACCAAAGTATTCGAGTTACCTCCCTTGCCGATAGTAAGGTCAAATCGGCTGGCACGCCTTAACGTTTAATTGGGTATTAGCCCTTTGTGTTTGCAGAACAGCTTTTGCACCAACACATCTTTTGGCACGCCCGGTGGGACAGATTCAAGATCAAGATCAACATGTCGACTTCTAAGTTTGATCAAGAGAACGTCATCCCCGTGACGGAAGCCAATCTCAAGGATGAACAGAAGCAAGCTATTGCTAAAGCCATGGAGGATTACAAGCAGCAATGCCTGAGGTAATTCAGCATGAACAGGAGCGGTGAGGTGATTCAGAAGGATGCACTGTCGGCACCTCGGCAGGTTACTTTTGAGTCCAATCCTGGCAAACTTCAAGAGATGGTTGACAGCGCTATCAACCGTGCTTTGATCAACCAAGCTGGTGTACTGTCTAATACGGTTTTCAATGCCGTGGCAAGAACTTTCAAGGAGGGACAATTGCCACCAGATTATGTGGGCCCCACTTATCACCAGTCAAAGTCACCAGTGGTCACAGCACCATCGGCTGCTACGGCCGCTGCGGGCATGGAGATTCCTGTTCCGCCAAGCACGTTGGGAATCACCAATGGACAGTCTATGCCGATGACAACCAATCCACAGACTTCAGATGGGCAGATCAAACTCGCTACAGATCTGTTAGCATCGGCAACATCAGGATTGACTCCTCCTCCTAACTGGTGGGGTTATGGCATGCCTCCAGAGTTAACGCCGGGTACGTCACAGACAACTGATATGAGAGGCAAGACTCCTATGGCATCGGCACCTCCCAATATGCCGATGAACCAGAATCCCCAGTATACCACAACTACTACTGCAAGACCTTACACTGGGAATTCTCAAGCTCCAACATTTCAGATGCCTAACGCATCGGCAGACTCAATGCTGGTGCAACAGAGGTCTATGACTCAGCCAGGGTATGTCAACTCAATGATAATGCCCAATTATCAGTCATCGGCAGGGCTTATGCCGATGAACGCTAATAATGGAAGGCTTGGGCAGCAAGTCTTTCCGCAAACACCCCAACAGAGTCACCAGGCTACAGGCTTCCAGCAAGGACAGATCTATCCCGGGTTCCAGAATCAGGGGATCCCTAACCAGCCAATGAATCTCGGGCAGCAGGTTGGCGGACAGCAGATTGGCGGGCAACAGCTTGGTGGTCCACAGGTTGGAGGCCAGATGATCAACCCAATGTTCCGTGCAGATCGTGCACCGAACAGACACGTGGAGGCTTACCAGCAGGTGCCGGACCCACAACCACCTCATCGGCAAGATGCCGACGCGTACTGGGCCGATAAGATTGCTGAAGTAATGAGAGACCAATTTGGGATAAAACCCAAAGTCAATACTTACTCTTATCGGACACCGTATCCTCCCGCATATGATTTGATCCCACTTCCGCATCGGTACAAGGTACCGGATTTTACTAAGTTTTCTGGACAAGATGACATGTCGACCATGGAGCACGTCAACAGGTTCATCATTCAATGCGGAGAAGCTGGTATCAGGGACGAGTTAAGGGTTCGTCTATTTTCATCATCGTTGTCTAGATCGACTTTTACTTGGTTCATATCACTACCTCCCAACTCAGTGATTACTTGGGCCGATCTGGAGAAACAATTCCACAAATACTTCTTTTCTGGGGTCCATGAGAAGAAGATTACCGATTTGGTCAAATTGAGGCAACGCAATGATGAATCGGTTGAGAGTTTTGTGCAGAGGATACGGGAAGTCAAGAATAAATGCTATAGTCTGGTTCTAGATGATCGGTAGCTAGCCGATTTGGCTTTCCAAGGTTTGTTGCCACACATCAGGGACAAGTATGCCTCTTAGGAGTTTGAAAGCTTAAGTCATTTGGTGCAGAGAATTTCTGATCAAGATATCAAGCCTTTTGAGCCCAAGAGAGCATGGAACAAAAAGGTATCATTCGTTGACGAAGCAACAAGCTCAGACTCTGATGAGGAACTAGTCATCGGCTTGGCAGAGTGGGTAAAAAATAAGAAGCCTATGTCTTGCCCGTTTGGGCAGAAGGAACCAGAGAAGTTCGCTTTTGACACCGCTAAGGCCGATAGGATATTTGACTTTCTACTTCAAGAAGGTCAGATCAAGTTGTCTCCTAATCACGTAATCCCAACGGCTGAAGAGTTAAAGAAGATGAAATGTTGCAAGTGGCACAATGCAACATCGCACGACACCAATGAGTGCAAAGTTTTCAGACAGCAGTTGCAATCGGCTATAGAGTCTGGGAGAATCAAGTTTGACAGTTCCAAGACCCAGAAGCCGATGAAGATCGACCAACATCCTTTCCCAACAAACATGTTGGATGCCAAGGGAAAAGCTAAGGTCTTAACATCAGAAGCAACCTAAAGAAGTGCATCGGTGGATCCTCAGCATCAGGTTACTACTGCCGATGCAAAAGGTAGAGGCTTGATCCAGGAAGGAACCAGCTCAGGAAGGCCTCCCCGATCTGGTATCGTTATAACTCGCAGAAGACCTCGGGAATGGCAGCAACGTGAGGGCCGATATCGGCGCCAGCAGGAGGATTATCGACGGGAAGGAGAAAGACGCCGACAGGAGTGGAATCGGCATAGGGATCACTGGAATTGTCCGTTCTTCATCCATTGCTGGGAGGAGAATATCAAGCTTCCTACTGTCAGAGATTGCCCTGAGTGCAACGGTTATGATCGGTACGATAGGTTCGATCGGCACTATCGTGATAATAATCAGCGATTCAATGGGCCGATTAGAGGAAGAGCATCTGTACATGATCGGCTAGGGGGCAGACTCAGTGTGCACGATAGGCTTGGGGATTGTGTTGAGTATTTTCCCTGGAACCAAGAAGAACTTGAAGAAATGGCTAATGCACGGGTTCCCGATGAGTTCATACTTTGCAGGGATGCTAATACTTATCGGATGGAGTCAAGGGAAAATCGTCGCCCAGCGGTAAGGCAGCGGCAACTTCCTCCATGGTGTCCAGAGGGGTTGACCAGGACGCAGAAAAGAAGGTTGCAACGCGAAAGGCGAGAAGAGCTGAGCAAGGGAGAGAACTCTAGACAATCTGAGGATCAACAACAACCAGATCCTAAAGGAGAAGGCCCATCGGCAGATGTCAACATGGTCTTTATGTTGCCGATGGAGTTCCTTGCGCCATCCAGTGATGATGAGGTGGAGTTTTCTGACCAAATAGCTTAGTTGGCTCTAGATCCGATGACAGCTATCTTCGAGAAGCCTGCCGATGATGAAAGGCAACATCTCAAGGATCTGTTTGTCAAAGGAAGGGTTGACGGGCAGCCGATGACTAAGATCCTAATTGATGGAGGGGCTGCTATTAATATCATGCCATATGCAGTATATCGGAAGCTTGGGAAAGGGGATCATGATTTGACCAAGACCGATATGATGCTTAAAGACTTTGAAGGAAATGTGTCTCCGGTCAAGGGGGCAATATGTGTAGAGTTGACCATCGGCAGCAAAACCTTGCCGACAACCTTCTTCGTGATCAGTGGAAAGGGTGCTTACAACTTACTGTTGGGAAGAGATTGGATTCATGCCAATTGTTGCATCCCATCTACAATGCACCAATGCTTGGTCCAGTGGGTAGGCGACAAGATTGAGATTGTCCTAGGAGATTCTTCTTATGTCATTGCATTGGAAGAGGCAGACACTTATGAAAGAACTAGGTGTATCTCAGGAGAGATTTGGGAAAAGGATTTTCTCAAGGTTGCCGATTACGAGATTCCACCGATCCAAGCAGTCGGTTCTGATGAGGGTTTTTAATGGATAGGTTCGCCGATGATGGAAAATTAGGCCAGGGATTCACATCGGCCGATGATCTAGTAGAAGTAGATATAGGTAGTGGTGATAAGCCTAGACCCACTTTTATTAGTGCTAAGTTAGATTCTGAGTGTAAGCGACAGTTAACTGATTTGTTGAAGGAATATAAAGATTGCTTTGCTTGGGATTATACTGAGATGCCTGGTTTGGACCGATCAATTGTTGAACATCGGTTACCTATCAAGTCTGGATTTCGGCCACATCAGCAGCCAGCTCGCCGATGTAATCCTAACATCCTCCCTAACATTAAGGCCGAAATCACCAAACTTATTGAAGCTAAGTTTATTCGGCAGTGTCGGTACGCCGAATGGATTTCCAATGTTGTTCCGGTCTACAAGAAGAACGAGAAGCTTTGGGTATGCATTGATTTCAGGAATCTCAATAAAGCTACGCCGATGGATGGATACCCAATGCCTGTTGCCGATCTGTTGGTTGACGCCACGGCTGGACATCGGATCATTAGCTTTATGGATGGTAACGCAGGCTACAATCAAATTTTCATGGCCGAAGAAGATATTCCGAAGACGGCATTCAGATGTCCTGGCCATGTTGGGTTGTTTGAATGGATAGTCATGACCTTAGGCTTAAAGAATGCTGGTGCTACTTATCAAAGGGCCATGAATTTTATATTTCATGAGTTCATCGGCAAGCTGGTAGAGATTTATATTGATGATGTGGTGGTTAAGTCTGGGGATTTTACAAAGCATCTTGCCGATCTGTGGAAGGTGTTGGAATGCACAAGGAAGCATGGTTTGAAAATGAATCCCAATAACTGTGCATTTGGTGTATCGGCAGTACAATTTCTTGGTTTCATGGTGCATCAAAAGGGGATTGAGATAAGTCGAAGATCTATTAATGCCATCAATAAGATAGTGGCCCCTACCAACAAGACTGAGCTCCAGTCCTTGATCGGCAAGGTAAATTTTATCAGAAGATTTATATCTAATTTGTCTGGTAAAATTCGTGCTTTCAGTTCTCTTCTTAAGTTAAGGGCCGATCAAGAGTTTGTTTGGGGAAAAGAACAGCAGTTGGCTCTGGATGAAATCAAGAATTATTTAGTAAATCCTCTAGTTCTAATTCCACCTCAGCAAGGAAAGCCCTTCAGATTGTATTTGTCTACCGATGGGATGGTCATCGGTTCGGCTTTAATTCAGGAGTTTGAAGGGAAAGAGCGTGTAATTTATTATTTAAGCAGGAGGTTGATTGATGCTGAGACCAGGTATTTGGCTATTGAGAAACTGTGTTTGTGCTTATATTTCTCTTGTATCAAGTTGAGGCATTACTTGCTATCGGCCGAATGCACTGTTATTTGCAAGGATGATGTGGTCCGGTACATGCTATCCACGCCGATTATGAGTGGCAGGATCGGTAAGTGGATTTTGGCACTGCCGGAGTTCGATCTGCGTTATGAATCGGCTAAGGCAGTTAAGGGACAGATTATAGCCGATTTTGTAACCCAGCATTGCGGTACAGTGGAGGCTTTGGAAATTGTGCCTTGGATGCTTTTCTTTGATGGGTCTACATGTGACCGGGGGGTAGGAATCGGCATAGTACTAGTTTCCCCTCGGGGAAGGAAGTATGAGTTTTCCTTGTCGATTGTTGCCACATCAACAAATAATCAGGCTGAGTATCAAGCTTTAATAAAGGGATTAGAGTTGTTGAGAGAGGTTCATGCTGATGCTGTTGAGGTCTTCGGGGATTCTATGCTAGTTATAAATCAATTGGCTGGGAGCCATGAATGCCGAAGTGAAGTTCTCATAACTTATTACGAGAGGAGTATGCAACTGTTAAAGGAATTCAAGGATTTCCGATTAGAGTATGTTCCTCGATTGCATAATGAAGAGGCGAATCGGTTGGCTCAGCATGCTTCGGGATATCAGCCTATAATTAATGCAATATCGGCAATTGGTGCCGATGATTGGAGAAAAGAAATCGTTGATTACTTGAAAGATCCATCTAAGAAAGTCGAAAGACAAGTTCTGTTTCAAGCAACCAAATATGTGCTCCTCGAAGATGAATTGTACTATCGAACTATTGATGGGATTCCTCTCCGATGCCTAGGGGATGATGAAGCTAAGAGTTTGATGGGAGAAATCCATGAAGGGGTATGTGGAGCACATCAGTCGGCTTTCAAGATGAAGTGGATGATTAGGAGGAATGGATATTATTGGCCGACTATACTTGAGGATTGCTTTAAGTACTTCAAAGGATGCCAAGGATGCCAAAAGTTTGGTAATATTCAAAGGGCACCTGCATCGGCTATGAATCCTATTATAAAGCCCAGGCCGTTTGTTGACGGTCCTTAATGCTCACATTTAACCATCATAGAAAAGGATCCAAATGCAACTAACACCTAGACTTAGGGTTTTATCTGACAGAATTCCACGAGTTTTGGTGTTTGTCTATTTCTGCAGGGGGTTATCAGGAAATATAAAAGAAAGGCCCACACGTCGGGTTTACAAAGAGATATTAACGTGCCGTGCAATTTTCTATCATCTAGAAGACTCTAGAAGCCACGGGACCGAAGCGGAGGCCGAGAGGACATAGGGACAGGGCGCCCGCCATCCTTTCCTAGGCGCCCGCCCTCAGCTAGAGTCCAATCAGGACTCTCTTTTGGGATATTGCTCCACCGACATAAAGGATCAACAATAACCGTTCAATCAATGTCGGTTTGATCCGACGGCCCAGATTCACTTGAAGGGACTATAAAACCAGACCCCCCTGGCCCCTGGAGATCATACCTCTTCTACAGAATCAAACTTAGGGTTTCAATTCTTCATCCAAGTAGAGAGGATCCCTCTAGTTCTTCTAGTTCTACCTCTAGTTCATCTAGATCTAGTTCTAGTTCATCTAGTTCTAGTTCTAGTTCCTCTAGTTCTAGTTCTAGTTAGTTCTAGTTGTAATCTAGAAAATAGGGAGAGAGAAGAGGAGAGCGGAGGAGGAGCCGGATCTGTCGGATCTTCCTCAACATTGTACTTTTGCAGCATCTGGTTCGTTCTTCATCGTTCTCTAGGTTCTTCAATTCATAATTCCTAAGTTCTCTAATTACTTTTATTTACATTCAAGTTATTTATTGGATTTCCGCTTGCATCAAGTGCTCTAATCTTTGAAACATTAGAGTAGTAATTAACAGATTAGACGTGGTGTTTAGTCTTGTAATTACCTGGAATTGCACCCCATCCTGCGGATTGTTGTGGTAGCCTTAGGGTAGTGACAGCCCTAACGGTCGACGTATTCCACCACGTTCGGATCGGTGTTTGTAGGACCGTAGTCCCGATATAGATAATCTTGAAGTAATCCTTGATTCTTAGATCAACTAGAGAACTCTCAGGAAACTTCCTCTCTTCCCACCAAAAATACTCATATAGTTATCCTTGGGCGATCTTGGATCTTAATTAGTACACTCACGTTCTCTGTGGAAAATCGATACTCTGGAATACTCCCGGGTGAAAGCTACATCGGTATCCGTGCGCTTGCGGATTTTTCTGTTTGCGTTTAAAATACCCAACAAGCTTTCTGGCGCCGTTGCCGGGGAACGGTAGCTGTGCTAGTTTCGAACCAAGTCGTCCGTGTATCCTTTTCCTTTTTCTTTTTTACCACACTCACCTTATCATTTTCACCATACCACATGGATTTCACTCTAAGCATTAATGAGCAGGGAATTTATTTCATAGCCACTTCATTTACTCCATGCTCATATGCAACATCTTCACAATCCATTGGTCTCTCCAACATCACCACATTCGAGATCTCCAACCCCCACTTCCTTTCTATTTATAAAAACATTAAAAGGGCGGTTGTCGATGCATATGTCTATAATAAATTTTGCAGATCTCGTTGAGTTGATCTTGATATAGGTCAGCGTTGGAGGGGAAACCACTTCGCCGACATAAATTGAGGGTTTCCCAAGGACAAGCTTAGTGTCCTAAAACAAGCACTGATCAGATCATAACATGAGCTTTTAATTATTTGCAACATTACCTTGTGTATTAAGCATATAAGGATAATTGTAAAAAAATTCCTTCGGGTATTCTTCTCACTAACCTTTCCAGGATTGGAGCAAGAAGATCGGATGAATGACAAGCACAAGGTATGTACAACCAATCATCATACAACATTGAATTAAATTCATCCAAACTTGAATTTTGCAAAATTCAAGCTTGGGGGAGTACTTTATATAAAAACATCCTTTGCCATGTTGCTATGTTGGTTGTCCCTACCTTTGAGACATGCTCAATTTGTTAAATACTAATCACACTACTTCATCTCCACTTGAGTAGATCTCTATAAATGCTCTCATGCTACCTTTATTTGCTTTAGTATATGTCTAGGTTTGGAGTAGTTTCATTTATCTCTTAATTAAGAATGGTGCTTAGTTTAGGGCTGATGATCTTACTTCCAAGGGTTTTTAAATCAAGCTTGGTGCTTAGGTTAAAATGCCCTCCTAAATCAAATTAGACATGGTGTCTAGGTTGATTTTTGAGCCGATAGTATGCTATAGTAGATATTGGATATTTTGTTGGACTAACCCCTGCAGGAAAACTTTCAATATCGACCTGGGAAGTCCTGAGATAAACTCACATTGGAGACAAAGAGAGAGACACATAAAGGTTAACAATTTACACAAAGAAGGCATAGCTCACAAGAGATGATCCATAGAGGGTGCCACAAACACGAATGCACAACCGCTAAGAAAGGAAAGCTTCGACAAGGTGATACTGTACCATCACTCTTCAAGGAAGGTAACATCTTAAGGTACTTGACTATCACTTTTATAAGCTTCTCCTCGGTTCTGGCGTTCACATGAATAAAAGAGACAAACATGTAAGATTTACAACTCTAGATTAACCAACCCAATCGATTCAATATGTTTAGTCCTTCCACCTTTGTGATCCCACACTCCTAATCATATGAGCTAAAATGTTGCACACTCAATCTTTGGAAGATATATATATATATATATATATAAACATAAGTATAGATAGATTATCTTTCCATTAGGTTGAGTGATCTGATCTGACGAATGTTTTAAATGCTACACTCATGATCTTATTATCCATCAACTGTGTCTTGCTCACTATGCTTAAGGATAGAGAAGAGCAAATACACTTTTGGTTCTGTTGGTGTTTTCCACCAACAGGGCCCATGCACTTGATCTCTGCCTTGTCTCTATGAGTAGGTACACTTCGAGCAAAATATGAAGGACTTTTATGACTCCCAGACTCCACCAAGTGAAGTACCTATATCTACGAGCACAAACACACTGGAGATACTGGACACTCAGGCAATCACTGCCCTGAGATGCTTGAGGACATAACTACTGGAGTAACCCTGTTGTGGAAGTAATTACTGACCTTCTGCCGGTCAAGAGATACAATCCAGGACGTCCCGTCATCCCGATCTCCATCGGCATGGTGGACTTCCTAGAAGCACTCTGCAACTTTGGCTCCAGCGTCAACATTATGCTCAAGGTACTCTATGAAAAATTCTTTACACATCCTTTCCTAGAAACAACCATGTGTTTGCAGCTTGCAGATCAGACACTAAGTTTCCCAAAGGGAATATTGAAGAACCTCTACGTCTGAGTTGGTACCTTATACGCTCTAGCAGACTTCGTGGTGATAGAGACTGATACTGCTGAGAGGGCACCCATCATCCTAGGGAGGCCATTTCATCTACACTAGTGCTGCCAAGATCAGTTTCTACATCAAGGGGAAGAAGGAGACGTTTTCCTTCAAGAACAAGACTACACAAATCCTAGAGCAATCCCAACATGAACCAAGGAAGAGGACCAACAGGAGGAACAGGAACAAGCAAATGTGTACCGAGTCAGCTAAGATGGTCACTGCAGCTCAAGGAGGTCAAGATCGTCAACTCAAGTCACCTTTCTTGATCAAGAAGGACGACCCTGGTGTTCCAAGCATCGAGTGCACAATCAACGGATATTCTTTTCAGAAGACACTCTACGACACCGGATCTAACGTCAGCATAATGGCCGCAGTCACTTATCAGCTCCTGCATGGAACCATGTCCCTACAACCAACATACATTCAGCTCCAGATGATTTTAAGGTTATTGACATGGGAGAAGACAAGTACGATCCACCCATCATCCTTGGAAGACCGTTCCTCAGCACTGTTAAAGCAATCATTTACATTGGAACCGGAGAAGTCCACATGCACTTCCCCTCTGAGAAGGTACGCCGCTATTGTACTGACCCTAACTATATAGTTGAAGACTCTAAGCAGGTCAGGACAAGAAGGAGACGACGCAACCGCAACCAGAGAAGGTAAAATCATCAAGGACGGATGGGTAGACTATGAAGGAGAAGTAGTAAGGTCTGAAGACAAACAACTTAAACAGAACTGTCCTGAGGAGACCGTAGCACCGAGTCAGGTGTTCAGAGAGAAGATAGTTATACATGAAGAGGAGACGCCGCCGGAACCACTGACTACGCCATCCAGCGAATCCCAAGACAACTAAGAAAATAGAGAGTCCCGTTCGGAGGACTTAAAAACACCGAACGCCTTGCCAAGAGGTAAACTTGGTAGTTATTCTTTTTTCCCTTTCAATTATTTAAAATAGTTTTAGTTAATCAGGTTCATATCATCTTAAAAAGAAAATAAAAATGTTAAAAATAGTAAGCCCCATGTGAGTATGCTCATGGCATAAAACCCATAAGTACATTCACTGTGGTGGCATAAAAATAAAATAAATATATTCCTGTCCTATAAAAATGAAAATATAAAAATAAATTTATGATCCTACTAAAGAGAGTAACATTTATTGAGGAGGCTCAACATGATAAAGGCTAGATATTTATGCTAACACTTAACTAGTTCCACAAAGCTTTGTTGTCTATTTGAGCTCCACAGAATTCAAGGATCAAAGAAGACTAGCAGACGGAGGACATCCTAATCACTGTCAGGGTGCTGCCGAAATTCAAATACACCTCCGCCACCTGCTAGCTACATCAGAAGAAACTACGTCAAAATCCAGCTTGGGGGAGAGCACCCCCATTTACCCAGCTAAGTATTCTACTCACGTTTATATTTTACTCAAATAATAAAAAGATGCATAATCATAAAAACCTAAATAAAGATTTTGTGCTTATATATATCTTTGCTTAGTTTGCTAAATAAATAAATAAATAAAATTTGCTATGAACCCTCGTGATAAGCTCTCACATGGAAATGATGAATAGTTGCTCTGCCATGACTAGTTCTTAAAATTGAAATCTCTCTCAAGTTTAGGCATGACTGTTATTAATTAAGATTTGCTCTAAACCTAAACTTGTGGGAAGAGTACTTGATCTAAAGTCTAAGTCGTTAACAGATATGATATGGGAAGGTTGAGCTGCTGTTTATCTGTTCCTAGAGATGCTAGAATTCTGGAGAATTTTATCTTTGAAAATCTTTAAAATGTTGCATGATGAGTTCCTGTATGATGAGAGTTTAAATTCCTACCACAGCCATATATACATGCTTGCTAGACTATGAGCCACACATTTACTTTTTACTGCTTATGAGCATTGAGTGTGGTCAAGCTGTGTAGACCCTTAGGAGCTTGTCATGTGGTTAAATCAAGATTCACTTGCACGTTCACACACATATGCTACTTCTACTCCGGAAGTACGCATCCACATATATCCACTCATTTCTATTTCCAGAACCACCCAAAAATATTCTACTCCTAATCCGGGAGAGAATAGCCAAAAAAAAGATTATCCTATCTCTATTCTTCCCTGTGAAATAAATGCTCGAGTTATCTTGGTTACTACCACTTGCTATATTATTTCAAGAGATGAGTGCTCTAAAAAAAGAGAAAAAAAAGAAGAAGAGAAAAAAAAAGAGATACGAGGAAATAAAAAGGGGCAAGTGCCCGGAACCTCGAAAGAAAAGAAAAAAGTGAGACGAGAGGTAAAAATGGACAAGTGTCCGATAGTAGAATTAGGGGTACAAGATACCTACCTGAGAGGAAAAAAAAAGAGAGAAAATATAGAGCATCTCATTCTCTTCAAAAGTTTCAAAAGAGTAAGGAAGGTATGTATCCCCTCAAAAGAGCATAAGTAGAATTAGACTTTCACCATTGTTATCACCATCATTACCATACACCATTCATTCGCCACACATGCACATCTTGATTTGACTTATTGACTTGTTCTTTTGGATCCATGGTTTGACTATGCAATAAATGTCTTGTAAGTATGTATTAGCTGTCTCCCACCTATGAGCTCCAGATATCAAAACCTTATTAGAGTAGGGTGAGAGAGAAGGCAATGCCACTATGCCTTATACCACAAATACCACATACTTTGAGAGAAGGCATATACCATTACTGCCTTGGTAAGGATCCAGAAATACCACAAAAGAGAGACTAGAGAGAGTCATACAAGGAATCTCTGAGTTTTATTTGAAAATCTGCAAAAAATCAAGAGCTATAGTTGATCAAGAACAAGAGACATGGTGTTTGACTAGACTGTTCTATCTTTTAACTACTCAAGACAAAAGTGACGGTTACAAGTCCCATGGTGAAAGGTAAATGAGTAAGTTTTAAGTCTTAATAGTTTACTCTAACCAGAGATGAGATCTTGTTTAAACGCATGTGTATCTTTAAGTTATGAAACCACTACAGAAACTCTTGAGTTCATCTTTGCTCAGGGACGAGCAAAGGTTAAGCTTGGGGGAGCTTGTTGACGGTCCTTAATGCTCACATTTAACCATCAACTAATCATAGAAAAGGATCCAAATGCAACCAACACCTAGACTTAGGGTTTTATCTGACAGAATTCCACGAGTTTTGGTGTTTGTCTATTGCTGCAGGGGGTTATTAGGAAATAAAAAAGAAAGGCCCACACGTCGGGTTTACATAGAGATATTAACGTGCCGTGCAATTTTCTATCATCTAGAAGACTCCAGAAGCCACGGGACCGAAGCGGAGGCCGAGAGGACACAGGGACAGGGCGCCCGCCCTCCTTTCCTGGGCGCCCGCCCTCAGCCAGAGTCCAATCAGGACTCTCTTTCAGGATATTGCTCCACCGACCTAAAGGATCAACAATAACCATTCAATCAATGTCGGTTTGATCCGACGGCCCAGATTCACTTGAAGGGACTATAAAACCAGACCCCCCTGGCCCCTGGAGATCATACCTCTTCTACAGAATCAAAGTTAGGGTTTCAATTCTTCATCCAAGTAGAGAGGATCCCTCTAGTTCTTCTAGTTCTACCTCTAGTTCATCTAGATCTAGTTCTAGTTCATCTAGTTCTAGTTCTAGTTCCTCTAGTTCTAGTTCTAGTTAGTTCTAGTTGTAATCTAGAAAATAGGGAGAGAGAAGAGGAGAGCGGAGGAGGAGCCGGATCTGTCGGATCTTCCTCAACATTGTACTTTTGCAGCATCTGGTTCGTTCTTCATCGTTCTCTAGGTTCTTCAATTCATAATTCCTGAGTTCTCTAATTACTTTTATTTACAATCAAGTTATTTATTGGATTCCCACTTGCATCAAGTGCTCTAATCTTTGAAACATTAGAGTAGTAATTAACAGATTAGACGTGGTGTTTAGTCTTGTAATTACCTGGAATTGCACCCAATCCTGCGGATTGTTGTGGTAGCCTTAGGGTAGTGACAGCCCTAACGGTCGACGTATTCCACCACGTTCGGATCAGTGTTTGTAGGACCGTAGTCGGATCTTCCTAGCCCCCTTCTCATCTCTTTCTGTGGTTAGTGTTCTGATGTCCCGATATAGATAATCTTGAAGTAATTCTTGATTCTTAGATCAACTAGAGAACTCTCAGGAAACTTCTTCTCTTCCCACCAAAAATACTCATATAGTTATCCTTGGGCGATCTTGGATCTTAATTAGTACACTCACGTTCTCTGTGGAAAATCTATACTCTGGAATACTCCCGGGTGAAAGCTACATCGGTATCCGTGCGCTTGCGGATTTTTCTGTTTGCGTTTAAAATACCCAACACCGTTCCGAGGATGGGCTGTTGATTTGATCGGCCAGATTTATCTACCATCTAGCAAAGGGCATAAGTTTATTCTAGTTGCCACTGATTATTTCATCAGGGCACTATGTTTACATCAGGGGAGTTTGATGAATTCGCGATCGGTATGGGGATTAAAGTGTTGAATTCTTCTCCTTACTATGCTCAAGCCAATGGGCAGGCCGAGGCGTCTAACAAAGGAATTATTAAGCTTATTAAGCGGAAGATTGAAGAAAATCCTAGAAGGTGGCACACATTGTTAAATGAAGCTTTATGGTCATACCGGATGGCTTGTCATGGATCAACCAAGGTTTCACCATATCAGCTGGTGTATGGGCATGATGCAGTATTACCTTGGGAAATTAAGGCCGGATCTAGGCGATTATCTTTTCAAGATCAGTTGGCTGCCGATGATTATGCTACTTTGATGACAGACGAGCTAGATGATCTGGCAGGGCATCG